>NW_004955438.1:9817914-9852797 GCF_000276665.1 Chinchilla lanigera | reverse complement strand
TGATTTCCTATCACCTTGTTTTGAGATTCTGTATTATTTTTATTGTTTTTATGTTGTTTTGTTTACGCCTTTGTTTTTGTTACTTTGCTTTTGTTCTTTTTTCTGTAAAATAAAAAATATATACATATATATGGATAGTTAGGATAATTGTACTCCTGATGTTTAATGGTTTATTGAAAGGAACAGTTAATGCTTAATTTTTAATTTTTTTGACCAATTTTGCATGCTTACATCTGGTAGTCTGAACAACTAATTTGAAGACAACAACATACAATATAACAGTCATTGGTGAATTCTTACCATCTTGTTTAAGGAAGCTCTGTATTGTCCCTAATTTTTTTATTAGTTTTTAATCTCTTTAACAGTTTGATCAATGTTGCACTCTTACATCTGGTAATCTGAGTAACTTTGTTGAAGATAACAATGTATAATATACCAACCACTGTTAATTCCTATCATTTTGTTTTGAAACCCAGTATAATTTTATTGTGTTTGCTTTGTTTTGTTTTGGGCTATGTTGTTGTTATTTTGTTATTGGTTTTTGTTTTTCTCATCAAAAAAAAAAAAAGTTATTGGGAGTGAGAGTAAAATCCAATTTTAAGACCAAAGAAGAAAGAGAAATTCAATAGGTTGAATAATACTTATGTGGAAGAAATCTTCACAGACATACAAGGGAAACACTTTTTCTTGATGCTATTTTTTTTGTTGTTGTTTTCTGGTACCAGGAATAGAACTAACGACCTTACAGTTGCCAGGCAAGCGCTGTGCCACTGAGCTAAATCCCTAGCCCTTGATGTTATTTTTAAATAACTTAAAAAATAGGTCATGAAGTTATGGATCCATAGAATAAATATCATTTCAAAGTTTTATGTGGTAAACAGAGGTGATCTTTATACGAATGGTTTTTGGATTAAAACAGTAAAGCTACATTATGAAAATATAAACTATTAAACATATTTTAGAAAAGTTACCAGTCTGTTGTGTTGGGGCTGGTTATGTATTTTTTCTGCTACTCTGAGTTAACAAAAGGATAAAAATAAGTGTACATTGTGTACATGTATATAATTATTTATTTTCTTATTTATTATGGAGAGATATGTAGCCATGATTATTTATCATTTTAGAGGCACAGAATGCTTTGGTTGTAGTGGTTTGTCAAAGAAGCACACACAGCACCAATCAGAATGTAAAGAGGGTCTCCTTTTAAAATGCAAGGAAGACATGCTGATGCTGTTATAAAATTTTTCCTCTCTAAGATCTGAGTTCCTTTCCTGTAGTGCAACCACTGCAAACATTACCTTGCCCTTGGATTTTCACCCTGTTTTAACTAAGGATCAGGGAGCCAATGATAGAAAATTTGGAGATTCTGACTATAGCCATTATTTTAAGTAAGAAAAATCTTTGTGTCTAACCCTGATGTCTCATTGTGTATTGATAACATCCATGAGACTATGACAGATTAACCCGTTAGTTTGAAAAATGGTAAAACTTCAAAGTCCTCACTCTTTTTCAAATGTATATTGCATATATGTTTTTGGTAGACAGTAGATAACACATCTTTTATTAATATACATGCCTCCATAGGTATTAAACAGAAATCAAGAAAACACAGACATTTGTTAAAAATTTAAAATTCTAGAAATATCTTCTTTGTTTATGACAGTGATTTCCTTCTGTGCTGAGGTCTAAGCAGAATTAATAGCAGTTTGAATAAACAAACACTTAAGGTGACAGTTTTAAATCTCAGGTCTTATGCTCTATACAATTGTTTTCAAGAGAAATAAAGCAAATAGAATATGAAGACACAGAGAGTCCTGTTTTAAAGTCTCAGCCCACATGATTACAGACTCCATCGGGTTCAAAATGTGCAGAGTTGCCTGCCAGAGTGGAGAATAAGGGAAGAGGCAGTTTTGCTACCTAAATTCAAGGCCATTTAATGGAAAAATTTCTTCACGTCCAGATGCAGTTTTTGTTCTGCTCATGCCATGAACAGATTCTATGAGACACATGCACAATAGCAAGGACAATTTACTCTTCATCCAGTGATGTGCAGGGCAGACACAACTGATAAAACGTTCTCAGAGAAACTTTCAGAATGATGTGTTCAGCCAAACACTTGGCACTGTGATTCATTAAACTGTCACATAAATGTAAGCGTCATACGTGCCATTATGGAATATCCGCCCACACTTCACGACAGTCATTGTCAATTTAAAAATAAAGGAGCTGTGGTCAAGTACTTTTGGAACATATGCTATGTGTGTTTATTTTCCTTGATATTTATTCATATTAATATATTGAATGATCAGGGAAATGCTACAATGAGCACATTAAACTTTGCTAAACAATTATGAAAAAAAATTTTATTGATCATGTAACATTACTTTGGGTGATACAAAAGTGATTGAGACTTGCATTTTATAAAATAATTTATTAAAATACACTTAGACTAAGGCAGATATGATATTTTTGTCCATAATACCCAAGTGATAAGTTTCAGTATAATTCCTGTATAATTTTGAAATGAAAGTTATGGACTATTTCCTCACCTACTCATTGTTTTATGTCTGATTTACATCAGTTTTCTATTTAAGTGTTAGCAAGTAAGGGTACTGTTTGAAATGAATTTATCTTGTACTGCGGTCTTTCTCAAAATACCAAACTGTAAATTCTTTGCGTGTTACACATTTTTAAAGTTCCTTAAAAAATAAATATTTGTTTCGACTATTTACAAATAATGTCCTATAGAAGCTTAGAATCTAGTCAATAGTCCACAAATATTTTACCATGAAGCCAATAGGTTTCCAAGTCATGTGTCTCAATAACTGTACTCTACCAAAACAATAGTGAAACATCGCTATCTTTAGAGCAAATAAATACATGGATATGATTGTATTCAGATAAAGGTCTATTTGAAAACCGTAACCTGGTTTGGATTGGCCAAGGCGTTATCACTGACTGACTCTCAGTCTAGAACAACACTTGTGAAAAATAAAGTGAATCATGAACAGAATACTAAAGAGTTAATTTTAAATTTTCTAGTTGCCATATTAAGAAGTACATGAAATCATATGATATTGATTTTAGTAATATATATTAGTTAATATAAGTATGTTATCATTTCAATAGGTAATAAATGTGTAAATTGTTGATATGGTAACTTGCATTATTTCTTTTGTACAAATCTTTAAAAAAGACTCTGTATACTTTACATTTTCATTATATCACAATTCAAACTAGACACATTTCAGGTACTCAACAACCACATAGCAATGTAGCTATAGGTACAAGTTGATGTAAAGAAACATAAAGGATATTATCATTTAGTTCTTTCAGACAGTGCCCTAAATATGGATTTCTTTCAAGAAGATGTGAAACTCGTTGCTGAAGTTTCATATTTAAATTCTTGCTTTTACAGTACAGGTCCAAGATTTCAGGATAAATTTAAAACTTCAAACTAGAATTAACATAAGCTTATAGACTTTCTAATGGTTTAAAATAATTTAGCAGAAGAACAACTGCAACCTATCTATGTTATGCAGCTTTTCTTGTGTACATGCATTGTTAAGAAATAGCAGCTTATAAATTTTTGAACATTCAGAAATTTATGACAGGTAAGACTAATACTAGGTATTGAGAATAAAATTATAGGGCAAGTCAGCGGTGGTTTAACAAAAAAGGAAATAAAATATTGGAAGAATTGGCTAGAAAAAAAGGTACTGGCTATTATATTGGAAGTATTGGCTATAGCCAAAAAAAATTGGCTAGTATTGGAAGTACTGGCTAGTAATATAACCACTTACCACAAAGACTAATACCTTGCTTTATTTGTCAGATATAATAGAAATATAATTTCTTAAATCCCTACAACCTGTATTTTAATGAATTTTCAGAAGTCCTAATGGAATCAACCTTTGCAATAGTGACTATACATTTTAACTAGCTATTCAATTATCCAGGAGAGAAGAGCTTCATTGAAAATTTTGCAGCATGTATTTTCTTCAGAATCTGACATCTGATTATATTTCTTTCTGTGAAACACATCCTTCAGCAGCAGAACAGAGCAGTGTTTCCTTATTGGCAAAATATATCTTTGCATTGCACATATTTAATGTTAAAATTGTGTCCAAAATCCTTCTAACAAAAAATCTGGTTGAAAGTCAGTCAGAAAGACCGGATGAATGCTTCTTACAACAACCATAACTTAGCACAATGCATGTCATGGAGGTATCAGTTTAACAACTTGTGCAAAGTTGTTATACAAAGTTCTAGGAGCATTCAGGAGCAGGAAATTACAGGAATTATGGTCTTCCCTCCCAGCACTGAATTTCTTCTTTGTCTAATATTCATATTCCTGATCAACATATCTTTTAAAAGACATTGAAGTGACAGCTGTCTGGTGCTCTCTTTGTCCTGTCCTTGGTCTCTTGCATGGCTCTGACACACAGCACTGCACTCCTCAGTGGTTCCCTTTAAGAGTGATCCCTGTGTATAAAAATACCACATCATTTTTATCCATTCCTCAGTTGATAGACATTTGGGTTGTTTCTAAGATTTAATTATTGCAGATTGCACTGCTATACACATGGGTGCACGTATATCACTGGGGTATGATGTTTTCATTTATTCTGGAAAAACACCCACAAGGGCAATAGGTGGGTCAAATGGCTCCTCTAATCCTAGTTTTTTTGAGGAATCTCTACACTGATTTCCACAGTGGTTATGCCAGTCTACACTCCCACCAATAATGTAGAAAGGTTCCATTTTCCTCACAGCCCCCTCCAGCATTTGTTGTTGATTGATTTCTTGATGGCAGCCATTCTTTCTGGGGTGAGATGGAATCTCAGTGTTGTTTTAATTTGCATTTCTCGAATGACCAATGCCACTGAATACTTTTTCATTTATTTTGTCTCTTTAAAATAAAAAAGTGATCTCTGTTGCCTGTGGGGTTTTGAAGAGAAAGTAACATATGGCTGCTATGCCACGCCATGGATCTTACTGAAGAATGAGTCATTTGGTACACACACACACACACACACACAGAGTTTAACCAGCATCTCAAGGGCATTTGACTCTGACCTGAAAATTTCCATCATGAGCCTGGGAAATATACCATGAAGTGAGACTAAAAGATGAAATTGGATAAACTGCCCATGAACCTACAAGATGATGAATAGAAGATATGTCAACCCTTTATAAAGTAACAAAGGACCGAGCACTGAAAACTTTTTTCTTCATATATATAGATAGATAAATAGAACAGGCTAGTAGAAAATGGCATCTCTGGTCACAAATACGATTGCAGCCTTGTTTTTATGGTGGAGATGTGAGTCTGTCACCTGCGTCTTCTTATGAGTCCTTATCTGTGTATGCTGTGTGGAGAACATGGTGTTTATGTCCTTGTTAGATTTTTACTTAATCTCTCTTGCCATTTATTTACCTTCACAGCACAGCGTTAATCTAAATTGTCTTTCTCTCTGACCTGATGGATTTGTTCAAGGAAAGGATTTACTGCTTGATCCCATTTGTCTTGCTGGATATGGAGCAGCATGAATGAAATGGAGTTCACGAAGGTGTGCATGGAAATGAAGGTGGAAAAGTACTCATCTATCTTTTTCATCTCTCTTTAACTTTTCCTCTGGAAACAATCATCTTGGTGACAAGCCGAGGTAAGAGAATCAATGGCTCAGCTCCTAAAATTTTCTTTGAGTTGATCTGGGAATTCTTAAGAAGCTCAAGCTTCTCAGAAATGTATTTTTATTGAGAACTTACAGAATAGATCATAAAAGCAATATAGCATTAAATAGAAGATTGGATTCAAGATCCAGATAAATCTCTTGGACAAAGTATCTGACCTGAGGTTTCAGTCTGATCATTTGTTAAAATTGATAGTGATAAAAAAATCCGCCTTATATTTTTCCTGTGAGTGTTCAGGGCAATTTCCTCCTTAGTTAATGTTTGTAATATGAGTTAATGTGATAGTATCCATTATTATAATGAGGAAGACAGGGCCAGTGAATAGTAGAGAATGAAAAAGATTCTTATAATTTGGATCCCTTCTTTGAGCTGTTTTGTGGTGTCTTCCCCGATGCAAAGAAGACAATATTTCCTTGTACTGTTCAAAGAGTTCAGAGATATTTAGCATTTTTCAAATTTCAGATATTTAAGAATATGGGACTTTATGAGTTCTATTTATCAAGTTGATTGTGTGGCCTCTCTTTCATCTGGAGCCACTCATGCACATCCGACAAGTGATTTTCTGATTTTTGCAACGGCACGGTCACTTGAGGTCAGAATAGGTTGCATTTCAAATGAAGTCACCTCTGTTACTGATCTAACCCTACACAGAACGAGAATCTAGACTTCCCAGTCCTGTGACCATGATCAATCCACCAAACTCTTTAGAGTGAAGCTTTTAAATAAAAGAACAAAACTATTTTTATTTGAAGTGTATACATGATGTCTCTAGGAAGATCTCTGAAGTAGAAGTGAACCAAAATCCAACTTTAGAAAGTCAAAATAAAGTGGAGTTGATGTATAAAAATGATGCTAGCCCTGAAGCAGCGAGGGCTTCCCTGTGAGATAGGATGGATCACATGCCAAGACTGAGAAGCTTCCTGTTGTTTCAAGGTACTGTGCAGTTGCTAAGATTGAATACTAAGAACCACTCTACTCTGGATCGTGAATAAAACCCTGTGGTCCCTTTGATAAGAATGTTACCTTTGGAGCCAGACCAAACTCTCTTTGGAGACTGCCTTTCCCATCTATTTTTTAATGGTTTCATATAATTCCATCTTGCTTCAAAATATTCTGTCATTAACTGTTCACTTCTTCTACTGTAGAAATGAAATCATAAAAACATTCACATAATGGCTAATCTACTATCCCAAGCAAAAAAAATCAAATCAAACAAAATTAGACATGAACAATGAATAGATCAATTAAAATTTTTTTTGCCAGCTTCATGGAGGAATGCAGCAAATGGAATTTTGCTCTATTTTAAAAGAAAAAAAATATATGGTTGGAACTGAAATTAATCTGACTGTTGATCGGTCAATAGTCTAATTAATTATTGAACATATGTCAATGTAATTTATAATTAATGACATGTTTCCATATCTATTTGAAGAATTTTATCATTTGCAGATCTATTTGTGGGACTTTTTGCCATTTTGTTTATTTGTGCACTGCAGTTACTAAAACCATCAAAAATGACGTTAGATGTCCTTTGTAACCAAATAGGCTCAAAATCACCTTCTGACATCACATACACAGCAAGAGGTGACTAAGCTATCACATGAAAGTATTCCTTCACTGAACTTCAGTTTGAGCTACTCTCTTAGTCCATCTGTGCCACTTTAATGAAAAACCACAGACTGGATAATTTATAAACAAGAAAAAGATATTTGTTATGTTTCTAATGGCTGAAAAGTCTAAGATTAAGGTGTGAGTGGGATTGATTTCTGGTGAAGGATACTGTCTACTTCCAAAATAGTGGCTTGTTATTGAGTTCTTTTTTTAAAATTAATTTTGTTGGTATAATATATATATATATATATATATCACATTCATCATAGTGGATTTGTATCTGTACATAATATATCTTGATTTTTTTCTCCCTGCCCTATCCCCTCCCTTCAACCCCTACTTCCCTCTTTATTTAGAAAAGATTTGTGTCCATTTTTTATACAATGCAGTACTATTCCAACACAAAGAAAGGTACATATGAAACATTTCTAGGTAAATGGACACACATTAAGACCATAATATTAAGCGAAATAAACTACCCACACATGTTTAAAAACATGCCATTGTCTCTCCAGTGTGAAAAATCCAAAGAGCAAATAAGATCCAAAAGTTATAATCAATATTGGAAAAGAAGAAGAAAATATTCAAATGGGAAGGGGAACAAAGGAGGGGGAAAAAAGGATGAGAAAAGGCAAAAAGAATAAAAGGAAAAACATGCAAACGAAGCTTTTCTTGTGTTCATAAAAGACAGAAGAGTATGAGGGAATTGCTTTTAACCTCAAACCTTTCAGTGAGAGCACTAATCCCATTTCAGAAGTTTAATCACTTTCCAGGGCTACAATCTAAACATAGTCACACTTCAAATTTAGTTTCAACATGGTGTTTGAAAGGAACACCATCATTGGAACCATGTAGGTGCAGAGCTCACAGCTGGACATTAGAGGTAATAAGGGCTGAGCTTTGCTCCTATGGCCCTCAGGTTTATCTTATTTGAACTTGTGGATACGGAAATGATTGTGTTTATCTGCTTTTAATAATCAAACATTGAAATGTAAGCATATTTGAGTCCGATAACCAATGCAAACCTATCTCTATATTTTGTTGCTGAATTTAGTCTGGCTTCACTGTTTCTGTCTCTCTGTCTCTACCTCTCTGTCTTTCTGTCTGTCTCTGTGTCTTTCTCTCCCTCTGTCTTTGTCTCTGTCACACACACACACACACACACACACACACACACACATGCATACATGCCCACACACAGTGGGAACAGAGGTCACATTTATAATTACAGCATTGTAAACAAATACCATCCAGCCTCTGCTACAAGCTTCCTCTGAGTACACACAGTTCACCTCTTTACTGTATTGTTCAAGGGAAGCAGAACTGCTTCTGGCATGTCTGCTTTGGGGCTACACTTCCTCGTGTGATCTCATGAAATGAAGGTAGGCACAAAGTCCACACCCTCCTTGTTGTTACTTTCAGAGGCCTTACTCTACCATTGTAAGGAGAAATTTCCTGCAAGCGTTTGAAACATCTGTGCTTCTTGAAGCTTCTTTGTCTTCTTTTTTAAAAGAACACTTCACAGGCACTTTGAGGGTGGCTTTCTGCAATGAGAGGTGGCCTAGTGAAAGAGTGCTTCTTGCTGTCTTGGATGCCTCTGTGCTTCTGAACCATGCCAGTGCTTTTGAAAGGTAAAGATTAACAGCAGAAAAAATAAAACTTAACAAAAATAAAATAATATACAGTAATTCTGCAATTCCTCTGTAGTTAGGGTGGTTCCTTTGGAAGAATTGTACCTTGAGTCAACCCCAATTTAGCTTATCAAAGAACTGCTGAGAGCCCTCAGAGAGGGAAGGGAGACCCTGAACTGTGGTTAGGAGCCTTCTGGCTGAAGGATAGGAGGCTGTTCTACAGCTTGGTATTATTTATTCCATTTCATTGGTAAGGAATCAGAACATAATAAGTTCATCTAGTGTTTTATGCCCTGAAAATTGCATAGTAAAGTGGATAGCAAACATGCTGCATATCTTCTCTCATTAACTGTTAGTCTGAGTGCATTTCTGGAGACAGATAAACCCAAGGTGCGTATGGATTTTTTTCTCCTTAAGCAGACCTAATGGTTTTATAAGGACTGTCATTGGAAACCAATATGAAGGAGCAAGAGAAAGAGATCGACCTGCTGTCACATGAGAGCCCTGAAATATTAGATTGTTCTCGGAATGCATGGAGCGCTGAATATGCCAACTTACTTGCAGTGAAGCTCTGCTGGCGAGTAGAGTGACAGCTATTTATTAGGACAGAAAACAGGGTATGTACTTTAAAGATCAGCAACATGATGTAAATATTGACTCACCTCAATTTTTAAATGGATGAAAGGGTGTTTGTAATGTTAAACCCTTTTGCAAATCAGTCCTGTCAACAAAGGATAGCGGGAGGGGTGAATATTGACAACGCATGAGAACTTACTTGCCACGGCAGTGTTTGTATTCTTTCTCCTTTAACAGACCCGGATATATTTTCGAAGCTCCTGTGCAAGAGCACAGGACCAATCTCTCAATTCCTGTAAGGTCTTTGAGGAATTAAGTTTTCCCAGAGAAAGATTGCTATGCTAATATTTTAGCAGTGGGCTTCCTATTTACATTACCCAAATGAAAAGGTTATTTTTTCTTTTCTCTTTTTAGTGCTTGCTGGAAATGTTCAAATGTAAGGTTTGAGGAAATGGATGGGAACTTGGAAGTTGGTAACTGTTTCCTACTTTTGCAAGTCTGTCCTTATTAGCATTAATGATAGAATCCTCCATCCCCTTGAGAGGTTACAGAGGAATCCATTTGTTTTCTTGGCTAATTTTACTGAGTCATGTGGGTATCCTGAGCAACTTACCTCAGACGCTCTACTTTCTTGTCTTAAAAGTGCAAAGCACTCCCTTGACACCAGCCTGAAGTTATTGCTTTAAAACTTGACTCAGAAGCACACAGAGGGGTTAGTACTGACTTTAAAAGGGTAGCTGCTACAAGCCTCAGGATTTTTGGAACTCGGTTTCCCCTATACTGTTATCTGATAAATATCACTAGGCCTTAAAGGGACATTTAAACAAAGAGTACTTCTGTTCAGTTTTGAAGATAAATGGATTGAAATACAGTCCATCAAGTTTGGGTATGCTGTTTTTCCAAAAGGTATGTAAAAAATTAAACTCAGGTTATTCCTGGCACACATGTATCACTGAAATATAAGTCACTGTTCATAGTCAGGCAAATTTTAGATCTAAAGGTAACAACCAGCCACTTTTTTGTTGTGGTTGTTACACTGCCTAACTATTGGAATCCATTCAACTTCATAATGGAAGTAAGACACCAGGGTCAAGACATATGTCTGCGATGTGACTGGGTGTTACCATTCGATTATTACTGAATGACAACTCAGTATTTGTTCAGTTACTACGAGCAAAGGCTTACCAAAGCAATCCCTCCAGGCAATTACTTCTGCCTTCTTCTGAACTGTTCAGTAAGTGATTTGGGCCTCAACTTGCGTTCTGAGCTTACCTCTGGAAAAATAGCATTAGGCAAGCTTGGAATATGTTGTGGATGCATACTTGAGTGGTCTGGGAAAATGGAAATGTGAAAGCCCTAGCTGAGAAATGAGAGAATGTCTGCATGGTGCAAGGTAACAGACATACTTGTGGTTAAATTCTAGCTCTGGTATTTAGATGACCTTCAGCAAATTTCCAAACCTCTTTGAGATTTAGTTCAACACTTTCGATCTCTCATTTTCCTTCCATCTCTAGCTCTAACTCTATCTAGCTCTAGTTAAATATTTCTTATTCAGCCTCTCTGACTTATATCATTTGTTGATTTTCATGGTGCAATATCCTCACTACAGAAGACTTCAACATGCTGATAGGGTCAGAGAATGCAGAACTGGAATGAGATGTGTGCGTGTACATCCAGGAGCTACGTGAAGAGGCTCTGGCATAAGAGGGATTTAAATCACACCATATAACACCCAGAATATAATGAGAGGTCTGAGAAAGTTTGGTTGTATCATATTGAGGAAAAGGCAGAAAAAGATGCAGTACTTTCCACAGTAGTTACAAACACGACGTGTGAACTCTAGACACTATGAAAAGATTGAATATCTGCTGTTTTTCAAGCGATGAGGAAGGTGTGCATCCATGTTGAACTAAGGCCTAGACTCTTATGATGTGGCATGGGTAGTTTATAAGAAATTAGCAAGCTCTGGATAATCTACAGATGGTAAGTGTTGTTCTTTGCTTTCTTACCAGAGATAATCTGGGTTAGAGTATCAGAGAAACTATTTCTACTACTAACACTCTTTCCCTTTGTATCACCATTCCTGTTCTCCTAAATTACTTATGAGCTGTTGGAGAACACAGATATCTTAGGAAGTCAATGCTGACGTTAGGTATGAGTAAAAGCGAACTGAGGGCTTTTTTTTTTTTTTAATTTTGAACAGTGTGTAAGAATCCCACAAGGGATTTGACAGGTCGAGAATCTTAGCATGAAAAGCCTTTAAAGATGAAAGGGTGTCATGTGTGTCAGGACCCATCAATACCTGAGCACAGATGGGCTGTAAAGTGTGAGCAAGGTGGCCACATCCAAGCATGGGAACGAATTTGGGGAGTGGATTAGTCAGGGTTCTCCATGGAAACAGAATTAATAAGATGCTTCTAACTCTATAGGGAATTTATTATGGGATCTGGCTCACCTCATCGTGGAGGCTGAGAATCATACAATCTGCCAACTGCAAGCTGGAAAATAAGGAAATCCAGTCTGAGTTTGAAACTCTGAGGGCAGATGACTGAATGGTGTAACTGAATCAAAAAACGTGAAAAGCACTGGGATTTGAAAACCCCAGGTTCTGGAGCTCTGATGTCCAAAAACAGAGCAAGAGGACTGTCCCACTTCCAGAAGAGAAACTCTGTTTCCTCTTTCTCTGCCTCTATTCCATGAAGGTCCCTGGTGGGTTGGATGGTGAACTCCCATAGTGATAAGGGCAAATCATACTTAGCCTACTGATTCAAATGCCATTGTCCAAAAAAAAAAATAAATAAATAACCCTCACTTACACATTAGGAAATAATGTTTTAGCAGGCATCTTTGTGTCCTTTACCCGGTTCAGCAAATACAATTAACCTTCATAGAAAAGTCTGAAATGGCCCCTCATGTCCAACTCAGAAGTGTGATTTTGTATTACGGAAACATCAAGATACTGACGGGGGGCTGGGGATTTAGCTCAGAGGCACAGTGCCTGCCTGGCAAGCGCGAGGTCGCGAATTCGATTCCTGGTACCGGAAAAAAACCAAAACCAAAAACAACAACAACAACAAGATACTGACAGGCCACTCATATGTACTAATAGAAGTGTGGAAGGATGGAGTGGTGGTGAGTTTACCCCATGAATCTGATACTTGTCTGAACAGTGTTCTCTGCCCAACACTTCATGCATCTAGTTCTCAGGTTAATTGTCACTACATGGAAAGAATTCGTTCACCAGATAATTTGCATTTTTTTATAGAACTTACAATAAAGCATCTGTTGTATAGATATACATTTCAATTTGAGGTGCAAATTTTCTCAATTTAATTATAAACTTACACATCTACCCTGTTTAGATGATTAGAAATTTAGCCCTAGTTGTATTTTAGGTTTTCTTCCCCCAAAACACCAGAGGTCTTGGGATAATACAATAACACAGGACTGTAGGGCCATAGCTCCTTAACTGTAAATTATAAGGAAGATTTCTCACTTCATAGGACATTACTTTTCTCATCATCTCCTTGCTGCGTCTTCTGCATCATGCTAAAGACAGAGAGTAATTTGGGAAAATTGCCCTGGCCCTCTACACGTGCCACACACCCATGCTCCTCCCAGGTTCCTTTCCTCAGATGATAGCCATTAAGAAGAGGCATTGTTCTTTCATAGCTTCAGGAATCACATCCAACTTCTGCTAGGCAATCTGCTTGGAATCAGACAGTGTGGAAACCACAGACAGGGATGGATGGTTAGCTCTCCAAAAGCAATATTTTTAGCAGTAATTTTTGATATTTACTATTTGGGGCTATTAAGCCCCACATGTTAGATGGTGGATTTGGGGGAACTCCTTTTTCTTTATGTCTTGTTTCTCATACTTCTAATATAGTATTTGGTGTAAAATAGAGTATTTTATAAATACACTTTGAATAATTTAATATACTCTAATTGCCTAAAGAAAGGTTTATTAAGTTAATTTTCCTGAAAGAAGACGAAAAGTAATTATTTGGTACTTAACCAGAACTTTAAAACTCAATAGTTGAACTAACCTAAAAGACTGGCACTCATCTTTCAATTTTACAGGAGCAGGCAGTTATAAATACCTGTGAGACAAAAATTGCAATGTCAGGGGTTCTAGATTCATTTATCTTTTTTCTTCTACATCATATCAGATTCCTTAAATCATGCATATAATGAGGTCATTAGGTTATCTTTATTCCAAGAACATTGATTGTTTTTCTTACCTCTTTGAACTAAAATACCACACTAGTTTAAAAACCAGAGAAGGACATAGGATAAAGTTTTAAAAACCCCTGCTCTATTGAGTTTTCCATAAAACTGTGAACGATTAAAGATACTGATTTTTTTTCTTCCCACAAAGTGGTGGTGCTATAATGTTCATTAACTGGAAGTTATATGGTTGCAAAGTTGGTCAATACAAAGTGGATTAGCCAGTGATAAGCACAAAAGTCCACAATGTACGTATTGGCTGGAGGATACACTTGGAGATGAGACTCTACAGCTAGAAAATTTTGTATTTATTCTTACTTCCTTAAACTCTGAAAATTCTCCAGAGAAGGTTGTTAGAGGGTTCCTTGTAGGAGCTTGATTTTCAGTATTTCCCATGTTCAAAAGCACTCGAGGAATTTCTGTGATCATAATGCCAAACTAAATGCATTTGACTATTCAGCAATTGTCTATGCTAACTTTTTTTCCACGGGCATCTAGATTTAAGTACAGTTTAGCGACTAATTTAACCTGTAGACAAAAATTATAAACAGACATGGACATAAAAAGGAGTACACTTTACATTTAGAAAAATCAGTATTTATGACATATACACAGGCAAATTGTCACATCACTCAAAGTCAACTTCCTCTGAGATAGCAGCATGTATTGTTAAGATAATTATTTAGATCAAAAAGTCAAGACACAGTGGGTCAAAAAGTACTCCACACACAACCCTGAGGATTTACCAAGAAGACATTTTTTGGGGTTACTTCTACACTTTGGGGGTTATGAGTTAGTGCCTATGCGCTTGCCTCAATTGGTTCATGTCTACCATAACATTTCTAGTTTGAATCTGATATGAAATAAATGGGTCTTCTTCTTTATATTTTGTTTTAGAGTAATATACCTTTACTACCAGTTTTAAAAATATCACTAAATACTACAGTGGTACCTTGGTTCACAAACTCAATTCTTTCCATGGTTCTGGTCACAAAGTGAATTGGACAAACACAGAATCAAATTTCTGGGTAAGGTCAACATTAAATTTGACCACTGAATTCAATTCTCACCTGATTCAGTTTGCAATTGAATCACAGAAAGAATTAAGTTTGTGAACCATGGTATATATGAAGTATATTATGTTGCTATTTTAATTAATAATGTATCATAAATTTTTAAAAAGATTGTAAATGTAAAAGTACTGCCTTTCTTTCAGCTGCACTGACCAAATATTCTAGTTATGAGAGAGCATATATATGGGATCTCTGGCCATGTGGTTCAGCACTAATTGTTGTACCTTGATTAAATGTGATGTATGCATATGTAGATTACAACACTGATTTTTAAAAACTGATTAACACCATCCAGAGCCTGGCTGAGAAACCAGTAAGAGTGTTGTGTCTGCTTACATAATTGTGATCTAAAATAATCACTTTAAGAAAAATAAACCTTGAAACAAATAGAGAATTACAAGAGTAATTCTCAGTATTCAGTGTAATGTAATGCTTGCCGTATTTATTCAGTTGTCAAATTGGACTTTCTGTTTGGTTTATCTGATATTGTTCATAGGTCGTATCTACATACTTCACAGTTAAAATCTAACAGTATGAGAGTCCCAGGAGTCTCAGATCTTATTTATTTTGGAAAAGTGACACTCTGCATTTGGACACATCCATATTGACCTTGCATCCTTGGGAGGATTCTTGGAAGAATTCTGTGCCTTTAGAGACCACATCAGTGGTAATTATTTACTGAAAACAAGTTCCAGTTTTAAAAACAGATGAACAATGAAGAGACAATATTTTAAACTAGAATTTGACCATTTTGTTTAGCAGAAGAGCTATTCTGTGGAATACCTTGGATTTTGACTAGGTCTACATTTCTATATAAATTAGACCATGCTGGGATTATAAATATCCTATAATCCAAAGAGTCTGATATTGCATATATAAATTAATGTAGACACTACATTAAAAACACTGTTATAGTTTATTGCTGTCTCATTTTTCATTTCCTTAAATACAATCAAGGAAGATAGTTACTTCAACAAAGGCCTAATGAACAGAACACTAAGCAGATGCCACTTAACTCCTACAAAACACGGGGTTGGAGCAACATTGCATAGATTTTATAATTAAACAGCAGAATATTGATCAGGATTTTAGTTCTTAAAATACTAAGACTTCAGTTTTCAAAGATGAGAAAGGAGAAATGTTGGCTGTCAGTTTTGAACAAAGATAAACAATTCAATGTGAAGTCAATGCAGATCCTTTATAATTTCAAGTACTTAAATCATGTTGCTATGTTCTACAATATTACAGTACAATCAGAAATAGAAATCAGGGCAAAGAGTGAGGAGAGGACAGTGACCAGGGATTTGGGGGAGAAGAGACAGCTTTCTTGATTCCCACTCAGAGAGGCATGGAGCAATTTGAGGAAACAATAAGAGTCATGAGAAAAAATTTTATATAGCATGATACTCACAGAAATAAAAATATGCCTTAAAATATGTATTAAATGCATCCACAGATTATGTCCTTATGTTTTGCAGGAATTCTCAAGAATGAAGAGGGTGAAGATTCTCATTTCCCTCATGGTAAAAATAAGAAAATTGAGGTATAAGAAGTAGCTGTTTGAATATGAGTTCTGTCTCAATATGTCATAGTTCAGCATTCCAAATCTTTCATTCTTTTTGCATCTTATAAAAAAATGATGACTGGTCACCTGATGTTTCATCCTTTCCTATCTCCTCTCAGATGAATCATGTTTAATTGCAGTGTCCACAATGTAGAAATCTACATTGCTGCAGTCAAAAAAATCAAAAAAAAATTATTAATAACCCTGGAAGAGACAGAGTATATTCACATACTCCACCGGTAATCTGAGGAAAACATTGTCTGTCTTTGATGAATATTACATGACATGTGAAGCAGTAGACAAACACCATTACATCTTTATTGTCAACTTCACAATAAATTGTGATGTTGTGTTATAAAGGTAGGGGGGAGGCAGTAATGGAAAGAACAACTGATTTATTTTTTAGGAACTAAACAAAATCCTGATGGATGTTTGTTTCCCAAAACTGGATGACTTTATTTCACTTTGCATAAATATTGATTATACAGTATACATGTACTTCTACTGATTAAATGGATGGAATCTTATAGGCTTCCCGTAGGCTATGAAAGGAGATTTTGAAATGAGTTTTATTTGTTACTCCACTATAAAATAAGATATCTCTTTTACTTTCAATAAATCCAATAAAATTTTGCAATAAAACATAATTCAGCTGGGCCTAATCCTATCTTCTACCTAACATGGCATAATCAGACCTAAAATCCTGTGTACCATATAAATGTTCTTCTCCATTTTGATTTTGCCTTAATATTTTTACAGCAAGTACATATCAAAAAATGCAGAGTGGACTTATAATTAATTGATTCATGGAAGACAATTTTGGCATAATAATTGCTCTCTATATACATGTCAAGAATTTTTTAAATGCTCAGAAACAAAATTTAAAGTACTAAATATTTTCCTACTTCTTCAGGAACAATTTTTGCCTTAATCAATTTTCTTAAGGTTTTGGTAATAGTATCTCTGTTCTCTCTCAGATCACGCAGTAGTCTCCCTCCAATTTTCATGAAAGTAACTATAATTTAGTTAGTAATTTATCTATCACTGGAGCATTGCAATTCACATTATCCACAATTCTACTCTCACACTAAAAATCAAAATATTGTAGGATGTATTTAGAAAGGGTTGGTTGTAATGTCAGCTTCTTAGCTCAAGTACTAAAATCATTCTGATCTTATAAAAGGCATCTTTTTGCTTTGGTTTTTGAGATGACTCATCTTCAAAAAAAAAAAAATCATAAAACCCAACACTGTGTTTTTGACTGGCTATAACTCACCTTTAATCCCTAACTCATAAATCAGGGTTTCCCCTTTCTCAGCTCTTGAAAACAAATATAAGACACCATAAATGCATTTTCTATTGATCCAGTGCTTATGAGACTTTCACTTTTTCACTAGGGTCTAACATCCACACCAAACTCCCAAGATAAATCACAATTTCAAATGGAGATGTGCTAAACTGCTTCAGCCTTATTATGAAAATGAGATTTTCCTTCATAGAAAGCAGTTTGGATTTAAATGTAAGCTCAGTCCTGAAAAAGAGTAATGATTTCCTGAGTTCTCAAAATGAGATTTTGCACTAAACATTTTCTTGAATACATTTGGTCAAAGTCAAACCCTCCCCCTACCAAAAAAAATAGAAAAAGAAAAGTTTGATTTGTTGAACTTGGAATGAGCTCTCAGAAGGTTAAATGTCCATGGGATGATGGAAGAGTTATTCCTGCCTGGATTCAAGGAGGGACATACCTGTGTGACAAACTGTATGGCTGAAAGAGACTGAGCAAGGACAGGTGAAATGGTCCTATGTTTCAGCTCAGCAAAGGTAGGAGAGGTAGAAATGGTCACTATTTAGATGAGCAATGATGACCTGAGGTGTCATGTGCTGAAGTTTTGTATTAGGAGTCAGTGAGAGATGGATTCAGATTAGGAAACTGACACTAACTCTTGGAAGGGCTACTGAGCACTAGGTTGAGAAGAAAAAGAAAGGATTGAGATCAGGATCACATAACCTAATGTTTGATCACTGTCTTGGTACCTATCCCACAGAACAATCCTTTTTGATAGAAGATGGTAAACAGCAATTTTGACCCTTAGGCATCAGGCATATCTTTAAAAGTCTCATATTTCTTTCTATAACACAGTTGTTAAGAGCACAGATGCTGAGTTCAGACTGACTAAATTTTTTGATATTTTTTTGTTTCCTACTTTGTAAAATGTACCCATCACATCATTAGGAAAATTTGTAGGCTATACATGCAAGGTAGGTACTATGATGCTTAACACATACAAAATATCATGTATTTACAATTATTGTTATCTCAAAATGTATATAAATTTTATTTGATTTGATAGTATAACCCTATCTGATTTGATGTAAAAATAAAGATTTATATATCTTTTCACTGCTGACCAAAACCTGATTCTCCCGAAAGTTTCCTGATATATCTCATGTGGCTTTGTGATCCCTGTCATGATACGGCACAGCTTTGACAACATGTATGTTACAACGCTAGAAGCATAAGCCTAGGCAAAAGAACTGATCTCTTATTTTTTGCCTGCTGAGGTTGGTGGGATGAGAAGGCTAAGAGTTCCAGCTATTTGAGGAGGAATGTACTGAGCACCCCACTAACTTGGGCATTTTCATAAGCTTGTCAAGCAAGAACTGACCCTCTGACATTTTAGATTTGTGGAGTTGGACTCCACTAGCCATAAATTATGCTAACAATGGAAGTTGCCTTTTCTATTAAACCTTTCAGCTATCCCTGTAATATATTCAGGGTCACTAAAAATGAAAATATCTGGTAGTTAAGAGACGAGTATCAAAGTCATAGATGGAACTAACTTTTCCCCTCAAACTGTCAGAGATGCTAAAACAGAAATGATTCCATGACAACCTGGATGGGGACTGTCTTGCAAAAAAAGATCCTCTGACATTCAACATTGTGTTCACATTACAGTGCATTGAATGAATGAATGAATGAATGAATGAATGAACATGTTTTTGATTTGGTGGAGTAAATTGAGAGGGTGAGAATGTTTTTTTGTGGATAAACAGATAATTTGAGTGAAGACAACATCTAGGAAGTAGGAAAATGAATTAAAGACCAGTGCAGTGGACTTGTTTGGGGTTATTTTTCTTGTTATATAGCTCAGGATATGACGAAGTGTGAAGAATTCAGATTAACACAGGAGAAGCTGCTATATTCATGCCTGAAGACTCCACATATGATGGAGAATTCTGTCTGTAAACCGAAACTCATGTTTTCCCACACATTGATGGTATTAGGCCAAGTTTTGTTCAGTATCCAGAGAGATGATTTCTTTCTCAGTCTATACAGCATCAACAAGGAAACATAACATGCTTTTGAGACAGGAGATATTTCATTTTTCTTTTTGCCAGACACTGGAATTTTGCATTGTAACACAAATGCTGCTGAAATGAGAACTTTTGGAGCATCGGGCTGAGAAAATTCTATTGGATACTAAAGACAAAACTGCAAATAGACAACCGGATAGTAAATCTCAACTCAAACAGCAAAATTGTTCATATGCATGCACACACACACATACACACACACACACTCACACACTCACAGAATCTATTTTCTTCTTTTGTGTTAGCCTTGCCTTGTTGTATATATTTCAATTGTTGCTAGCACTGCATGGTTTCTTTCAACTAAAAACTATCCCTTAAAACAAACCATAAATGAAACACCAATTTATTCAATCAACTATTGTTTTAAACTACTTTCAACTTTTAATTTGCACCCATATTTATCAATCATGTTACCTGAACTTCACATTTCAGGGCTCTATCATGGGCAAAAGTTAAGATTCTCTGAATTTCTCAATTTGCATTGACTCATGAACATACTTGGAATTTTGGCCTTTGGGAGAGAATCTGAATCTTTGCATGAGTATGCTGTAAGTGACACAACAATATAAAATAAAATATATGCCGGCACCAAGTTGATACACATTTACCCTTTTTAAAAATAAAAAAAAAAATATTTTCCTTTCCTAGTTCAAACCACTTCAGTGAAAATAGTTTGGCTAAGTAAGCTTCACAGAAGTAAGTTCAAACATTAGATATTCTCTTCATTCTTCATGTTCTCCTTAAAAAGACAAAAATAGTTTTAAAAATCTATAAACAATAAACAACTTAAACTTAAGTAAAAGGAAGACAACAGTTTCCTTAATTTTTAGCTGGTGGCAGGACGTGTTTTTGAATGTTCCATAATAATAATAAAATTATTTAATTATTCAATACTTCGAGTAATTTTTATTTCATACAAATGAGGCTATTTCAACAAGTGTATACACTTTATCTTCCTGGTGAAATTTTCTCAGTTATTGTTACATCAAGCAAACAGATCCATAAACAAATATTTGAACAACAAAATTAGTAAGCACAGTCTAATAAACACATTCCAATGATACAAAGAAACTTTTTAAAAAAAATTTTTTCCAGTACCAGGAATTGAACTCACGACCTTGCGCTTGCCAGGCAGGCACTGTGCCACTGAGCTAAATTCCCAGCCCCTACAAAAAAACTTATAATTGATATTCTTCTCATCCATGATGGTATGTTTTACTAGACTGAATTATATGATTTTTTACCTTTAAGAATATTATTCCAACTTCAGATAGATAAAATGTATGCCTCCCAAATGTCAAGTTGATCAATGACTTGATTTAGCCAAGAGAATATAAGCCCACAGCAATTAAGAAATAGCAGTACTTTGCTTATAAGATTTGATTCAGTCTCAGCTATTCTTTGCTATGTAGATGACCATCTCAAAAAGTTCTGTCTTGTATCATAAAGTCTGGAATGAAAAGATATGTAATACTCAGCTGAACCCCTTAGAACTGTACATAAGTAAGGCTGATATTCAGATACTATGGACAATGAGTTAAGAAAGAAAGATTTTGTTTTCCTTCAAAACTGTGGAAAATTGGAAATGTTTGTTACTATGGCAAAAGCTTACTGATACAAACATGCTGAAAATTTACTTACATTGGTAAAGAGTTATGTGTGGTGAGTAGGATAAAAAGCAATTATCAACAACTGATAAAGAGTTAGTATCACTAGAGATTTTTTTCCCTAACCTCAACAAAGACTGATTTAAATATATTTTTAAAACCCACATTCACTTTGGAATTGTAAAGGACATTCATAAGTAATTTATGGGTTTGAAGAGAAAGTAATGGCTTTTTCAAAAGATATTCAGTCATGAGTGGTAAGCAAAAATTATTTATATAAGTATGAAGGGTACAGAAAAATAGTAACGTCAGGGCAATATCTATCCTAAATGCTTAAATTAGAAATAAGGGAGGTAAAAAATATATGAGTTAATCGCCCAGTTTAAAAATATAAGGAACAATAACATAACCAGATAACAAAGGAGAAACTAAACTTCTGGAAGAACTGGAGAGGGGCCTCATTTTGAGGTAAAGAGCTACCATATTAAGTAAACAAATATTTTCAAAGTAAAAAAGAATTCCGTCTAATTCATCACTAATAACATTTAAGGATTTTGTATTGCTAAAACAAAGTGAAGAAAAACAGAATTCGCAAATACTCCTGGAAATTAGAAGAATCATTTAAAAACTTTTTACACTACCTTAGATGGATTAACAAGTGAGTTTGGTAAAATAATAGATATTGTAAACATAGAATTGTTTCAAAGAAGAAGAAAGTAGCATTTTAATAACAAATATTTAAAATAAAAATTTAAGAAACATTTCTGTATAAAATTAAATATTTATAAAAAAAGTGTCAAAGACAATTATATGGAAGACCAAAAATACTGAGGATACCTGGTAAAGAAACTATGCCAATTTTATACATATGATTATTAAAAATGTAGGGATGCAGATTTTTCTCAGGTTAGTCTTACTTTTTATGCAGTTTTAACCAAAATCCATTAGTCACATAAGAATTTATGAATATGAGTAAATTAACAAGATAATACAAAATAATGTACAAAAATGGAAAGATCTAGGAATATAGAAGATGCTTTAAAGACTAAAAAGCCTAATAAGGCATGAAATTTGTAGAGGATCAAAGCAACTATACACACATAAATGGATGACATAAGAGAAAGACAAAGCTAGCAATATTTTAACATATAAGCTTAGACACAGGTGGCATTTCAGAGTAATGAGCAGAAAGTAGATCTTTAGTAAGTTATTAGGAACATTTTGATATCTAGAGTCCAGAGGAGAAACCATTTATAAAAGGAGTAACACCACAAAGATCATAAATCAAATTATAGAGTAATAGATATGTACAGTTCACATATATTTAACAGGTATGTACAACTTTTACAATTTTTAGAAATATATCTTCATAATTTGGAAAGTGTTTCCATAGAAAGAAAAGCCAAAGCACAATAGAAAAA
The DNA here is from genome assembly GCF_000276665.1 of Chinchilla lanigera. NCBI lineage: Eukaryota > Metazoa > Chordata > Mammalia > Rodentia > Chinchillidae > Chinchilla > Chinchilla lanigera. The sequence goes on along the minus strand of NW_004955438.1, from coordinate 9,830,012 downwards.
AATCAATGAATTTTATTACACTTATAGTTACAATTCAGGGGTTATTAAAACTAAGCAAGTAAAAAACCAAACCCTGAAGTCAGAGGCTATACAATACAAATATGTAAAACAAGAATTAATATCAATTATAAAGAGATCCTATAACAAAGTAAGAGAAAGAAACCACAAATAGAAAAATAGCATTTAAAAGAGGAAATAATATATATGGTCAAGATATATAGAAATGGACCACATATTAATAGTAATTAACAAAATACAATTTTTCTCATAACATTTATTAAAAGAGATAAACATTGTTTGATAAAAAAACACTAGACTAGCAGATGTTGCTGAAAATATTGAATAGAAGCATTTACATATTTTGCTGGATGTACAAATTCACTCACACAATTTGTCATTTATGTACTAAATTGTATTTTAGGTATAAATTATGATCCTAAATTTCTGCCTCAGTGTTACTCTGAAGAAGTATGTGTGCATATACCCAAGAAGACATGTGCAATAATTCATGCAAATGCCCCTGTTCATAGAACTTGTGTGGAACCAAGATTTCTTTTTTTTTGTTTGTTTTTTTTTGTTTTGTTTTTTTTTGGCTTTTCTCTGGTACCGGGAACTGAACTCACAACCTTGTGCTTGCCAAGCAGGCGCTTTTGCCGCTGAGCTAAATCCACAGCCCCGGAACCAAGATTTCTATCAGACAAATTCATTGTGGTATACATTTATACAATCGAATATTATATGGAAATAAAAGTAAATGAACTACACTTATATGCCACAAAAAGGATGAATCCTGCCTACCTAATGTTATGCAAAACAAGTCAGACACAAAGTAACACTATATTTCCCAAGAATAAAATATCAAGAGCAGTCAAAACTGTACTACTTTACTAGAGCAGGCTTAGATCGGAAGCACAGCAGGGAAGTGATAAAAAAAAGAAGCAGACTGATTCTCACCTTTAGGGAAAAGGAGACTGAAAGGAAGTGTTTGGGGGACTTCTCAGGAGAAACCCTCCTCCTGTTTATTTATGATTATACTACAGTATGGTACACAGCTGCACATTTATATGTCAAATATCTTACTGGGCATTACAATTTGCAGTAAAATAATGTAACAAAATTATGGAGACTTAATGAAGTTGGAAGAAGACACAATAAACTTTTTAAAAAGCAAATCTTGGGGCCGGGGATTTAGCCCAGCGGCACAGCGCCTGCCTGGCAAGAGCGACGTCGTGAGTTCGATTCCTGGTACCGAAAAAAAAAAAAAATTTAAAAAATTTTTAAAAAGAAAGCCTTATAATAATATACTACTAGTTAAACCAATGTGATGCATAAGCAGGAAAAGAGCATTAACTGGTAGAACAAAACAGTGAGTTAAAAATCTCTTCCTATCATGAGAATTGTAGAAATAAAAGAGGAAGAATACAAAATCAGGGAAAGCAGAATGCATGTCACCTAAAACATGTAGATGAAAATTACACTTATATTGAAAAGCATAACTCTAATGCCATTCTAAAAATCAAGCGCCAGATAGATTGAGCACTTAAATAGAAGAGGAAAAAAAATGAACGTGTATTTTAAGAAAGGTTAAATACCTTCAATACAAGGAGGAATAACCCTTAATGTTATTAACCCTAAGCCCTCCTTAAACAAATACAGTCATGACCTAACTACAAATATTAATAATGTTCACTATGTTTTTATTGAAATATTCAGTTTCTCAATACATACCTTTAAAAATATACAAAGATAAAATAAAGCCAGAAGAAAACATAGGCAGCACATGTGAACAGTGAAGGACTTCTAACATAAGTATGTAAGGAAATTCTAATGTTCAATAAAAGTTAGGAGTAAAATTTACAGTCTCTTTAGTAACTGGGAAATTACAAATTAAAGCCATACTGAGAAACTATTCTAAAACTAATCATTTTATTGGAAAAAGCTTAGGAGTCTGACAATAATCTGTGTCAATCAAAGGGCAGTCTTACACATTATTATTGAAAGTGCTAATCAGTACAAACACTTCAGAAAACAATTTAGTTCTTTCTCACAAAATTGAATATTCATATTACTTATGACTCACCACACCTAAAGCTATGTATAGACTCAAGATAAATTTTAGCTTTTATGTTTCAGAGGGCTTTTCCAAGACTACTTATAGTATTCTACTCATCACAGATAATGAATAACTAAATGACATTCAATCAAAAAACTTAAAACTTAGGACCATAATAAAGTATTATAATATAGTGTAAATAGGCTACAACTAAACAAATAAATAAGATGCAAATATTAATTATAAATTTTGGGAAAAAACTTGACATTAAAATTAAAGAAAAACTTATTTTTATAAAATGTTACTTATTTTTTGTATGTACATGCATATAGTAAATATATTGTACTTATCTATATGCATACATATAAAAGTATGCTAAATCCACATGTACATAAATGTATATGTACTCTGTGTTTGTTTAAATATATTATATGTACAAAAATTGTAGAGTGCTAACTTCTAGGGAAAATGAGAAAACAGATAAGGGTATAGTATAGCAAGTTATTTCACATATTCTAATTTAGGAATGTTAGATAGCTCCAATATTATCTACAACAGTATATTAGTCATCTTTCTCATTTCTGGAACACAATACCACGTGTGCACAACTTAAAGAAAAAGAGGTTAAAATTAGTTCACAGTTTCCAAAGTTTTAGTCCATGTTCAACTGGCTTCAAGGCAGAAACATCATGGCAGGAGGGAGCGGACGACTAGAGGCACTGCTTAGAAACCATCAGGGTAAACTGGGCTAGTTCTTCTGCTGCAAACCTTCTTACTAACCCTGTGCTAGCTATGCAGAATGGAACAGTTATTTAAGACCATGAAGTTAGTTCAGATTTTTTCCTCTGTGAAACAGAACAAATAATACAGTGACTATTCTAAAATGCTGTAGGGGATTCAAATGAAGTTACTAAGAGGATGCAGTAGGAACAATATAAACTACAAGGCTCATCTGTGTATTATGAGATTTATTAAGAATTTTATGCAAATATTGCTAGAAAATCGGCTGAAATTCAAATGTTAAATTCAGTCTATTAATAATGTAAAGGAAAATCTACTCATTACTAAAAACACATTAGAAAGTTCATTCTATTCATGCATCAATGAAAACACACTAGACGGCTCAAATTTATCCATTTATGGATCAAAACACACTAGCACAGTACTAAGCATCATATGGAGGCTGGGAAGTATTACACAGTAATATACGATAGGTCCTGCCCAATAAATGTTAACTGTCCAGTTAGGCAAGCATTACAGACAGATGTGTGCCTGTAGTAACACCCTGAAACTCACTGAAAGTTCATTTCCATACTACTGTCTCTCCCCATCATTACTTTTCTTTTCTTCTTTCTTTGTGATCTGTGGATTCCTGGTCAACAATTCTCATCTCAACCTCTTTCCATTTCTCCAGAGAGATTTCGAGTGGAAGCTTTACAATTTCTTTTTTTAAATGGACATTTTGCTCCCAAACTACTAATTTTAAGGTTGTATTCTTTTCTAATTGATCTATTATTTTGTGTGAAATGTCTTACTCAAATGCTTATCAAGTCAGAAGCAATTTTGTAAACCTTGTTTAGATCATTGTGGATTCCATTTTATTTAGTGGAAAAAAGTCTGACCTTACCTCCCTTCTTTTCTATGGTATAGCTCTACAGGTTGACGTTGTTTCAGTTAAATTAGAGAAAACGTCTGTGACAATTATTATATAATTCCTGATCCATGGGTACCTTGGACCACAGCTGTCTCAAGGCAAAGTTTCAACAGAGGTTTCATATTGCTAACAATGCCTTTGGCAATTTCCACTGTATTTACTTTGTTACTTTCCTAATGAAGTATCTGTACTATGTTTTCAAAACAGTTAGTCAACAATACCCTAAATTGGCAAAGGTGATCTGAAGTAAACTTAGATATCCCTAAGTACCTGGGTAGGTAGATACGGGATAGATACATATATCATCATTCTGGATTTTTAAATATAATTCCAAGTCTCCTCATCCTATAATTACAGTGAATACTCAAGTTTTTGAAATACCATCTTTCATTTTTTTTTTACTGAAGAAAAACTCATACTCTGTGCAATATACTAGTCATACTTTGATTTCACAAACTTACAAACAGAAATGAGGAATAGCCACATGAAAAGACACCATCACAAAAATAATACATTCCAAGAAATACAGGAAACTATTTTTCAAGTCTGACTTATGTTCTTTCAGTCATTGGCTTCAACAGGACTGTGATATTGACCTCTTAAATAAATACTATTCACTTATTTTCACATGCTACTAAAAATGGAGTCAATTTTTCAGTTACAGTTACTGATGCTAAATTATTGATTAGGCATTGTGCTTGTCAAAGTTCAATAATTTTTCAAGTGCAAGAATTCCTTGAAGGATGAATAGGTTTTACTAAGATTTTGGTGTGAAGACTAGCTGAGAAAATTAGTGCTTGTCTAATCCCTCTGTAATTCTCATGTAGACAATTTAATCTCTTTATTTACAAAATCTCCTTAACTCTGAGATTAACTATGAAGAGGATAAAGAATAAGACATCTCCCTATAATTAATACCTAGTATTTAGGACTAGTAAAAAGAATTCCTCACCATTTTCATTGCCCAGCTAATGGTCTTTGGGCTCATCTAAAGGAATACCAACAGGCACATATTACAATAATTCCAGAGTCCACAGACCTCAGAAATGTTGGAAACCAAATGCAAAAAGGGAAAGTAAAATAGTTAAAGAGAATATTTAGGATTTCACAACTTGCCACAATGCTTTAGATTAAGGCATGTGGATATTACCCCTGTCCTTTCAAAATTTCTGTCCTTTGAGTAGTGTCTCTGGGAATGAGAACACTTAAAACAAATTATGGATTGTGTGATGTTCTAGCTATTCTGTGTTAGAATCCCACAACTATACAAAGTTCTTTGAGATTTCCTAGGAAACAGGACTGTAACTATTCTTCATCTCTCTACCTCCTTGTTGGCATGGAATTTATCATAGTCTCTTTAGCAGTTAGACAATTCTTGTATCTTTAAATAACAGCCTTAATATTTAAAAATTTTCCTCAGTATTTAGTCATGAATTAATAAATGTTAATTGGGAGAAATCTAAATTCTTGACATAAAAGAAGTTTAGAAATGCAATACTATCTATGGCCTACCCTATGGTGAATCTTCATGATGATATTATTTATTTATTATACTATTGTCTCTTGATTATGTGAACCAAAAAATACATAAACCTCTCTTGGAAAGAATTAGTGTAACTAGCCCAAAGTTGTCTATGATAACATTTGTTAGTAATTAAAATACTCTTGCTCACCTAAGGGGCATATATTCCAAGATCCTGAGTGGATGTTTGAGAACATGGATAGCAGTAAGTCCCATATATTCTGTTTTTTTTCATACACAGTATATTAGTCAGCACTCCCATTCCTGGGACACAATACCCAATACCCACAATTTAAAGAAGTGAGGTTTAATTTACCTCATGGTTTTGGAGGATTTCATCCCATAGACAGCTGTCTCCAAGATAGAAATACCATGTCATGATGGAAGGGAATGGAAGGTCAAACCCCTTAGTACACTGCACTCAAGATGCAAAGCAGGAAAGAGAACCAGAGAGGAAGGGGCAAGAGAACAGATATGGGCTCTTAGTCACACCTCCATGACCCATTCATACACACACAGAAGTGTACGGCAACCATCTTCTAGGGGGAAACCCCAAAGCCAGTCAAGTTGCCAGTTCACCCTAACCTCCCACTTTTTGCCCCTTGTCAACTCATATCCAAACACATCTCCTTAAATCACACCTATTCTACAAATAGCAAGTTCATAATTCTTCCTAACATAATTCAAGTGTAAATGCATCAGTCCTTTCCCCAAAGTCTCAGCTGTTCTACCAGTTTTCAAAATGAAAGTAACCTTGATGCTGCAGTGAAGTAAAGTACAATAAAAAGTGTGTTTTACTTAAAAAAAAAAAAAGTAAAAAATCTTTTCTGAGAATCAAGGCAAACTCTTAGTTGTGAACCTGTGTAAAAATCAAAACCATGTTATATAGTCCCAAAATAGGACAGCACAGAGTAAACATTCCAAATGCAAAAGGGAAGAATAGAGGGGAGAGAAAAGAATTAGATCAAAGCAAGTTTGAAATAAGCTGGGCACACATTAAGGTCAGTAGCTCCATATCTAGGATCCAGGCCACATGGCGGCAAAATGTTGGTTCTGAATGTTTGGACAGCTCCACCCCTCTGTCTTGCCAGTTGCAGCCCTCACTCCCTTGTCTCTTGGGCTGGCTCCGTTCATAGCCTGCTGCTTTCCTCTTCGGATATTGCTTATTCTTGGCATCTCCTACTTTTTGGAGTCCCCACTGCATTTTGATTTTGTTCCACACAGCTTCACTCACTGCCCTCTCTGGGGCTTCATGTCAGGCCTCCCAGGCCTTCTTTTGAAATTTGGGTGGAAGATTTCCTGACTTCACAACTCTTTATGCTGAAGTTGGGATACAGCTCAGCAGCAGAAGCCTCTGGCTGGCAAGCACAAAGTTCTGAGCTCAATTCCCAGTGTCAAAAAGAAGTAAAAAATAACTCTTCATTCTTCATGCCTGTAAAAGCGGCATCATGCATAAACTCTCACAAACCAGGTCTTCTTCACCTATGACTACAATAAACGCTAAGTGCCTGGATGGCTGAGTACAATGAAATGAATCCGGAGAAACAGACTTCTCGAGACATCTTTCTTGAGCAGGGAGGGTCCAAGAACTATTTTCTAAAATGAAAGGTTGATAGTTTTGCACCCTTGAGCCTGTAATGGATGAAGTTTGCTGATTTCTGTGATGCCTTCAAACAATCTTTCTTCTTACCCCTATATAAAGTACTTACTTTCTTTTAATGATGCCAATCTCCTGAGCAGCCATACCTCCTTTGGCCGGAGGTTTATACATGGCTCTTACTAGGTCAAACTTAAGTCTTACAAATTTTTGTGCTCTATCCTTTTTTTGCCATTTCTCACCACAAATCCAGTTGAAAGCAGCCAACAGAACCCATGTCACAGACTGAATATTAGCCTGTCTTGAAATTTCTTCCACCAGATCAATTAGTCCATTACCTTTAATCTCAGTCTCCTGCAAAGTATCAGGATATGAAATAATGTAGATAAATTTTCTATCAAAGGAATCTCTGCTACCAATTGATGTCTCCTGAGCCTGGCCTTTACTTTTCAGATTCCTGTGCACATTCTGGTCTTTGCAGTTCTGATCAAAATCACTTGTTACACTTTATAGAATTTTAGGTTTTCTTTAGCTTTCCTTGCCAAACTTTTCTAAATTCCTTCTGAAAACCTATTAGCTATGTTAAAGGCGAATTTACCAGGCACAGTAAGGAACTAATAGCAATAACTAACACTGGAAAGATTATAATAATATGTAGATGGTACATGACTGAAAATATCTTACTGTATTTCTGTCTTTCACTTGAAGAAAACAATTTATGACTTCTCTTTGGCATATCTTATCTCCCAGTATCTTTATTGTTGTAATTTGTGAGCATTATTAAGTAAAATGAGGATTATCTGAACACAAGCACTGTGACACCTCAACAGTCAGTCTGATAACTGAAACAGCTATTAAGTGAATATACCCAGCATAGGTAATCCAGACCAAACTATGATTTATGCCCTGGATGAAATGGTGTAGGAAGGAGTCTAAAGATGGTAGTTCATCATGCTATTCAGAATGGTAAACAATTTAAAACTTACGAATTGTTCATTTCTGGTAATTTATATTTTTTTTCAAACTGCAGTTGTCTTCAGGGAACTAAAATTGACAAGAAAATTGTGTTTGAGGACCACTGTATGCCTGGTCTCACATATCAACCAAAGAAAGTAAGTATAACAGTAAAAAAGAAAATTATTGAAAATAACTTGGGACAAGATAAAAATATTTAAATGAGATTATTGAAAAAGAGAAAAATACCAGGGGATTTAGAAACTGACAAATGTTACTACTGTTTTCCATGTCCAGAAGTAAGCATTTAAGGAAAATGCAGTCGAATTCTGGTCAGAGAGGAATAGCCTGGAGTTATTAAAGTAGGATCTTCTGAAGACTGTATCTTGTTCCTTTTCATTTCTGCTTTCTTAAAATAAATAATTGGAGAATTATTCATAGCCAGGGGCTAATTCCATTAAACTCAACAATTTATACTTCAGAATCCCATGTATTTGCAAATCTGCCTCAGAGTAAAATCGTTATCCTTAGGCCCAACAAAAGTGGGAAATTGTTGAAGTTTACAATAGACCCATTAATATAACCTCTTTCTTCTTATTAATGGACTCCCTTTTTGAAACTGTGCATATCCAATATACGTAATTTAACAGCTCTCAGTCAGTGGGAAAGGGAAGGCAAACAGCAATCATAATGCTGAACTTTACAAACTTTTACTGTGTGATTGCAAAGTAAAATAGAATTTTCCATTACATTTTGTGAAGCTTTAGATAGAATCAGATGTCATCCCTCACAGATAGGTCGGCATATGCAGATATTTGGGAAATTCTAAGTCCAATTTAAAGGAAACAGAGAATTCTCACAATGTGTATTTATGTTTCATTGGGCCTTCATAGCTTTGATGTTGAAGGAGAGAATTAGTCTGCTCCTTTGAAAGGAAAATGACACCTATTGCTCCCGGAGACATTATGTACAGGGAGCATGTACATGTGCCAAAGATAGCATTAAGTATGTTAAAGTGAACTCAAATATTTACAACTTCTGAATGTGATTTTCTAAAACATGTATAATAATACTGTACTACAGTACTGGATGATTTGTGAGGGTCAAATACTGTATCTTATATACTGCATAAAAACAGCAGTTTTGTAAGAAATATCTGCCTTGTCTGTCTATTTTTTACCATGCTTTAAGGTTAGGGTGTGGAACAGATACTGATGGCCCATATTTCCCCATTTTCTATCACCTGGTGGCATTGACTGACACAAAGATTGAGGGTTCTGTTGTTCTTGTTTGTTTGTTTGTTTGTTTGAGTTTAATTTTGTAGTAGGAACTGAACCCAATGCCTTTACACTGAACAACACTTTCAATTCTTTTTTCTCTTTTATGCTGAGGCAAGTCTCACAAAGTTGTCCAGGCAGGACTTGACCTTGCAGTCTTTCTCCCTCAACCTCCCAAAGTGCTAGGATTATAAGCATGCACCACCATGAGTATTTGATCAAAAAATTGAGTCATTATTCCCCTGGAAACTAATCCAGAACTATTGGAGAGAAAGAAGAGTTTCAGAGTGGTACACCCAGTAAGTTGAAGTTCTGCTTTTGAAGCTGTTGGTAGTCCTCTTCCTATAAAAAGAATAAGACCTGCATATAGGGAAGTCAAGCTGATAGACGGGAGCTGTGTGTGGTTAGGAGAAACTGAAGAGGATATTCAGTGCATCGCTTACTTCAGCCCTTGCTTCTAGTGTGTCTCAGTCTCTATCCTTGGACAGAATATTCCATAAATTGGCCTAGTGTTGTCTATATGTTAATTACATTGAGAGTTAATCACCGCCAAAAGTCATCAGGTCAATACATTTTGAGCACATTTTGACATTCCTGTAATCATATTACAATATTCAAGAAAGTGTTCAAATAATTGGAAGTCTTTTTGAGGAAAATCTCTGTTCTGATTGGCATCAGTCTTTATCATTGTCTGCACTGGCTAGTGGGACAAGAAGAAAAAACAAGAAAAGAAAAAAGGAAGAAAAGAAAAAAGGAAGAAAGAGTCAAGAAAGAAGTAAAGAAGAAAATTTAAGAAGACTCTATGTATGTTTGTTTTAACGTAAGATTTTCCTTCATGTCATGTGTGAGGAAATGTGTTATTTTCCACTGCATATCAAGAAAATGGAGAATATGTACTTTTTGTTACATGCTGTAGGTGTCCTTGGTAACCAATCAAGCCTTTTGTAAATATCTGTTTTGTTGCTACCTAGTTAGTTATTCTATAAAAGCTACTTAATATCTCCCAACTTAAGCCTGTGTTTCTGTAAACTAGAGAATTCAATAATATTTAACTCTGGAAATTGTATTAAACAATGGAGAAAATATATGGGCATAGCTGAAGTACTTGGGCTAGTTTGTGGTATTATTGCCATTGTTCTGTGTGAGAAGTTTAGCTCACTTTGGCTTACTCAATCTCATCTTCCTATTTCTTTTCCTTTTTTTCTATTTGTTGGTGCCAGCTTTAAAGCTAGGACTTCAGGCATGCTAGGCAAGTGCTTTACCACTAAGCTATATCTGCAGCCGATCAGGCAAAAGGTTATCTCAGCAAAAGGTTATCTCTCTGCTACATGTAATATGCGATTGTATGTAGAAATTGCTATAAAACAAATTTGGACTCTTCCTCCTTCACTGTTTTTCTTACCCAGATTCTCTGTCCCCTTTCTAGCATGCCTACTGCTGTTAAGCCGAGTTGAGTTGATCAAATGCTTCTAAATGAATGTGGATTTAAAAATGAAACTCAAGCCAGCTGTACTGATTTGGAGTCTGTGAAGCATAATTATTTTTAGGAGACTCTGTAGAGGTTAACATCATTATTTTGATTATGAATCATATACAGAACACTTTATTTTTCAAAGAGTTTTGGCATTATTTCATAATTTAAAGCCAAAAGTGACTCACTGAGGGATATGTCACCCATTACAGATGGGAAAGAAAAACCGAAGGTAGTTAAACAATCACAGAGCAAGCTCATCATTAACAAGAAGGTCAAAGCACAGTTGTCTTAAGATTGTCCACTCAAAACATAATCAACCAAGATAAAAAGACTTTATACAACTGGGTATCATTACCTTGGCTAATACTTCTGGTTTTTTTTTGAAAAATCTCTAAATAAAAATTTAGGAAAGATTTATTTAACACACTCAATCCATTTAGATGTCAGTGCAATAGTAACTTGCCTGACAATGGATCATAGATTTAAAGTTATAGAAACCAGATCATGTTTAATTAAATGTTACTCTTTTAAACATTAAAACACATATTTTTAGGTAATGCTCTTCATCCATTAGTCAACTATTGCATACTTGAACTCACTTTAAAGCAATAGCTTCCTCTACTCACTCTTCTGCCATTAACAAGTTAATTGACCACTTTAAGATCAGTTCTATATAAGTTGTGAAATTTCATGGTATTATTCTCTCTTATGGTGTCCAATTTAATTAAGTCATATGTTCTATCCATCTGAGGCTCTTGTAACAAGAAGACTTTGACTGAGTATGTTAAGTAACAAAGAGTTGTTTCTCAGTTCTGGAGACTACAAGTCTGAGGTCAGGATGCCTGGTTTTCACTGCCTGGTGAGGACCCTGTCTTTGTTTTCTCATGTGAAGTGAGGGAGGAGCCAAATTCCTTATTCTGCCTTCTCTTAGAAGAGCATAACTCTCATGAGGGGCCCACTGTCATGACCTAATTACCTCCCTAAGTCCTTATCTCTCTGTACCATGGCATTATTGGGAGTTGGAGTTTCTAAATATGAATTTTGAATTTAAAATATCATAGTTGAAGAAGAGAATGTCTCATAAAATTTAATGGCTAAATTTTTAATTATCAATTTTTATTTAATCCCTGAATAGTGATTATAGATATTCAAATTTGAAGGAAATGACAAATCTCTCCAAATAGGTGAATTATCCTCTTCAAGCTGTTAAAAAATTAGTTGCTGGGGAATCTTTATTGAAAAAATGAGAATTAATTATTTCTGAAGAAAGTAACCTGAGTAACTGTACTCACTTTGTTCATGAAAGAATACTTCTTTGAAAGTAAGTTTTGAGAAAAATGAGCTCCTTCAGAAATATTTATTTTGGCATTTGTGAAGGAGAGAAAACTATATCTCAACTGTATTATGTGGAAAGGATAGCAATCTTGAAAAGCTTGGGTGTAAGCTTCGGAATGATTTTGATGAAAAAGGCCATATTATCATGTGGTCTTGAGTTTCTCCACTTTCATCACTTTTTTACTGTTTTTACACAGTGGTCAAAATTTCCAAATTTGAAGTGCATTGAGAG
>NW_004955438.1:9793588-9817720 GCF_000276665.1 Chinchilla lanigera | reverse complement strand
AGGAAAGCCGGAAAGAATTTTCTTTATTCATTTGAACTTGAAGCTTCAGGCCTGTTTTTTTTTTTTTTTTTTTTGCTTAATCTGGACTGAAATGAATGGTAAATCTATGCCACAGCTTGGCAAATAGAATGGCTAGCTGTATTTGACTTAGATGACATCGACGTTTCTGAAACTATAGTTAGCTTGACAAAAACATTACAGAATCAGAAAGGTACAGGTGTTTTCCCAAAAAATATTCAACTAATGGTGGGCAGTAAAAACAGGTACCTACCATTATGAATAACAAAATAACCGCTTTCCTACTAGTTAATGACTTTCCCTATTTTACACAATAGTTCAAAATAATCATATAATGGTTTTGTTTTGCTCATCAGTGTTTTTATTTCAATAGACACTGAAATCTAGAAAAAAGTCTGAGAACAAAGGATAGATAATTCTTGGCATAAAACTTTCATTTATTTTTCATAAAAATGGTTACAATGAGCTTTTCCCAGTAAATACATAAACAAATAAAAAAAATCAGCCTGTTAAATATTTAAACAAAAGGAATAGATTCCAGAGAAGAGCTGACTTTTGCATCTGATTCTTAAATAAGTGTTTTCTTTATCCTCAGTTTTTTGTTATTGTTGTATTGCTTGAGTATTATATATTATACAGTATCTAAGAGACCATTTCTATTTCACCAAAACTTAATTCAAGGCAGCCAAATTAAATCATCCCAATGATTCCATAATTTCCTAGTAAGACCTTCAGACCTGAAATTAAAAGGAGTTAACCTAAGTGCTTAATTGTTTTCACAGTTTTTTTTTCTTCATTGATTTTAATTAAGGTTTTCCTTGGTCTGTGAGCTTGGAGGACTTTCATTGTCCATCGAAATAACTTTGTATGAAGTCACGTTGGCCAACAAGTCACAAAGACCTAACAAAATTGCCGGAACAAGTTACTTTGAAATATTGGGAAATAAGATCCTATCTTTCTTTGTCAGTGACAGTTAAAACCACCATTGATTTCTATTAAATGTCTCTTGAATACCTGGGAGAAGTAGCAATTATAGGGAATATAGAATGTCAGAGCCCAAACCAGTGGGCACAACCTCAAATGAGAGAATTACCTGAGAACAACTGGCCTCTAAATTTCTCTTTAAAAACTGTTTTCCTATGATTCAGGTGCAGTGGCTTTATGGGTTCATTTTGCTCAGGGTAAGAGTGTCCACAGATTTATCTTTAACATTCCCTAGCAAAACAAAAATACTCAGTATAGGTCATGCCTCTTCTTTAGTGGCTATCAGAAGCTAAAAATATCTTCAATACAGTTTTCTGTTTAAAAGGAGGGGATTCTCTGTTGGCTAATCTGTGTTTTAGTTGCTTCTCTGGCCACGACCTAATGGATAGCATTGGATAATTATATATTATCTCCAAGGCTCAGTGTTCAAATCTGTGAAATGGAGGAAACAATATTATCTTTCCCCAAACAGTTTAGATATGTAGTTTTCAATTTTTTGATTATCAAATGTGTGTAGATAATGCTTAAAATTATGTAAGTATTGTGTGATAAGTATAATAAAATATATTTATACTAAATAAAAAGTGTGTTAGGTTTTTCAAGCAAAACACAAACAGATGTGTGTGTGTGTGTGTGTGTGTGTGTGTGTGCATGTGTGTGTATGTATGATTTAGATTTACAGTTTCTCCCTAAAGTCTCATGTGTTCAGAGGTTGGGCTTCACAAAATGATTGGATCATAAAGACACTAACCTCATCAATGGATCAATGTGTTGAAGAGTTCTAAGCTGAATGGACTATTAAAAGGTGGGACCCAGTTGGAGGAACTGGATAACTTGGGGCATGATTCTGGAGTGTGTATCTCTTCCTTTGTCTTTTCCTCTCTCTGTGTCTTGGCTGGATGGGGTGAGCAGCTTACTCCTATCAGGCCCTTCCATCATGGACGGAACCCTTTGAAATCATGGCCAATATAAACTCCTATTCCATAGGTCCAGTACTTTGTCCTAGCAACAAAAATTAACTAATGCTGTAAAAACATATACATACTTGGATATATAGAGAAAATCTAGAATATAGTTATACATTTACATATATAAAATCTATCATTATATGTACCTTTCTATCTTTATCTATTTGGAACTGTGTATACATACCTATTATTATATAGATAGACAGACATACAAAGAGACAGAAAGAAGAAAAAGTGAAACAAACAGAAGCTTCCTGAGAATGGCTCACATGACAAAGTCACAAAGACTAAGATATGCCACAGTCTGCCATCGATAGGCTGGAGATATGGGAAGGCCAGTGGCCAGCCATATATATCAGTCTAAGTATAAAGGTCTGAGAATCAGGGCAGTGGTTAGTGTCATTCTTGGTCTATAGTTGGAGAAGTCAAGATAAGCTGTCCTCGTTGAAGCTGAGTCATGAAAAAGTGGGTGGAAAACAGAGTAAGTTCCTCCTGCTTTCTCCTTCTGTTTAATTCAGGCTCTCGACAGATGGGCTGGCATTCCCTGGGGAGGGCGATTTTCAGTACTTACATCCACCAGTCTAAATGTTCATCTCATCTGAAAACAACCCGACAGCTCCACCAAGAAACATCCATTGATGTGTGCATGCTGTGGCCTAATCAGGTCGATTTATAAAACTAACTGTCCCATGACAACTATCCTGACCCATGCTTGGCGAGTGCTCAGGCTGAGCTATTGCCCCTGGCACTAGGAGCAAGGAGCCACCAAAAAAACTCAGGAAGCAAGATGAATGCCTCTTCAATGAAATATTTAAGGAAAATCAATGTTAATGCAAAAATCTATGAGGATAAAATATAAAACACTTTTAATAAAGATACAGGCTGACTCTGACCTTGCACCGGGTCAAACCTCACTCACTCTATCTTCCTCCCAGCCCTGAAGAAAAGTTCACAGAGGAAGAAATTATCTGACCTGGTCACTGAAGAAAGGCCCAAGAGTGGTGGAAAAACAAGAAGGAATTAGAAAATCTACAGACTGGGGAGCAGTTCTTGCAGAAGGATGCTTACAACTAAAAATACTATCACTAAGACTCAGCATGGTAAACTCAATTACAAGATCAGCTGAAAAGGTGCTGGAAGGAGAGAGGAAGTCCAGACAATGAGGAAGGTCTCACACTTGCAAAATGGCAGTCTTTACTCAATGGAGAAGCCAAAAGGACAACCTAGACTTCCTTCATTTTAGATGCTTTGATTAAAGTTAGAAAATCCATTTTTCAATGTCCCTATTTCTTAAGGAAATGAAGGTTGTTTTTAAAAAAATTATTTTAAAGATTGTGTTTACTTGTTTACCCAATGGCGTAAAACACATGGCAAAATAGAAGAGGGCTTACACATAATTACCAATCGTCTCGTGTTAGGTACAGTAGCATTGTGAGTGGTATTACCATTATTGTTTTCATTGTACCAGATTATCATCTTTCTTTCGTGCTACACGTTAAAGACATGAATTAAACTTCCCTATGTCACCCAGAGGGGGATCTGCATACTCCAGAAATGATTCCAGATGTCTCTTCCTCACTGCTTCTCTAGCATTTTGAAAAGAAAATCAACCAATCACATCAAACACCTTCAAAAGCCATCAGTTGTTAAGCTGCCAAC
This sequence comes from Chinchilla lanigera, assembly GCF_000276665.1. Classification (NCBI taxonomy): domain Eukaryota; kingdom Metazoa; phylum Chordata; class Mammalia; order Rodentia; family Chinchillidae; genus Chinchilla; species Chinchilla lanigera. Next base: position 9,814,091 of record NW_004955438.1, on the reverse strand, counting down.
TTCTAGAAGGCCTGATTCTTTGTCTTTCTCTGTCTCTTTCTCTCTCTGTCTCTCTCTGTCTCTCTCTGTCTCTCTCTGTCTCTCTCTCTCTCTCTCTCTGTCTCTCGTATCTTGCCAGTTGTCTTGGGTAGACCACTGAACCTCCACCTGTACAATTGTCACAATGCAAAAATGTTTAGTTTTAAACCTGAGAAATTTCCCTTACCTGTGAAGGACTGCTTTTATATTTATACTAAAAGATGCAAAAGTGATTAAAATTTCATGACAATAGCAAACACACAGACATCTGTTTAAAGCAATGCTTAGCTTAAATGGGAAGAGGACTTTTATCTTATTACTGTGTGTAGAAAGCTGATATTAGGGTCTTCCTTACATGAAAATATAGGACTCTTTCAACTTGTCTAGCTGGCTTGACAGCTTTCATCTCTGGAGGGATTTGTATGCATAAGATGTACAGTAGAATGTAGTGTAAGCAGCACTTTACTGTTCTTTGTTTTAGGAGACGTTATAAATTAAATCCTTAACTGCGGGTACTTGTCAGGTGATGCATCTGGGTTGTACCTACCACCTCACATGGACTACTAACAAATCATCTACATTCAGCTGCTTATGCTGAGATCATTTTCAAAGGCATAAATAGGTACATATAACCGCATGGTGTGCTGAAGCAGCTGCAGAATACCAGAAAGTGTGATCTGAAGTGTAAAAAACATAGGTTTTATAACTAAGAGATAATTTCTTCAACCAACAGTAATGAGAAGTCAGAGATTAAAAGTTGCCAACTAGTAGAAGTAAGAGTTTGGGTCATTACTCTCATATTTATTCTATTTAATGTTTTATTTTTTATTGATTCATTTCACAGCAGAATTTAATTTAGTGTGTGCAGAAAAATACCTGATTCTGCACAGATATTTTTTGCTATACGGTTTTTGTTGTTGTTGTTTTAAAATTAGAATAAGAAGAAAGGAGATTAAGCAACTTTTCATGATCCCAAAGCAACTCACTGATGTCACATTTGGAGCGTTGGAGCTCTGAGACACATACAGACTGAATGCTGATAAATATTCAAGGGAGAATTGAAGAAGACACAAATGGAAATATAACCTGTGCTTATGGCTTAGAAGTACACTTGATATGTCCATATTATTCAAAGTGACCTGTAGATTTAATGCAGTCTCTATCAAAATGCTAGTTTTTAAAAATGAGACAAAATTTGAAAATGATCACAAATTTCATTAGAACTCATAAGACACATGAGGTAGTCAAAGATATCATGGGGGAAAGGAACACAGAAGAATACATAGTACTACCTGACTCCAGAATCTGCTACAAAGCCTTAGTAATCAAAATAGCATTGTTTAGGCACAAAACCCGACATACAGATCGATGGGATGCAATAAGAAGCCCTGAAAGAAATCCCCTTATTTATGGTCAACTGATTTGAACCAAGTTGACAGGAATACAAACAGGAAAAGAATTGCATTTTCAATAAATACTATTGAAAAAATTGGATAGCTCCCAAACAAAAAAAAGATATTGGACCCTTAGATCACATCATATTAAAAAAAAACAATGCTAAATGTATTAAAATTTGAACATAAAAACTAAAAGTATACAATTATTAAAAGTAAATAGGGGAGAGTTTATTAACATTATTCCTGGCTAAGGATTTTTAACATGATCTCAAAATATACTCAGCAAAAGGAAAAAGACATGTAGGATTATATCACACAGAAGTCCTTCTATACAATAAAAGAAAAGAGACTAAAGATGCAATTTATAGCAACTGAAAATAATATATGCAAAATCATATCTTTGCTAAGGGGTTAATACTCAAAATACATAAGAAAGTTGCCTGATTAACAAGGAAACAAACAACTCAATAAATGTGAAAAAGATCTGAATAGACATTTCTTTAAGGAAGACATAAAAATTGTCAGCAGCTTTATGAAAAGTTAGTCAACATCACTAGTCATCAAGAAAAATCATATCAAAATAAGAATGAGATGTCTATCAGAATGGCATTTATCAAAAAAGAATATAATATTTGTAAGAAGGTAAATTAGTATTGCTATTATGGAAAGTGTTATAAAGACTCATCAAAAATCCAAAACTAGGATTTATTTATGGTCAAACAATTGCACTGTTTATACATATTCAAAGGAAAAGAAAACAGAAATATTAAACTCACTTAAGTTAAATGCAGAAATACTCACACTAGCCAAGATATGGAATTAACTTAAGTGTCTATCAGTGGATGAATACACAAGGAAATGCAGTAGAAATACAACTGAACATTACTCAGTCTTTGAAAAAGAAACTGTACCATTTTTGACAAACCCTATGAACCTGGAAGACTTCTACTGTAAGCAAAATTAGCCAGGTATGTATTCCATGGTCTCACAAATATGTGGAATCTGAAGTAGTCAAACCCATAAGAGCTTAGACTAGAGCAGAGGTTTCCAGAGACTGGAGTGAGAGCGAAGGAATAGAGAAGATCTTAAAATGTACAAAATTCCAGGTAAACAGGATAAATAAGTTTTGGAAACATATATTACAACACGATAACTGTATCTAATATGTATGTGTTGTACACATACTTCAAAATAGCTGAGAAAGTAGACCTTAAATGTTTTTGTCTCAAAAATTCTACATATTCTAAGTAGGTGGCAGATTTATTAGCTTAATTTAGTTATCCTAAAATGAATATAAAATATAATAAAATATCATTTTATACACCATGAGTCTCTATAATTTTCATTTATCAATTAAAAAAACATGTCCAGTAGATTGAGTGTTTCTGTTTTAATATTTAGATCTTTGACCAATTTTGACTTGAGTTTAGTGCACAATGATAGATACGGGTCTAGTTTTAGTCTTCAGCTATTGAAAGGAACAGTTAATGCTTAATTTTTTATCAGTTCTGCATGCCTATATCTGAACAACTACTTTGAAGGTAACAATATGCAATATAACAACTATTGTTAGCTTCTTATCATCTTGTTTTGAAATTTGGTATTTTTTGAAAAATTTTTTATTCTTTTTAAAATTAAAAAAATAAACATGTGCAGGCCTCTCACAGCAATTTTGTATCCGTGAATCTCCTGTGCAAGAAACAGTTTTTTTCTTTTGAGAGAGGAAGGGAAGCCAAAGAGGGACTTGTGCTTACACACTTATTGTAAGATCTCATAACCTAATAAACAAGTGGCTATGCTTCAGAATTTATAGTGAATTTTGCCCCTAAGATTTATCTTACATTTATTATGGACTCACTTTACCAAAGATGAATAAAACTAAATAAGCTTGATTTCTCCAAAGGCTATGAGTCTGTATTGTGAAATGTCTAGTAGACTTATAAATTTCTATAAAGAGAATGTTAGAAAGTAATTAATACTTGCTGGACACAAGTATGTGGATCATGTAATATTTGGAACAAATATGTAAAGAGTATGATTATTACCACTCAACAGATCAGGGAATAAAATCTTAGAAAGATTAAACGTGGGCATGATTCCAACCAAGTAGAAGATATAAATTGAATTCAAACTGCTTAATGTGCAAATTAACACAATTGTACTATGGATTTTCAAATGTTTCTGACACTGCACCACATAGCTTGAATTATGGGCTCCTATTCTGTTTATCCCTCTAAAACGCATACCATAATTATTTGGTGTCTGTTGCTCAAAAACTTATTTTAATTTTTAAATTTTTGGTACCAGGAATCATACTCAAGATCTTCCTCTTGCCAAGAAAGGCACTGAGCCACTCAGCTCTATCCTTGGCCCTGTAAACTTATTTTTAGTTAGTTCAGATTAATTTGTAAAACCAGAATCAAATTTTAAGTATTAGAAATCCCAGGGAGATTGGGATTGTAGGGCATGTGGACATGAGATGACCTGAGTTCTGGAAAAATGTCTAGTGTTTGGCTTGCAAAAATATAGAAAATAATACTAAGGCAAGTAAACAATATATCAAGTGGAATTTGAGACCCAAAATATTTCACAGAATTCTCATTTGGTAAGTTTGATAGTAGACGCCATACTTAATCAATTAATTTATATTTCACTTAAATGTATATGTCTCAAGATCCCATGAGTCCATTAAGTTCTTGAATTAGTCTGTTAGACACCAATTCCATCAAGATTGCATGTAATTACTAAGGATGTCATACAAATGAAACTTGTCATACAAATGAAAAGTGTTGGTGCTGAAGGAGTATAATTCAGCACTTCTAGACAAACTATTTTCAATTAACTGAAACAAAATTTATGGATCCTCAGTCATTTTGATATATCACTATTTCTGACAAGTATTGTGAGATCCTATAGTCATCTACAATTACCAAATTCCTGGCCTATTAGGCCTCATGAACATAGCAAGACTTGTATGGAATGATGTGTATAGAACTTGTTGGTCTTACACCCTTAACGTGGGGTAAAAGTTTTGAGTGTGCATTTATTTTTGTTAGAAACAGGGAAGGATAATTCATTTATACATTTTTCCTAAAGAATGACATTTATTTGATGAAAATGACAGTATGAACAATTATCAATCACAAAAGTAATTAAAATGCAAAGAGAGTAAAAAATCGTAAGTGAGGAGCCCATGAACACTCTAGGGCTAAAAGGAAAAGAAGTGATTTTTATTGGAGATATGATATATACTTTCATGCGCAAAAGACACATTTTGCAGTGTAATTGAAAAAGAACTAGTATTGGGGAGACAGAGAGAGAGAGAGGAAGAGAGAGAGAGAGGGAGAGAGGGAGAGAGAGAGAGAGGGAAAAATTCAAATGATTTTTGTTGATTATAGGGGGCAACAAGCCAATGAGTGGGAGGCTGTGCTCTAAGAACTGTGGCACCTTATACCTTCAGGCTTTTCCACTCATGCGTATCACCTTGCACCAGGATGAGGGTATCATGAAAGTCAGGCTTTCAAAGATAGCATATATTTTGAGAAGGAATGGGGTTTATATTTAAACTCTACATTTCAAATACAGACGCTGCGAATAACCAAAGGAAAACAACTAACCCATGTGCCATAAAAGAGAAAACGGAATGAAAGAATTAGCCTGAATTTTCCATTAACTCATCACTATTAAATAAGAATTGTTAATGAGGTTTTAAAACAATATAAAAAGTGTAAGGGAAAATATTTTAATTAGTAGTAATAATATGAAAGCCTTTGGGAAAGGAACATTATCCAGTATTAATTTACTTTTTTGTCTCAATTGCAGCAGTAGCTGTACTACACATCTTTATTATGCAATATTTAAAAGAGGAGGGTGTCTGGTTTTGCATGTGGGTTGTACATGTGCGTTTCTTCTAATTATCTTCTGAAGAAACGGTAGTTTTTCTTGAATGATGACTCGCTTGGAAAAACCCCTCATGTTCTGTTTTCTATTTGAATTTCAGGTGGGTTTAGAATTCGTTTTCAAATTTCAATTTGTTTCTTAAGATTCTCAGGTCATTTGGTTAGGAGGGTTGCAAATTTCTGACCCAAGGTGTTTGGAAGAGAGGAAGCAGTGTTCTCCCGGGAGTTTACTTTATTGCCTAATAATTACAGAGAGCTACTGCACGTCTGTATTGACTCTATTCACCTTTGACTCTTCACATTAGTTAATGTGAATAAAAACATCCAGGAATCTCAGCAATTTCAATCACTAAAATAACATGTTAAATTTCTGCTTACAAAGTTAATTTAAATCTTTCAAATTTTCTTTCAGGTATTGTGGAGACTCCCTCTTCAGCTTAACGCTCTCTGGAGCTCTTTATCTCACTCCCTTCCCCATTTCCTTTCTACCTCATACTTGATTTTTTATTCTGTCTCTTTCTGATTTTGAAAAGCACACATTTGGGTGGCTAGAGATGGCATTTTAGTTTAGTTTTTCCTTCTCCTTATTAGAGCACTGGGCATAAACTAAACACTATCAGCCTTAGGGTAATCATATTTGTTAATGTATTTTTTTTCCTCTAAGGTTCGTAAGTCATTATATTTAGTTCACTTAAGTAGTTTATAAAATGTCCACCCACCTTGCTTCATTCACGATGCATTGTCCATCCTTCAAATTTTTCATATAGCATCACCTCGAAGTATCCTGGTCTTCATTGCTCCTCCCATAAAGAACAGATTTTTGTATTTCAGGCATGCATCTTATTAGTCTCCATAATCTCAGCATTTTAGAGCATAAATATAAATATATAACTTTTATTAGTTTATAGTTTAGTATTATGATAAATTTGTGAAGCAAACTTTATCTCCTTTAATTTTCAGATAGAAAAGTTGAGACTAATTAAGCTGCCCCAACTCATCAGGTTAATAAATAGGCAACATTTGTGTTCTAACTTCAAGTCTTGTATACATTGTTTGATGTTGAAATGATGTTTCATTCCTTGATTGTTTTATACTTTTTTATTTCTAATTGAAGTATAAGTTACCTCACAGAAGTTGCCATGTCTCATAATTATTCTATAAGAGAAATTGAACATTTAGCAGATTTTTAACAATAAATTTTCCTTAACTGCATGCTGAGTAACTGTTTAATTAATAAGAACTACAATTCCATTTTAGTTGTATTGCATATTCCTTATTTTCTTGTTTGCCCAGTGGAAGTCATATTTCTATTTTATCCTTTAGTCTCAGCGAAGAAAAAGAAAAACATTTTCCCTTTTGCCTACATATAATAGGAAAAGTAAATATTTTATGTATAACCTGAAGATTTGGCCTATGATTTAATTATTTAAGATAGTTTCCCAGCTGTTGTGAAAAACCATTTAGAAAGCTCTGACCAGTAGATGGCTCTCTCATTCCTGTATTACAAAGGAGGATGGAACTAATACCTTTGACTTCTGGGGAACAGATTTGATGTGACTGCACCAATGACAGAATCAACTTCGTGCAGACTTGCTGAAATGGAACACTTTTTGCTGTTTTGTCATGCAGCTTAAAATGGGAAAGCTATTCCTGATCCTCCTTGTCCTTGACACATTGCAGAGATTGTTGAAAAAATCAGCACCAGTGAGAAAGACAATTTGTACAGCTATGAAGAGAACTCAGGCTTCACCAGTACAGAGTGACTTCTTCTCCGGGACAGGAGTCATCATGAGACTTGGAACCTAATAGCAAAAATTGGTACAGCTGTCATCCTCATGTAGTGAGTGGCAAGTTGCTTTTCACAGTGGGGTAGCTGAGATAACTGCAAAAAAATAAGACCTATTTATGTTTGCTAAGACAGAGGTAGGGTATAGGGAATTTAAAATCATGAGATATTGAAAAAAAACAATATTGCAATTTATACTTACCAGAGAACCTTATGATTTTTGTGTTTTGAAAAGAAAATTTCAAAACACAGGTAGTGTTTTTAAAGTGCAGTAATGGCCATCTTCCATTCCATCACTAAAATGAAAGGGAAAAGTAATGTTCATCTATCAGCATATGCATGAATGCATCTGTATGAACATGGCTGTGTGTAGTACAGAGTTCTACACCTTAAATAGGCTTTTCCCCCTTCTTCAGAATGTTATGCTGCATTACATGTTGTACATTCAGCTGCTCTTTTCAGAAGCCAAGCTTTAAACATCTTCAAAATAAACTTGGCAAGAGATAACTGTGGGTCCTGTCAGAACTTAGCCATGTTTTTTGAGACATGGTTCATTTCAATATCACTTCTTATAAACAAGACAGCAAAAAACCCCAGAAGCTGTTCTCAGAAGTATCTGCATGTGCAGGTGAAGAATCCTGAATTCCTGAGAACGGTTTGCAAAGGGCAGCATGTGGAATTTGTACATAGGTTTGACTTTCGCCATAACTTTGTTGTGTAGAAGACTTCTGAACACATACGACTTGCATAAAAGTTGCCTTATACTTTTTTGAGGTTCAGAGTTGCATAGTCAACAAAGCAACTAACCATTCATACAAATAATCACAGTGGCTTGGACATCGTGATGTTATTTCACATAGCTCACTAATCTCACAAGGTTTGGGTATGAAATGACTGATCACAGTAAGCTACCCGCAGTTATTTCCATGCAATTTGAGGTTCTTGAATGTGCCAGATCTCTCTAGGATAAAGGAATCTGATTTTAAGCAGGAGCAGAGGGCACCAAGATATTCAGCTTCATGCTGAGCTAACAAAACTCAGCTCCCTAAGTTGAAATTTCCAAAAGTCCTGGATCTGGCTCCCTTAACCACCGAGATTATAAGCACAGGAATAAGCTACTGTGGGCATCAATTTGTCAAATTTGAAATCCAAAAACAAATTCAAATGAACAGCAGTTGTTTCAGATGAAATATTCCACAGGAAACAGGAAATGCTGACATAATGATAGCTGTCACAGAGCTTTTTGGTTTGGATGAAAAAATATTGCTGTTTTTGTTTTCATGTGTCACTTTTTATTATTGCCATCATAATGACACTCAAGTTAATGAATTGATAAGCCCAGAACCTTCACTTTTCTGACCATTTTTATAACATGAGAGTTGATAAACACTCACTGACCTTGCAGAACTCCTGATGTCCCTTAATGAAGTCATCTTTCCTTACATTTGAGCTTCTCTGTGTATTTTGGGTAGGTGGGAAGTACTTTCATCCCCAAACATACTGAATTTTCTTCTCTTTAACTTCAAGCATACCTAAGCATGAAGGAACTAAGGAAAGACTATAGGAATGACAGAATAAGAAAAGTTTCCATTTGTTCACCTTCTATGTATGAAACAACTAAGCATGCCGAGCACTTTCAGTTGGTTCTGATGTTAAAAATCTTCATTTCAGATGATGGTAAGCTAGCAGAAAACAATGTTCATAAGGGCCTTCCTGAATTTCCCTGGGATTAACGACCAAACATCAAGGACAGGATAAGTGGGCATCAAGTAACACACATTATAAAGAAGGAGATACCCAATTTGAGGGGTGAGAATCTGCACTAGGGCTTGGTAGAAAAAGCTGTACTGTCTCATACATCAATCTAACCTCTCCTCTTCCACAGTTTATAAAGGGAGGCAGGGAAAGGACAGTCTTCAGATGTAGCAGCCATTGAACTGAGGAGAACTACATGTTTCCCTCTGATCCCTACCAGAAGGAGTGTCAACTACACCATATATCTAGTAGGAGTGGTACCAAGAGAATCATTTATGAATACAGAGGGGTTCTGCAAGAAGGAGAAGGTTTTTATCTCCTTTCTATGTGCAATGTAAGTCTGGGTAGCAACCTTTTTTATTTCTTCTGCTTCAACCTGATCCAATGCAGAAAGATATGTGAGATTTCAAAGGATAAAGTCCAAAGGTGAAACACACAATACTGCCACCTTTTGTTTGGCGGATGTAATTGAAAGTCCTCTAGGGTTCAGAGCACAGAACAGATTGCTATACCTTTAATTACATCTGATCCAAAATTCAGCTGTGGCAAACATGATATTATTAATAACAGGTGGTACCGGTGAGAGGTAACCAGGCTATGGAGGTGCTTCTGCAGGAATAAGGTCTAGGCCCTTTGAAAAGAAGCTTCACAAAACATTACTTAGCTTACCCATCTGCCTTTTGTAATGAGAGGACACAGCAAGAATCATCTCACCAGACAAAATGTGATTGTTATGATTCTGAACTTCTCAATCTCCTACCATAGGAACTTCCCAATCTCCTACTATAGATCTATAGGAACTAAGTTTCTGCTCTTTGTAAATGTCCTACTCTGTGGTGTTCCTATATAATAACGCAAATAGGATAAGACACAGATAGTCAAGCACCTTCTTCCTGGCTTCCAACTTACCTGCAAGGCTGACAGTCTGGTGAGGGACCTGCATCACTGAAAGGCTGAGGTTGATCACGTGAAAGAGCAAAGAGTAAGGGTCGAGTCTGCTTGGAGAATTGCCTCATTATAAAGCTGCAGTCCAGAGCTTTGGAAGATCATGCCACGCTTTAAGTTTGCAAGGCCATGCTTCTACTAGGCATGAGTAGCCGGACTGGTGGTATAAATACTGAGCTGGATTAGATTGTATTATTGTTAGCTCAGCAATGCATTGAAATGATGAGATTAGCCTAAGAAATTTATAACTTTTAGGAACACAAGGAGAAAGAGAGATTCCTATAGCTCATTTGAAGATTGTAGTTAAAGATAAATAAGATGTTTCATTCTTGTACCCCTGTGATGAAAGCACATTAATAAACTAGTCTATTAAGAGTTAAGTATGGTCATGACCTCTCAGACACACAAAGTAATTGAGACATTAAGTTGTCCCTACTTATTTTGATGTTCTGGCGTCTGGTTCCCTGCTCTAAATCCCTAGGTTTTGTGAATGTACACGAGTGTTTTCAGATATCTGAAGTGATAAAATGGCGGACTTACATGATACCAGCTAACACACTGCTTTTATAACCCATTTTGCTTAAATAGTATTTTTGCTTCTAGGCAACTCAAAAATTAAGAACAGATTTTTGCCAAAGCAGTGACTGAGCTCCAGTGATGTCACATGCTCATCTGATTCTTATTAAACCATATAAGGAATTCACAGCTGAGCACTTTCTACCATCTTTGTCAACTTCATTTGAGTCAAAAGTGTTTGTCTCTCTCTTGCTCTCTCCCTCTCTCTCTCTCTCTCTGGCACATTAGTTTGAAAATAATCAGGACTCCAGGGGCATGGTGGAGGGGTGGAAGGAAAGAGAAAGAAAACATGGCAATTACTATTAAATAAATTAGAAACTGTTGTGAAAGGAGATTTTTACCACAATGTGATTGCACTTACTGCTGGAATTTCTTTATAGGGTGTATTTAAGAACACGTTTTGCTCCACGTTCATGTCAAAAATCTGGCCTGTCCTCTATCACTCTCAAGTGAGGAGAGCAAAGTAGGAGGGAGGAATAGCAGAGAGGTTTGGAAATTAGTAGAAAAAAGAACACTTCAAAGATATCCTGTTGTCTTCTATCGTTAGCAAACTGCGGACAATAAAATGACCACACAGTGTGTATACATACCACAATCTTCACAATTACCATCTTTTCTATACAGCCTGTTGCCCTCCACAGTGAAAATATGCCAGCCCTCACACATAAATACATTTGATTAAACATGGTTATCTAATCACTCATTTTCTGCAAAAAAAAGACACAACTCTCTCAGATTAAAACATGGCTTATTTTACTTGTTCTCTCTTCAAGAAACAATAAAACTAAAATCTGATTCATATACTTCAAATATATTTTTGTTTATGGCAAACACATGTGCTATGCATTATTTAAAACCTCAGTCCTAGAAGCCTAGCCATACAATATAATTTTTGACAGTAATATTGGGTGAGAAACTAGTCATTTCCCATTGCAAGCGTTATGGAACTTCTTATAAGGAACATGTCCGTTTGTGTAAATAAAACAAGATGCCATTCTGGGAAACCGACTCTTCTTTGCGGTGGAGGAAATTAACCACAGATTTGGGAATCTCAAATCAATTTGATTTCTCTCTAAATTACATGGTCTGCATAGACAGATTCAACTGGAAAGATACTGTGGAAATAATAAAAATTTTGGCTAATTTGATAACACAAATACATCATGTATTTTTCGTATAAGAGTCTCAAAATAAATATGAAGGTTTAGCCAAGCATGACCAAACTGTTCCCAAGGTCCATCTAACTTGTAATACCACTTCTGTGGCCTGCTAGTCTAATATGGAAACTGTGATCTTTCCTCCGATTTGTAAAGCAATTTCCACCCAGTGCATCCGTGCATTTAATATGAGGACAGGCAGGAAATGGCATACCTCACTGACAAGAATGTCTTCTACAAGCCTTCATCACACCTTGCAGCCAACATTGTTCTCAGAGAAGGGGAGGACTCAGACAATTCTATACATCACTTATGGAAGAAATCCTCTCTTCTGAACTCTGCAATGATGAATATTATGCTGAGAGAGATGGCACATAGCTAGTGAGCTTTGCCAGGCACTTGCCCAGGTATCAATTTCAAAATAAAATACAACGCAGCCTCCAAATTAATTTGTTTTCCCCACATGTTATGCTGTATTAACATTTCTGGGGTTAAAAAGGGTACGTTTCCTCATGTTGGCTTGTGGGACCAACTGGCTCTGACCTTAGTTAAACTTTCCAGGACAAGCATATTATATGTATGTCAAGTATATTACTTCTATAGTTCACCAAAAATATGGCTAAGAAATACTTATGTTTCTTGTACTGGATCTTTTGCTGCTGCTCTTCAGGTTGAATAATATGAACAATTTCCTTGCAAAGTGAAAAGCACACAGTCTAATGGTTAATAACGTGAATTCCAGAGTCAGATTTCTGCTACTTGCTGATTGACCTTTGCTAACCGCTAAATTTTCTTAACTAAGTTTTCCTCCTTCTTTTAAACTTAAGTTTTTAAAAGCACTTTTAGGTCCACAGCAAAATAAAGAGGAAATGTAGTGGTTTCCCATATACTCCTTTCCTCACATAAAGCGTACTTTCTCCCATGACCAATATCCCCACAGAGATGGTTCATATTTTAGCCTTGGAGTGCCTTGATTTCTTCATTTTTAATTGCAACACCTATTGTTAAGAAGCTTACAAGGTCCTCTGGAATTGTTAAGATGAATAGTTAATTCATATTTGTGAAAAATTTAGGACAATGATTGGCACATATAAAAGCAGCTCGGTTCACAAAAAGCTTCTGTTCCTGAACAATGCGGTTTGCAAAAAGAAGCATTAGGCAAAATTTTGATTTGGGGTGCATACTCCAAATCAGATGAACAACACAATCCCAGCCATCTTCCCTAGAAGTGTGAAACGAACCAAGTTTGTGAACTGAAGTATCACTCTACAAGGTGCAATAAATGTGTTTACTGAATCATTTGAGTATGTTCAACAAACATTCATAGATAGTTAGATTGTTTCTTTTACCAAGTAAACTTTTTAAAAAGGAGGGAAATCAAGTTGAACAATGTTGAGTGAATGTGTCCTTGCACATTGACCTTCTTGGCACAGAACAACTCCTTGAACACATATGGAGGTGCAAGGCCCTTTGGAGTTGGGACTGGCTGAGGGGCTACCCTCCGAGTTAGACAGTGGTCTCCACATCAATTGCTTACTTTGTGTTCATGTTTATATACCACAGTCTTATTCAGCTTCTCCTTTGTACGTTCTACAATTTGATTAAAGCTACTCAACCAAAATATAATATTGATAGTGCTATAAATAAGTTATTTTTAATGCTCCAGGCACAAAGCAACAGTAATGCATTTCTTCATTGGAAGCATGTAGATGAAAGGGCTGTAAATGACTTCTGTTACTGCTCTTGGCACTGATGTGAGTATTTATTCACTCTAGAATGCCTTTCTGTCATAAAACTTGAAAGTCCCCAACAAGCTCGCCAAGCAAAAATATTTTGTGTACATACTGAGCATTGAAAAATATTTTATAATTCCTTCATAATTGTTCCTGGTTTCTCCTGAAGATTTTATGGTTTAAAACATATACTAACATTTTTTGGATCATGTAAAAACTTTAAATACCATAAAAGCTCTATTAAGTGACAACAAAAAGGAAGTTGGACTGGCAGCTTCTTGATGTAGTTTGAAGGAAAAACAACATCAGTGAAATGTGAGGAATTAATCATGCTGTTTTTTGGAACCAGGCATTCTAGTTTTAGGTTTTTTTTTTTTTTTGGTTTTTCTCCGGTACTGGGAACTGAACTCACGACCTAACATTCTAGTTTTAAATTCTAGCATTTTAAACTTTTTAAAAATTTTTTTATTTTAAAGGGAATAAAAAATGTTACAGAATTTCAAAACAAGATGATATGAAATTGACAATATTTATTATAGTGCATATTGTTATCTTCAAAGTAGTTGCTCAGATTACCAGATATAAGCATGCAAAATTGATCAATCTAAGCACAAATTATTCCTTTCAATGAACTAATAGAAATTAGCAGTATAATTATTTTAGCTATCTTGTGAATATATATCTCTATATTTTTTCCCTTTCTTCTTTTCTCCTTTCCCCCATCCCAGTTGTTCTTACCTTTTGAGCAGTTTCTTTCCCTTTTACAATACCTATTTTATGTTTCTGATCTTATTTAATCTTTCAGTTTCTTACACTAGGAGATAATACAGTTGGGCTTGAGCTCTTATTTTCTCACCTGTAAAATGGCAACCACAACATCCAACACAAAGGAATATTGAAGAGATGGAGAACTGTTGAATGTAGGAACACAGGCACACGAACTAAAGGAGTTCTTAATTTAGATAGTTGATAAATTAATCAAGACATCCAATTGTATATTATGATACCCAGGAGGAAAAGCACCATATACTCCACCAGTCGTACTGACTACTCAATAGAATAATCGTTGACTGGAAGTGAAAGTAAACATCTGCTTCCTAAATGATTACAAAGGACACCAACTGTGTGTATGGGGAGTTCATATAACATAGACCTTGCCTGAGCAGTGTCTGGCTGGAGGGCTAGAGCTGCTCAGTTTTGCCCACAAGATGGAATCATTTCCCTTCCTGATCATGGACAGTTAGTACTAATATCATAGTGTGTCATAAAAAAGAAAGGCCAAAAACTAGCTACCTATATCGTCACTGTTAATTAATAAAATTAATTTTAATATTCAAAGAATTTCTTAAACTGTAGGGCACATAAAGTGTCATATTAACAGTATAATTTGCTTTCCTCTTCCTTCCTTTAAAATATTATATTTTACATTGTGGAAGCTCAGACTGGCTTCCAGAAATCTCTGACATTTGGCTTATTTGAATTTGCATGAAGCTCAAATTGGTTGGGCAGAATCGTGATTTAATAGCTGCCTCCTATGGAGGAAAATCTGTTTGTTTTATGTAAATGAAATGCATTTGCTATTTTCTATCCCTTCCATTTGTAGAGCTGGACATAACTTGAACATTATGTATATTTTTCTAATTGAGAATTCCATTTTCATTCTCTAACAAGCTGTTAAAGTAGAAAGTGAATCATGGTATGAAGACCTTGGTTACCCTGCAGGAATGGTATTTGGGAAACTAAAGCATTCTGATCTAAAGAGAAAAAACAGACTTGTGAGCAACGTTTACTGATTTTTTTTAAAAAATTAAATTTTCAAAAATAACTCTGCTAATGTCTGTGCTTTATCAAAAGGAACAGTCAATGCTTAAATTTTTTTTTCTTGACCAATTTTGCATGCTTAAATTTGGTAATAAGAATGACTGATCTGAAAACAACAATATGCAGCGTAAGAACCATTGTTGCACTCCTACCATCTTGTGTGGTGAAGCTCCGCATAGTTTCCAGTGTTGTTTCTTTTTTATTTTATTACATGTTACTGTCTTTGATTCCTCGATCAATCTTACATTCTTATGTCTAGTAGTGAGCAACTTCGTTGAAGATAACAGTATGTAGTGTAGCAACCATTGTTAAGTCCTATCATTTTGTTTTGAGGTCATGTATCATTTTTGTTGCTTTTCTGTTGTTTTGATTTTGTCTTCATTGTTGTTTTGTTAGGTTTTTTTAAATTTTAAAATAAAAAAATAAAAAATAACATAAGTTTTGGATTGTTATAAAACAGGATTACCAAATATTGGTAAATATTTTTCCTCCTGGATATTTCTAGGGAGATGGTAATGCTGGAAATAAAGCTGGGACATGAAGCTTCTGTGTTGCTTGATTTCATTACAGATTTTCTGGGGGAAAGGCTTGGCTTTTAGAGTGAAATCTATACCTGATACATTTAACGTATAGAAAAGCATATTCAACAATCTATAGTACTTTTTCACTGGTCTGTGACTTGCTTTTCTGAAATCTTTTCTTTCTCCACAGTAGCAGATGGCAGGGTCACCATAATTGGAGCCCCCTATTTAAGTTGACTGCTCCTTAAACAATGCTTGGTAATGAAATGTGAGGTTGGATGAGACAGGAGAAGCACATTGTTAACCTTTAGAGAGAAAATTAAACTTAATATCCATTGATCAGTATCTCTGAGAACTGTGTTGGAACTGTTTCTCAATTAAAAATTTGGTAGCTATGTGAAAAACAGTTTTCAGTTAAATCTTTCAAGTGAAAAAAATGTAACATGATAATAAGATGGAACCGGGGATATAGCTCAGTGGCACAGCGCCTGCCTGGCAAGCACAAGGTCCTCAGTTCAATTGCCGGTAACAACAACAAAATCATGTATCCGTGGATAATAAGAAGATGAAAACCTTAATTTAAACATGGACAAAAGAACTTACAATTAATACACATCACCAAAGAAGATAAATATATGACAGACATAAGCATTAGGAAGTTTAAGATCTTCTGATTAGAAAATTGCAAATGAGAACACATATACAATGAGAAAGCAATGCATATTTACTGCGCTGGCCAACATCTAAAGCTCTGAGAACACCAAACGGGGGTAAGGATGCAGCGCAATGGGCGCGCTCACTCTTTGTTGGTGGGAAAGCAAAGGAGTGCAGTTAAAATAACTGCTCAGTGACTAAAGGCAGTTTAGTAAATGCTTACAAAAATAAGTATACTCAATATTTATCTAAAACAGTTGAAACCTTAAGTGGATGTGATAGCAGCTTTATTTATAGTTGTTAAAGCTAGAAAGCAACCATAATATCCTGTGGAAGGAAAATGGCTAAATAAAATGTGATGCATCCGTACAGTGGAATATTCATTGGTTTTCAAAAGAAATGAACTACCAAAGCAGGAAAAAATATGAAAAATGTTAAGTGCATGTTACTAAGTGAAAGAAGGTAATCAGAGAAGGCTGCAAAATGTTTGAAATCACAGGTAGGGCATTCTGAATAAAATGAAATTATGTATAGAGTATAAAAAATATCAACAGTTTCTAGGAGATAGGGAAAGCAGAGATGAATAGGCAAAGCACGGTGGGCGGTTAGGGCAAGGAAACTCTTCTGTGTGATTTACAATGATGTATGTATGTCAGCACAGTTTTTCAAAGCCCATAAGGTATGCTTAAGGTATACTCAAAGCCATAAGGTGTTAGTGAGGTTTTGTCACTAAAATTTCTGAAATAATCAAATTGCAAAGCTAGAAGCTGATCTTGGCCCACTCTGATGGAGTGTAAAGCTCAGGACCAGTGAGGATCACTGTGTTGGAGTTTATCATTCAGGATCAGTGAGCCCCACCCTCTTTGGGCCTACAGTAAGACCCCACGTCATGGTAGCAGATTTAGCAGAGCAGTACCACTGGCGTTCACAAACCAAGGAGGGAAACCAAGCAGAGGAAGACACCAGGGTCCTACAAGACCCTTTAAGGGCACACCTTCGATGACCTAAATTCTTCCTTTTAGACTTCACCCCTTCAACATTCCACTATCTCCCAATACCACAAGGCTGGCCACCAAACTTTTAACATATGGGCCTTTGGGGGACATCCAACATCCAAGCCATAGCATGTCCAGCAAGAATGAATCCAAATGTAAACTGTAGACTTTGAGTGACAATGTATATCACCGTGACATGGCACAGATTCTTACCAATATTCAGCTTTGGTGGGGATATATTGATAGTAAGGGGATCACATAAGGTAGGATGGTATATGGAAAGTTCCTTCAGATGCCAACTCCATTTTCACATGAAGCTAGATTTTCTAAAGATAGAGTGTCTTTAAACAATTGACTTCTCTATGAAAAATAAACAAGACAATATGGAAAGCATAAAACTTCTGAACGCTTGCCTGTGTATTGGAGGATCACCACACTGCAGTGAGGCATATTCACTTGCACATATGCATAATTAATGAGATGTAAATATTCATTCACAGCCTTATCTATCCACAAAAATATTTGCTAATGCATACTTTTGGTCAATTAAATAAGATATTGTCTCTGCCCTCAAGGATCTTAGGGATCGAGGGGAGAAGCACACCATTAAGTAATCATAAAGAGTAAAAGCTCTATTTCAAATGCTCAAGCCTTTATGAAAGCTTAATGAGGAAAATCTGCATATCAGAATCTCTCAGAATTCATTGGTCAGGAAAGTTTACCTGGAGGCTAACCATAGTTGAGATGTGACCGTTAGGTCTCAAAATTAAGTTTCAACAAAGAGTTCATCTCTGAAAATTAAGTACACCCTTACCAATCTTAATGGGCGAGGGGACTGAGGTAACAAAAGCCCCTTATATAACTCTGTATTTTGCTTTCCTACAATGTTAGTTTTTTTGATCCTGACCTGTGCATACTTTATTCATAGGATATTTCCTCAGTGAAGCAATGATTGAGTAAGCAAGGAGAAAGAAAGTGAGTAACATCTGTAGATTCTATATTGCTCACTGGGCAAATGTGAGAATTTGTGTCTCTATTAGAAGCTTTAGTTGTGCTTGTGCTTTCACAAAGGTACATGGAAGCAACAATTTATATGTACAGAGTTTGTAGGGGATTTAACATAGACAGGTTAGAATTATGTAACATGGATTGTCTCTTGGGCCAATAGCTGTTTTGAACTTCATCAAAACAAAGAGTGATTAGCCAACACCTGGACAAAAGGACAGACTGTTGCCTGTTGCCTTCCTCAAACCCTAGAATGAGCATCTTAAAGATATCTAGATAGTCATTCCAAAACTCAGAATGAATTCCATTAGTATAAATGGTGTGTCTGAGGTAGGCATAGGGTGGAACCCACTGTATATTGCTTGCCTAGAAGTCATGTCTGACCCAGTGCTCAGTTTAGGTTCTATAATGTTTACTCTAGTGCTGGCTTATAAAATGAGTACATCTAACTCACTGACATTTCTGCTTCCTTCTTATAGTCTTCTTTTTTAGAGACCCAGTCTTTGCTGGTGTCAGACTAACTAAGCTCCGCATTGTATTCTCATAGCTAACCAGATCCTTTCTGAGTACATATAAAAGGAAAACTTTCTGGTTTATTTTTATTTTATTTACTTTACATCTTTTGAAATATGGAAACATTCTTTCCTTCACTCCATCTTTTCCATTCTATATGTATGCAGCAATTAATGTTTGGGTTACAATATAAAATGGCAGATAAATATGCTATTATCCCAAGATTTGCATAATTAGTTTAAATATAATACATTCACTTTTGAAAATGTCCATACTTAGTCTAAGTGCATAATGCTGCCAAGGTATGTTTCCCCTCCTCTCTTGGGGTGGAAGTTCTGTTTTGTATCTCATCTCAGACACATAATTAGTTATAGCAGGTATATTATAATAGTCTCACAGCCTACATCACCAAATCTTCTTTAAACATCATTTTAGCAAAGTAAACCCAGGAAATTCTGTTCACCTTTCTTAAATGCTTGTAACTTTAGTATTTTTACAATTCTTTCAGGCTCAGCACAGATGGGATTTGTCAAATGAAAACCAGATGAAAGTAAACAGGGATCTCACCATCAAAACATATAGGTAGGAAGAGGCAGACCGAGTTCTGTGCTGTAACAGGATCTGTTTGTGCAGTGAAAGTGTGTTTCCAATAACGATGTAGTTACCTTTCATTAGAGACCCAAATCAGCATTTTATTTTTCCTTTTTTAACTTGACGTGGTAAAAGGAGAAGTGGGCTTTCAAATCTCTAATCCGTCTCAACGCAAGATGAAGAATTTTAGCACTCTGCCTCTATGGGGGTGTTTGGATTCATAGTTCATTTTACAAATCCTGTTTAACATACAATTAAATAATAATGTAAATATGTGACATAATCTCCCCATACAGCAAACTTTCACTGACCCTGGTGATTTCCTCCCCTTGGGGTTTTAAATTTGATTTCTGCTGCCCTTCTTTACTGAAATATATATCCATGTCCTTTGCAGTTGCAATTTGCTATATAATCATAATTTGTAATGTCTTTTACATTTATTTGGAATAATTCTTAATGAAATAAAAAAAGTGCTTGCTGAAAAATGAATCATTCTAATTTGGTGGCCAATTTATTTTGAATTTAGTTTTATTTTTTAATTATATACCTAGTTTATCCCCACAGTGGCTTCCCAAATTGGTGCACATTGAAATCAGTGGAGAAAATTTGCAGCTTTAAAACCCCATCCCTAGATCATCCAAGTTAACAGGTCACATTTAGAAAGGGAACATTTGCAGGTTGTAACATCTGTTCATCTCATTGTAATCTCAGCACTTGGGAGGCTGAGGCAGCATGGTTTTGGTGAGTTCAAGGCCAGTACAGACCACATGGTGAGTTGAAGGCCAGCCTCAACGACATAGTGAGACCTTGTCTTAAAAAATAAAAAAATAAAAAAAAAATAAAGACCCGGAAAAAAAACCCCTCCTTTTGCAACCCTAGTATACAGTTCAGCCTGAGAATCAGACCCAGGACCTCAGTCTTTCATTTTTCAAGGGGTATACTTTTGTGTTGCAAAATGTTGGGACTTTCTTATGCATGTAGATGTTAAAAGGGGTAGCCAAAGCCAGGCATGGTGGCACACACCTATAATCCCAGCATTTAAGAGGCTGAGGCATGAGGATCCTTGTGAGTTTGAAACCAGCCTGAACTGCATAGCGAGACCTTGTCTCAAAAAGACCAAAAAAAAAAAAAAAACAA
>NW_004955438.1:9785654-9793488 GCF_000276665.1 Chinchilla lanigera | reverse complement strand
TCTCAAAAAGACCAAAAAAAAAAAAAAAACAAAACAAAAGGGATAGCTAAGATGGGAAAGAATGTGAATTATTTTTGCAGACACAGTCCAATCTCAGGAGGCATCCTTAGCAGTAGTAAGCAACCTTAGCATCGTATCCTACTTTTAATAATGGACCAGTGCAATGAGGTTAATCTGTACTAAAACAACTTGAAATGGATCTTCCTTGAACCTCTGTGATTTTTCTTCAGAGCATTGGGTACAAACTTTCTCAAAGTCAGGCATGCTGGTCTTGGGTTTATTAGCTCCATGTCCGTAGCTAGGGAGGGCCTCTGACATAGCTGAAATTAAAAAAAAAATAAAACCAGGAATGTGGTGATACCAACTTGTGGGTACTTGTAGAAAGGATAACATCTCATGGACACCTAGCTTTCTTCATGTACCCTTCCTTGATTCTATGAGGAGAAATAAAAGACATAGTTTTGAAATCATTAGTCAGGCGTGATTGTAATGGACAATGTAGATTTCATTTCATATTATTTAAGAAAACTTAAGCTGAAAAGAATCATGTTTTTCACATCTAACTATTACACATTCCTGGATTTTCTTGAATAATTATGATTCTACTTAATGGTTTTCATTATTATACTATAAAACAAAAGCACCATTCCTGATAGTCATGATTTATCATTAACACAATGGATAAATATTTTATAATAAATAGTTAGGGAATTAACCTTTTAACTAACAGAAATAGTATGAATTTTTAATATCTCCTCTTGGAAAACTTAATTGTGATATATTTTTAATATTTTCTCATTTTCTGAGCTAATAAACATATTGTGTTAGATTTATAAAAATAATGTGCAGCTGATTTCACATCTTTTAATTCTAGCACATCATACTTCCAAAGAGGTTTCCTGTTTTCTTTCCTATATTACTATTTCTGTCTAATATTTAAAATAATAAAAATATAGTGAAAGAAACTGACATCATTTATAAGTACTTGAAAAAAAAGAGAGATTTTGCTGTACAGATCTAGACATACGAAAATTAATATTCCTAGAATTTGTGCTCTTTTTAGTTATTCTGATACATGGATGAGGTTAAGAAGGTCAAATATGGTTTAGGAAAGTAGAAAACATGATAAAAAGTAAATTAATAGATAAAATTAGCTGGAAATTTTTCCTTTTTGTATTGGGAATCAAACGCAGGACCCTGTGCTTGCCAGGCAGTCACTCGTGCCACTGAGCTACATCCCCTGCCTAAACTATGGAGTTTAATGTGCCATACCTGAAGGACCGATGACAAAGATTTGAAACCATCTGGGCAGGTTGTGTATAAGCAACTTAGAAAAGAAAATACTACTTTATTTTAGAGGTAGACATTCACAGTAAATTTATTATGAGGACAATTTTAGAAATATAAAATATCTAAAAGATGCAACATTTTTTAAAAATGGAAATGACAGACCATTAGGTGAAGTCATGATTAGAGTCTTCTCTTAGATTTCAGAAGAAAAAAACGCATCATAGGACATGTGTTTTCATCAGGAAAGTTTAGAGGAAAAGACAAGATAGAGAATCACAGCTTCCTCGTCTGACTCCTTGATTTATCATTTGGTGTACAATATTAGGCATATTGTTAACACTCCCATTTATCAAACCATACTTATAATGTGTCTCGTTTTCATGGGTGTTGTGAAAACAATGAAATGTTATTACCCTGTATAAAGTGCTTTGTAAATTATACTGGTGCTTCTCTAATAGGGGTAGAGCCTTTTAACTCAAAGTGGAATTCCAGATTTTGACAAGGCTGGTAAGTTGATTAATATCTCATGTGGACAACCATTTGGAGAAGCACTGATCTAAAGGGTGTGATACAAGCAATGGAAAAATCCTTCATCTTGAAAATATTCAACTTTAAATTAGATTGGTTCATACTTAAGCTAAATCACAAAACCTCTGCGTCTTCTTTCTGCTCTTTAACTCCATGATGGTGTATTGATCAGTTTTTTTCTCTGTTGGGACAAAATAACTAACACACACAGCTTAAAAGAGAAACAGTTTATTTTGGTTCACTTTTCCAATTGGTTGAGTTCATAGTCATCAGGGAGACCGAGCTCTGTGCTGTAACAGGATCTGTGAAATAGTTGGTAAAAGAAATGCTCACTTCGTGGGAGTCAGGTAGCTGAGAAAGAGAGAAAGAGACCCAGAGAAAGGAACCAGAAATCAGACATGATCAAAAGATCACATGCCCAGAACTTGCTGAGAAGTGTGCTTTACAAATCTTCTAGGTGTTTCATAAACTAATCAGTTTGACAAGATTCACCAACACAGACTAGAACCATGTTAGAAGTTTTCGGAGGACCTCTCATGCCCTGTGTATGTGTAACGATCACTTGTAAGAGATGTTTTGGTAAAATTTGTACTGACATAATTGTTGCCAATGATTCTTTTTTTGCTATTACTTCTATATTTTGTTTGTAGTATTTTTTCAATATTACTGTCTTCTTGCATTCAACATTTTTCCTTCAAAGGAGCAGAGGTATGGATTGCCCATCCCTGTAGCTTATCTTCACAGTTCCTACATAGTATGACTTGGGTCTGTGTTAAATGCCTCACATCACAAGTGTAGTAGGTGAGTAACTGATTGAGAACTTTTAGACAATGTTTAATCCTCTTTAACCTCTAAAATATCCATCTAGTGAGTAGATGCACTATGTACAAAGCCATGCAAGAAAGCTGCACATTATACTTTCAACTTGAATACTAGGTTTAAAAATTTCTCATTCTATTTTTAATTCTTTTCACTATATGATGACTACATGATTTGAAAGAGGTTAGCTTTGTTCTTCACAATGAGAGTGGCTGGCTGTGACATAGAGGGGGAAAGCAATTGACATCATGAACCCACTGGATAGCCATACCTCCAAGTATACTGCAGAGCCATAGGGCAGTTACGTGTGTGATCTATGTAGTCACAATCAGATATGTGAAAGATGCTGACAATCTGAGGACACCTACTACAGTTATGAAAAGGAAGAAGGAAACTAAGAAGGGCTTTCTTTGACATCCTCGGCCAAGAGCTCTTTGACGTTATACTGGACAGACAGGTAGATAGAGTAGTTGCACAGCCTATGTTTATTTTGGTCATTGCAGCCTGAAGGATGACCTTCACTCATTAAGAGTGACAAGTTGAATTGATCTTGCCCTGTGCTTGGACCTAATATCCGCCTCCTTCCAAACTCTATCCTAACCCTATTTCTCATTTGCAATCTGGGTTCTGGCTTCCATTATCTATCCTAAATTCAGAAATGTAAATGTGGATTTTAGTTTGGGTACATTTTATCAATCTTCATATTTTTCATCTTCATTTAGATACCTATAATTGAAACTTACTAACCTCACTCAGAACTTTCAATCACTCAAAATACAATAATTTTAGACATCATTTTAAAAACAACTTCTTGATGTATACTTTACATACTTCAAGGTTCATCAGCTTTAAATTTAAATTCAAGGATTATTAGTGTACTTAAAGAGTTGTACAACCATCATTGTAAATTTTAGAACATTTTCATTTTCCCCCACAGCAATCTTGTATCCATTAGCAGTCTCTTTTCAAACACCATCTTCCAGCCTCAGGCAATCACTAATGTACTTGGCATCTCTATACATGTACTTATACTGTTGCTACATAATTGAATCAGTCTTGAAGGACTTCTATTTTCCCCTCTAAATTGATCACCACTTAATCTCTATCATTTCAAAATAAAGTTCTGCATCTCATATTAGGATCAGGAATATTAGTTATTAGGAATTCATTTTGGGGGCAGGGGATTTAGATCAGCAGCACAGGCCTGCCTGGCAAGCACGAGGTCATGAGTTTGATTCCCGGTACCAGAAAAAAACAAAACAAAACAAAACAAGAAATTCGTTTTGTTACGTATATGTATTTTTCAAAGTCCATTTGGTCTTTCTCCTATCATTCAGTGTTTTTCCTTATTCTCTGCTGAATTTCCAACCATCTTTTAGCAGTGAAAGAAGGGGCATGGTAGCAAACCAAGAACACATCAAGTATGACATTACCTCTGAATTATTGGATTTTATATATCTGAAACTTCTCATGAATGAAATATCCTACCTAGTGTTTGATTGGCTAGACTTTCCTCTTGCATCCCATAGCTAGAACTAGTCATCAGTGAAACATCCCTCTCCATTTACATGCACTTACAGAGCTTACCAGATTAAATGCCCTCCCCACTTCTTTTACATGGCACAGATAGAAGAGGGGTGATATGGAATTAAATCATTTCATCAAAGCTTACATGAGAAAAACACATTGATTTGGGGGATCACTCCAACATAAATAAATTTTTATAATTCTACTAAATGAAGGAATCACATTTAAAAGAACAATTTAAGGCTGGGTGTGTTGGCACACATCTGTAATGCCAGCACCTGGGAGGTAGAGGCAGGTGGATCACTGGGAGTTCAGGGCAATCTGGGCTACAAAGTGAGCTCAAGGCCAGCCTGAACTGCATAGTGAGACCTTATCTCAAAAAGACAACAAAAAAGAACAATTTAGAGTGAGTATTCAGATTCTAATAATAAAAAATTATATACCTATTATACATTTGTGGATAGTTGATTAAAATTAACAGAAACAGACTGAAGAAAACAAGGCTAGCTTAGGTAACGTAAGTATATGCTGTCACAGAATTGATGGACAAGACAAAGCAATACATCCTAAGGCGGCCATGGAAATGTTGGAATGAGAATTTATGAAAAATATAGTAGTCAGGATGAGTACAATAGAGTCTGTTTTCCTTGCTTATGAGTTAGATTTCAGAGGGACAGTGATCCCCCTAGTTTTGCTCACTTCCTCACCCTTCAGTCAGGATTAGCTGCTGTACCTGAACAGATCACATCATTAAGTTTCCATTCAAAGGCAAGAGGTGCAGTTTCCTAAAGCAAACTTGTGGTGTTGTTTTCAATTTAAGGAAATGACTTCTCGATTGTTTTTAGTGCATATACTATTTATTTTTCAGAAATTCACATGGTCCATACTCCAATCTGAGCACTGTTCCAAGCACTTTACATGAGTTACTGATTACATCTTCACAACAATCTCCTGTGGTAGGCACTATTGTTACTGATTCAGTTTATGAGCCCAGAGTGCTTAAATAACTTTCCTGAATTCTTCCAGCCTATAAGAAAGAGATGAGATTTGGACATAGTCCAAATCTCCAGTCTCTCCTCTCACCCCACATGCTGATGCCTCTCCTTGAGAACAGCAGGAGATGTTTCATCCCTTCCTGTGAGGATCCCTGGGAGATGAAGCCTTATTTCAGGCACAAGAAAGTTCAACCTGGTCTGCTTAGGATTTCCTAATCCTCTGCAATTCCAGTCCTAGGCACTTTCCACTATATTATACTGTCTTTCTTTACTATTCACACAGTGGCAGTTGTTTATATTTGACTAATGCCTTAAAATGCTACCTAGATGCTTAAACAGCTGCTTTCAGATCTCCGTGCTGTATTTTTTTCCTATAAAATGTTTAAAGACAGTTTGTTCCTTTTACAATTGCATGCATTGCTTTCAAAAGAAGGTAAATAGCAGATCTCTAAGGAATGCTGTGTGAATAAGACAGCCCTGAGAAAGCTGAATCAAGATGCTGTTTGCATCTTGTCTCTCATTTTCACTTCTCCCCAATCTGCCTACAGTTCTACAAAGAAGCATTTCCTACATTCTAAGCACGCCAGAGCTCAAATCCCAAGCAGATTAGCTTGGCCCAGTATTTGGTGAAGTTAAAATCCTTTGCAGTGCTCAACCTGGCCAAGATCTAAGTGAAAAGGCAAGGTCTCGTTTTCCTGAGCAAATGCAAAAATAATAGGTTAATTCTGCATTTTGTTTAGATGATGCATATTTTAAAATCTAACACAGACATTCAGTCTTTGTCTAAATATTTTCAGCATGTAGGCATCTTTAAAGGATTTTTTTTGTCAAAAGAAGTATGTCTTACAGTAACACAGAGATAGGAGATTTGGTGAGAGGATTTTGTAATCTGCTGTTCTGGGTTCCATTTAATACATTGAATGAAGTCTGACCAGCTCCTCAGTATCCTTTTCTAGCAAATGCAATCTTCCTTCCAAAAGGAATATAAAATAGTTCCATCAACCCTTCATTCTTCATGACTGGCACAATACGTGACTGGGCACTTGCCATCCCAGAGAGAGAGCCATTGGGATGGACAATTCCGTGAAAGCTGGTTGTGTGATTCCACCACCCTTGGACTCAGGGTGATATTGCATGATGACTGAGTGTGTCTTTTAACAGCAGACAGCTGGAATGCAAACTCTGGCTCTACCTCTTTCTAGCTGAGTGACCTTGGGGAAGTTTCAGCATTACTGTGAAGATTATGAGAGACCATGCTTGGCTTAGAAACCAGAAAGCAATTGCACTATTAGGCATCACAAGAGCCTCATTAGGAAAGGTGAAAGGCAGAGCAGAGCACAGTATATAGCAATTATTGGAAATATAAAATAGTTTTATGCTTATATGCTAGACTGCTTTTCTTCACAAATAAAGCGTTATTTTTTAAATTGCTCCAGAGCATCTTCACAACAATTAATAGACATCATTTGTCTTCATGTTGTAGTAGAGAGCTGTTGATATAGAGGGCTGGTGAAGGTAGAGAGGAATGGGATGAAAATGAAAGCAAGAGGGACAGATAAGTAGACCAAGTGCCAGAATTAAATATTTTTCTGTCTTTTCTATCTTTTTTGTACACCTATTATATTTTTCACAATTGGTATTTCATTTGTTCTGGACAGTTTTTTGAAGATGTTATTCTGAGTCTCAAAATTAATATGCTAAGGATTAGAATGTAAGTATTTTTCCTACAGACTATGGAGTGAATTATGTTCCTCTCCAAAGTTTATGTGTTGGAACTCTAACCCGCAGTAGTAACTATGAGTACATGAGCCTTAAGTGTGAAACCTTAATACAGTGAATGGGATTGATTGTTTATCTTGTAATTATTATGGATTTCAAACATATAGCAATAAGAAAAGAACCTGAAAACAAAAGAAAAAAATATAGGGCTCACTCTCTCTTTTACCCTGTGTGAAGCTACAACATGAACAGTTGTCCACAAGCAAGAAAATGAGCCTTTACTACACACTGCAACAATGGCACCTCCATCTTGTATTTTCCAGCCTCTATTACTATGACAAACTAAATTCTGAGTTTTTAATGCCATCCAGACTGTGGTATTTTGTTATGGTGGCCCAGGCTGACCAACACAATGTAATTATGATCTTGGCCAGAGTTTGTAGTTCAAACCAGATAGGAGGATAGAAAAGAACAGATAGATTTAAAACAAAGAAGTTACAGAATAGAAAGCTGCATTTTGGCACATTGGCTTACAAAACTGTTAAATGAAGAAATTGGTGACTGCTTACAGGATAATGACTTTCTCTTGCTTTGAATCACTTTCTTTACATAGGGAGATAAATTCTAGCAGACACTATTTCCTTACATGTAATAGTATTTTGGGTGTGACAAAGAAGTCAATAGAGACTGCAGTACAGAAGGTCTGAGTTATTAAAAAACAGAGCAATTTACTTTATTCAGCCCCAAGTATTTTCAACTCAGTCATATCAGTTGACTGCTTAGTTGTAGATCTTTCATGGAACACTAAAGTTCTCCGAATGGAATCAAACACAGGTATGGGTACAAAAAGATGATATCATGCTCATAATGGATAGAAAATAAATAGTTCGGGCTGGGGATTTAGCTCAGCGGCAAAAGCGCCTGCCTGGCAAGCGCAAGGTCGTGAGTTCGGTTCC
>NW_004955438.1:9689049-9785508 GCF_000276665.1 Chinchilla lanigera | reverse complement strand
GACCTTGCGCTTGCCAGGCAGGCGCTTTTGCCGCTGAGCTAAATCCCCAGCCCCCCATCTTCAATATTTTTTATTTTATTTAATTTAAAGAGAATAAAAATCCAATAAAAACAATGCAAAATTTCAAAACAAGATGATAGGAAATTAACACTGATTATTACATTGCATATTCTTATCTGCAAAGTAGTTTGATCAGAACCTCTTCTATAGTAAAATGAAGAAAATATGACTTCCATGGTTTCTAGTCAAGATTGAAAGCATCAGCACTAAACTGCCACAGAGCAGTAGTTGCATGATTTCTAGGACAATCTTGGCATCCAAAACATCTGGGGAGTTTGGATATAACTTGAATACTAGATTGAATATATTTCCCTCATACAAAGGAAAACTTGGAGTTCCAACCATCAACCATAGTGATGAGTAAGAAGATCTTCAATTTTGCTGTGATTTGTTTAAATTGGAAAAGAAAGGACAGTAGTCTAACCACCACAAAAATAGATTGACATTCATGAATACACTGGTAAGAAAGTAAAAACTACTGTACCACAGCATGTATTTTGGTATAATTGCTTCTCTCAAGTTCTTGTTATACAATGTGTAGAGAGATTTCCCTATACATGGATTGGGTCATTTCCTTCACCCCTTTAAAATCCTTCAATAAACTCAGCACTTGAGATTCTTTGGAATATAACCCAAACTTGTTGTGTTTTGATTTTTGAGACAAGGTTCTTGCTATATAGTTCCGGCTGGACTTGAACTCACTGTGTAGCCTGGACTGGCCTCAAACTTGCAGTGATTCTTTTGCCTCAGCTTTCCAAGTGCTGAGAATATGTGTGTGTGCCACCACATCTGGCTAGCAGGAATTACTTTGAAACTATCACATACGGCCAAATTCTCCTTCACTTTCAAAACTCACCAAGTTTAAAATTGCTTTTGAATTCAAAAATATCTGTCTTAATAATTTCCCTTAAATACTTCTTACTGTCCCTGTAAAGAACAATTCCAGTTTAGGCATTCAATCCAAAGCCTTATTTAGAATATGGAAGCCTAAACTCAAAACACTTCAAAATCCAGGTTTAATGAGCAAAAGGCAGAAGAACAGCCTGATGATTTTCCTAATCAATTCTGGCTGCTAATACAAAGGCCAAAGCCTGACTGATTTTTTGTTGTTGTTTCTTTGTTTTTTTTTCCAGTACCAGGAATCGAACTCATGACCTCACGCTTGCCAGGCAGGTGCTGTGCCACTGAGCTTAATCCCCAGCCCCTAAGCCTGACTGACTGAAGAACAGAAAATTATTTCTCACAGTTGTAGAGGCTGGGAATTCTGGGATTAAGATGCCCGGATGGTTTGGCTACAGTGAGGGCCTTCTTGATGTTGTATAGATGGCAACCTTCTTGCTCTGTTCTCACATGGAAGGAAGAGAAAGGTTATGTGTGGATCAGGAAAGGCAGAGAGGAAGGGAAAGAGAAAAAGACATAGCAAGACAGGATCATTATTTTTATCTTCTTGGAAGGGCACCAATCCTATCATGGTGTTGCCAGGTAAGGTGCAGTGAGATCTCCACAGGAATCCAGATATTTGTACATTGTCCCCTGAGTGCACTTTTAACTCACATCATAAGAAGAGAATTGCAGGATGCCTCAGTGAGAGGTACAGATAGTTTTGTTAGACAAAGTTAAAAAGTAAGAGCGAAAAGGAAACAGTACCACATAGAATACCAGGAGGGGCGCTCTCACATTGGACTGCTCACAAAAGCACAAGGCCAGCTTTTGATAAGATGGGTTGTGCCAGGTTTTAGTTGAGTATCTTCTCAGTTCTGTTTTCCATAGCTCTGGAGGAATTCTGATGCACTGAGGGGAAATTATCTTCGTATGAGACAATTTCTTTTTTAGCAGGAGGCAGGGATCATCCTGAGGTGGTCTGGGAGGTTGTGCTTTTCCTGGAACATGAGGTGATAACAGATTTGGAAACTTCTAGGCTTTGCTCCAGGGAGGGTCTGGAATTGGAAATAAGATGTCCCTGTGAATCCTGAAAACTACTCTTGGGGTGCCCACTCCTGAAGGAAGTTTAGAGAGACTAACTAAACTTGGATGTAATTAACCTTATTTTACAATTTTTTTTAATAATTAAAATGCTATGTGCAGACCTGAGCAAGAATCTGACCAAAAGGCTTAATATCATAAGGAAGACCAAAAAAATGACTTTCCTTGTCTCCTTTCTACCTAACTTTATTTCTTCCATTTTCCTCAGTGGGAGCTCTACCCTCTTGACCTCATCCAAACCTGATTATCTCCCTTAAGCCACACTTCAAAAAACCATACCATTGGGTATTGAGACTTCAATATCTGGGATTTGGTGGGACACACACAGTAAATCCAGAGCAATGTTAAAGTATCTTTGATCTGGTCTTGGTGACGGTGCTTATAAAAGGACAAGGATAGAGGTAAATAGAACAGGGCCCATTTAAGGGACTGCTTTGCCGGTCACCAGCTGTCATGTGCAAATGCCAGCAGGGATGCTCATTTCCTTTTCTGGAAAGTCTCAACATTTGGTTATTTATATGAGTTTAACTAATATTTTAAATCTATCAAGTAATTTCATTTAGAAAGAATTGGAACCTATGGCTTTGTACCATGTCAGTTTAGCTAAATTACTACTGTATTATCTGTATTACTGTATTATCCCAATGTAGTTCTGAGTTAAGGATGAAGATGGGAGAATGTTTTGTGGGCTTTCAGAGTTGGAAATGAAATGAGAAGCCATTTTTGCTTGGTGAAAGCCAGCCCTAGAGTGGGTCTGGCTTGATAACTTGGTTTGCAAGACCCAGCTGTTTTTGCGAGGCAGTCCCCTGACTTCTGGTGCCTCCGCGTCTTGCTGGATTTTCTGAAGTTTCTCTACATGTTGGCCCAGTGCCCGTGTGCTTCTGTGGAAAAGGACACTGGCAACCCGGAAGGTTACCTGGATCAGCATGGTGGGAAAAGGGAGAGAGACAGATAATGATTTCAGTTTGTCCTGTGTTCGCTCTTTATCGGCAAGGGTGCTAGATTTGCTTTGTCTCAGTCACTTCGGGTCCCAACCTCCTCTCTATATTCTCACCTGGATGATACGGAGCAACACCAAAGCCAGCCACAGTTACAGAAGCAACAGCCTGGCATGGACATCCCCGATAGCTCCTGTAATCATTTAAGAGCAAATCTCCACAGCAAATTCCTTTCTCTGCAGTAACTCTGGAGCTCTGCTGCTCTGACTGAACCTTGATTGACTGAACTTTGATTGACATTTAAGCAAACTTACTAGGCAGAAGCCAGAGAGCAATTTCTCTCTTAGGGTCATCAAATGCATCCTAAATGTTTTCTCTGAAAACTCATTCTTTTGATTAGTCTTTAACACATTTCAATGTCTATTATAAAAAATTACATATTTGTTTAATCTTTAATATATCTTGACTTATTTACAACTATTTCTTTCTTCTCTCTTTCCTATCACGAACTTTAATCAATATTTATCCAGAGTCTGACAGCTATGTCTGATGATATTTTTCTAATGGCATTACATACATTTCCGTGAATTATCCCTGCAATACTAGATGAGATACTGTTGTAATTGTGATCCATGGGACTGTAAGAAGCAGAATCCCACACCAAACTGTGCTCGAGTAATACAAAAGAAAGATTTACTGCTTTATGTGTATGGTGGGCCAGAGTTCAGGCAGACTTCAGAAGCAGCGAATCACTCTCCAAACTCCACTCCCTGCTTGTTCTCTTGGCTCCACCTGTCTGTGTATGTTGCTTCGTTTCCAGCCCAGCTAGAAAGTGGCTACAGGTGTCCTGGAAGTTTTTCTTTACCCACAAAGTGACTTCCTGAAGAAAATCTAAGATATGCACTGGGTGGTTCTTATGTACATATCCTACATCTGACCCATAGAAAGCACCGTGCCCCCTTTGAGCTGAATGTGCATAGCATAAAGCAAAGCTCTTGGCTTTATGTTAATTATGTGTATGTGAAACATCAGTCAGTTGTGCTCATTAAAGTGAACAACAATATGATAAGACCTCTGCGTCACTGCTTTAAAGCTGTTCTTATTAGACTTGATCTGCAGATGGCATTGTCCACCATTCTGACACTAAGTAAAGGTAGTAGCCACAGAAAATCTCTCTTCAAATAATTGTTTTTGTTTTTAAAGCTCCTTCTCTTTTCTCAAAAATCTCTAATCACATGTAATTGGCTTCAGACAGCGAGCTGTAGGGTTAAAGTAAAGAGCATCAAACATCAAAGAACTGTTTCTTTTTCCCAACTGCGCTGTAAGTCCAGGATAAGTGGTCTAGTAACACATAGCAAATTGTGTCTATGATTCGCTTGACCCTTCACATAAAGCTACCATCCAGGGAGCCACATTTTTCACTAATAATTAAATAAATAATATAAATTCATTATGGCATGTTGCAAATCAGCCATAGCCAGGATGGCTTTCTCTAAAATGGTTAAGGCAGATATTACATTTCATAAGAGAGGTGACAAAGAGATTGTGTTTTTTCACTTTCCTGCTTAATAAAACCTAGAATTCTTTTTAATGTGGTTTGCAGATAATTTCCTTTTAAAAACTGCATGCATAAAAGTAAGAAATCCAAGATTTCTTCTACTGATGTAATGCTTAGATAGGTACCTGACTCATAAAATGATAATGTAAATAATTTTAGTGTCTGCTACACTTCCAAATGTTTTTCATGTATTATTTCTGTTTGCTTAGTAATCTTATAAAGTTAGTATTATCCATTTGATAGAGGAGAAGAAATTCATTAGTTTTAAGGACACTTCCTGTGGTGCCTGTAGCTACTAAATAACAGATTCAGAATTTGGTTATTTTAGCTTTGTGTTTGATTTCAAAGAGTGTTTTTCATTGCACACATTGTTAAGCCTTTAAACTTCATGTGTCAAAAATAATGCAAATGAAAAAACCTAGCATCTGTAAGTTTTCTATGGTTTGTCTTTACAAACAACATCAATTTTCAAAGCTCATTTGTACAATGCTTCACAGCATTCCTGTGAAGTAGGCAAGCAAGTGAATCAGCTTTTCTGTTTATCTGGTGACAGTGACTGAGGCAAACACCAATTAATTCTCTTGTTTCTGAGCTGGACCACGTCATCTGGTAACTAGAGAAGGTAGCCCCTAGTGGAGAAAGTGGGTATAGCAGTGCTTGTGCAGGCTGCTGGAGTAGAGATGCGTGGTTCAGCATTGGCGTTGTGATACACGGCTTAATCCTCTGCATTACAAGTTTCGTCTATAATTTGGATGGCATTCATACTTCCCAGCTGAGCACTGTAAGAAATCTAACAATATAAGGCTTTACAATTCTTCCAGCACAGATCTTGGCCCATTGCAAATATTCAGGAAGGTTTATCATTAGTAATTTAAGCACCATAACAACACACTGCTTAAGAGAAATTAATCGGAAACTTTTTCAGTCATAAAAATTGTTAAAAGATATATGGAGATTGTATGTAGTGGGAACACTTATATACTTGGTGAAGTCCACATGTAGTTATCTGTGGAGCTGGCTATGTAATGCTTACTGCCTGTGTTCAGTTGGCTGCAGATTTGAAAGTGCAAGTGTATCTTTCTGACATAAATCTGTCCTAATTGATATAATTTGACTAATTTCTAGGAAGGAAAGAAAAGAGAATTCTATTTACTTCAACAGTTGTGGAAGAAGATAGGTTGAACTGTAGGAAGTAATCAGCTACAACCTATAAATTGCTAGTTTAAGAATATTTGATACTATTGATCTTGTCTTCATTATTGGACTTGTTTACTATAGTACACTTTTTAAAATCTATAGATGCATTATTCTGAAAAATTTATGGTAGTTTTTTAAAATTTATTTTAAAAATAAAAGAAGGAAAACATATTAACAAACAGACATCCATTTACAGAATAGCATAAGAAGAATACAAGCAATATAGAGTTACAGACAGAGTGGTAGGAAATTAACAATGGTTATTGTATTATGTATTGATATCTTCAAAGTGGTTTCTCAGGAAAACACATAGAGACATGCAAGATTGATCAAATAAGTAATCATTAACTGTTACTTTCAGTAAAGTGATATAAGTCAGTAGTACAACTATGTTAGCTATTCTGTATATACATACATACATACTTTCCCCTTCTTTCTTTTCTCTTTTCCCTCACCCCAGTTGCTCTTTACTTTTGAGCATTTTCCTTTTGTTTTACAATGTCAATTGTACCTCCAAGTTTTTATACACTCTTTTAAGTTCTTACACTAGTGAGAGAATATGTTGCTTACACATGGAGGTCTGGTTTATTTGGTAGTTTTGAGCATCATTTTCAGTTGATACACATGGAGAACATTATTTGGCAGTAATTATACTGTTTGCATTTTTAAAGAGTAAATTTCAATCAAGAAAAATTATCATACAAATTGCTGTGTGTCTAATCTGGTATCTCCAGAGTATAGTGTTTACTTGTGCATTATACACACTGGATCTATCTTGGAAAAACGGCAAAGGAAGGAGAAAGTGAAAACAGTTGCAAAAGTGATTAAAAAGACACAGTTTCCTTCTTAGAAAAAAAATACTTTTGTCTAAAAGTTGAAGAGCTAAAGCGTTTTTCCACACTGTGATTGGGAGAAAATTCTTGCTCCTTTTCAAACTTCCATAGTCTCCCGCTGCTGCTGCTTCCTTTCTGTCTTTTGGTCCTGCTAGAAAGCGCTGATGGGAATCACTTTCTGAGAAATGTTTAATCCTAAATATGTTTAAGTGAATATTGAAGAAGAAACTGAAAATTGGTGACGCTATCTTTGGGATTTAGATAGGTAATCAAAGATGTCAATAGCTCCTCTTGACAGTAAAATGAAACAATACTACCAGAACAAAAGCAAAGTCAAGTAGCCTTATTGATAAGACTCTCAAACATTAAAAAAGAAATTCAATCTTGAATGAAAGTTCTCCTCTGACTGGATATAGGTGGATGTTTTAGCTTTTGTGTAGGAAAAAAATTGTCTCTTATTCCATTTAATCTGTGTAGGCAATAACTTCACCAACATAAATGATGTGTTCTGTGATTAAATTTCCTGACTATTTGAAAGACAAATTTTACATAGCTAAAAGAATAAGTCAAACAATTGTTCTTAGCTGTCCATTGAACAATGTCAAAGGCACTATGGTATAACATTTTTTAATCCATTATTTTTACTTAAAGAAATTAAGAATTTTAAAAACTAGAAAAAGATTTATTTTGAATTATTTTAATGTTGAACTCAGGAATTTTATATGTAATTTTAGAAAACAAAAATTTTAATTATAATTAATGATGAATTTAAAAGTACATAGTGTCCTCAAGAGGGATGTTCAAATGATTATTTAACTTTTGAGAAATTACTAGGAGAAGTTCATAAACAAGGCTGGTTATAGGCTTCTGTTGACCCGACCTGTACTCCATGTAGGAAGATAAGTGCTGAATAAAGCTTTTGCTAGGAAAATTTTTCTTATTTAAATGAAAATTGGTTATTGCTTTCTAGAAGGAAATGGAAGACTTAACCTGTAAAGGACTGACTCTGATGAATGCAAAGGTGCCAAGAAACCTGAATGCAATGTTTTCCTCATGTTTGTGGTTGCTAACATGATCGGAATTGTTCTTTCCTGAATCTTCACCAAGTTCATGTCTTATTCTCACTAGGAGTTAAATGTGAAAAGACATGGAAAAAGCATCACCTACTTGAAATGTGTCAAGTGGATTCTGATATACAGCTTGATGCATATTTTAATTCCTGGAAAAAGGAAAGTGCCTAAGAGGGTGTAAGTGTGAAATACCATTTCATTGTGGCAATGATTTTTCTTGCATGTCTATGAGTTTCCCTGAATCGACTGGGATGTAATACCTACAAGGTTAATTAGATATGCTAAAAATGTAAATATTCAGCACTCTCAGGATGCCTAGTTAATTCAGGTCTCCCTTAGGCTTCTATGCTATTTTTTTAAAAAAAACTGTATTGTTTTCCAAGTTATGGATTTCATTTATGGTTAGCATCTTTTGAACTTTTTCTGTAAAATAAAAGGGTATTTGAGATGCATGGTCAGTCAACAGCTAACAAAATCTTAAGCCTCAAGTTTTGAAAAGAACAATGTGGATTAATGAGGGTTGTTTTTTATAGAGCTAATGCAATTACTTGTCAAAAAGACAAAGAAGAGAATTAGTGTTGGTATTATGGTCAAATTGTGTTGATCCATCATGAAAATTGAAACTACTCTAAAGAATAGATAGATTTTGACTTATTTGTGGTCTTAGTAAGGGGGATGAAATCTCAGAGAAGATGCATGGATCATAAAGAAAAATCAATACGGATACTCAGTTAAAGAAAAGCATTTTATATTTGTGTCAATTGAAATGGAAATAAAACTGTTCCTACAAAGAAATAAAAAACATTGTTACTTATGAATTTTGATTTTGTTTCCTCTTTGTGTTATTAGTATACTCTTACCCTGTTTATTTTTCAGAATTATAAAATAATATAGTAGAAATAATATATTTCTCTCAATTTCATAATTTTTCATTGTCTATCCCTATTTGTCATAGAACTTAATAAAATATATATTGTGGAATTTGGATTTCTTTGATCCCTGATTATTCATACAAAAAGAATAAAAGTAATAGAAATTCAGCAAGAGATAGTGGGATCCCAGAATTTGCATTAAAACACATGCTTAATAACCATTCAAATTCAATTGGAGGAAGTACCAGGTTATCCTGGGACACAAAGTGACACCTTCAAACACAATTCTCCTAAAACATTAGTTGCTAGGTCATTCATATATATATACACATGTGCTGTAAACATTATTTTAACAAGGAATCATCAACAGCTTGTAGTGCTATCCTGAAGGAGTGAAGCTAGAAGAATAGCTTTCCCTCTGCACTTTCTGGACCTTTGTAGCCATCCCACATAGGAGGGCAAAAGGGCGTATGAAAAGTATTTGCAATTATGTTTAATCATTGTTATTTCTTAAATTACAAATACTGTAATGACTAATTTCCAGAAGAACTTTGGAGCACTTCTCTGTGGCAAAACATTAGTTTATTTATAAGGATCAATGCATTTGCTTTCCACATGCCTGTAACTGCATCTGTGCTAGGTGTTCAAGGAAATTTATGTGAGTTCATCTGTGCTATGTTTCAGTTCAAGCTTCTGCATTTACATGTTTTATACTATGGAGTGCAATCTCTCTGGCCTCATTTCCTCATCTACGGAATAACTGTAGACACGTGCCCATGTGCCCACTACTTGGGAGAAATAGTAAAGTAATCCCCAGATCAGAGCTTTATAAGCTAGAAAGCAGCACAGAAGTATAAGAACTGCAACTACCATACTTACCTATGACCCCTTATTTGCTTCAAACTGAATCTTCCTTCTGAAATAAATAACTTGTATTCATTTCTCCAGAGTCCTGGTTTGTTCTTGAGGAACCCAGTGAATTCCTGTGACTGTACCCAATTCTGATTTTTAGGTTATTGGTCACAAAGGAATAAGATATTTAAATGTTGAGAACTCATTGCAAATGTTTTAAGACACCTGAAGTAACATCTCAGACGCATGCACCTCCGATAGCTATTCAATATTATCACAATTTTCTGTAGAACTCCAGCATCTTTTTGAATGCAGGAGTATGATGAAATCCTAGGTATAGAAATGTTATAGATTCATTAGATAATCTAATTAAGTGATCATGTGATTAAACTAAGTTTGAATCAAATGAATGAACACACAAACATAGCCCACCTCATAAAACTATGGATTAGAACTTTTATGTTCAGGTGTGGTCATAAGCCCATATTTAGAATTTATGACCTTCCACTTCAATTAACAAGTACTTTTATTTTTATTTTTTTATTTTTTTGGTTTTTCTCCGGTACCAGGAACCGAACTCACGACCTTGCGCTTGCCAGGCAGGTGCTTTTGCCACTGAGCTAAATCCCCAGCCCCAACAAGTACTTTTAAATTGCATTTGTTTTCACCAGGGACCTCAGTCCACCATTTCTTAGGATAAGGAATCCAAACCTTTGTAATAAAGATTAGATCTTTGTATTATTAGCCCGTTTGTTGTCCTTACGTGTATGAAGATAATATAGATTGTATTAACACTTAGCACTTGATGAGATAGTTATGGAACATTACAGAAAAAAACTCTGTTTCTTCTATATTATTTTCTGCCTGCATTATATAACAGCAATCTTATCTCACTTAGATATTCAGAATCAAGTAGATCAACAACAGGTTTTAAATTCTTTTTGTTCTATTCATCTATTGGCATGAAGACCACAAAACCACGGGTAGTAATTTAGCTTCCAATGTAATTGAATTGGGCCCAGCAGGGCCCACTGGGTAATAGTTTCTACTTTCATGTGATAAAATTTCTGAACTATGCAACACCAGTGTCACATGGATAAAAATAACACTTCACTAGTAGATACTTATATATAGTAGGCAGAGGGTCTCTGCCATTTCCTTCTCTGGGTTCCTGCTTCTGTGAATCTGACCATGGAGAAAACAGAACCACGAATCAGTCAGGGTTCAGAGTATGAGGAAATATAGAAAAACCATGCCATAACAGATACATAAGTAGCCATTCTGTTGTTAAAATTTTCAGCTTTTTCTGAGTCTTGCCATTGGAAAGATTTTTCACAATGTCAACATGCATCAATATATTTCCTTTATTTATTAATTCTTTTTGCATATTTTTATGCATTTCTTTTTTATTGGAGTAAAGTGTTCTAAGACCTATGTGTGATGTTATTATGTTTTTCAAAACATGCAGTTTACCAGTCACATGCAATAAGCAGAACTAAATCCAGAATATGACTCTTCCATGAAAGGCAAATTATTTCCTTCACCATGGGACACAAAGGTCAGAATGCCAGTGGGTGATTTGTCTCTTTGAAGTACATGATGATATCGGGCCTTAGATTTTGCGCTATTCCTGGAAAGAGCACCAGTCGGTAGGATCACTGGAGAGGTGAAACTTTGCTATAGGGTATCAATGTAGCTAAGCCTTTATCATCCGTATGTTTTTATTGCCATGATTAATTTGCTCAAGATTCTATTAAGCAATTTCCAGGGTAGCTGGAAAGGATATCCTTTGATATTACTTTAAATGTCCTTTTGACCTCCTAATTACTAAGAACCTCCTTTGAAATGGAAGCAATTTTAAAAATTACTATACTGCAACTTTTCTTACATTCTGGGTCAATTCTGAGAATGGTACTACCTAATTTTTACCCCAAACCTCATACCATCAACCGTCCAATTTTTTTTTAAGCGTAACTTTCTCATCTTCTTAGATTATTATATGTTTTTCAAGATTTTTAGCTGAGGTAAGGAACAGCCTCAATAAATTAGGAAGAATGACTGCATTTGCCACCTAGCGATTCTAAAAGTGAATTGCAGTTTGCCATTCACAACTCTCTGTGACTTTCTTTTAGAAAATTTTATGAAGAGCAAAGGTCCATTCTTTCCTAATGAGTGCTCTAAATTTATTATGTGAGATTGGAAATTTAATTAACAGCATAATTTGGCAACCTACAAAAGCAAATCTTATGTGCGGGTTTTGACAATATTAGTCCAGTGGCTTTGGGAGATAAGGACTCTTTCAGAGATGTCACAGGGATTTTCTGGTTTTATTTGTACCTTTGAACAACACTGAGTCACTCATAAAAAAATGTGAACATCTAAGTATATTTATTTAGATTGTCCTTTCGCATTGGAACAAATCACCCTGCCCTACAGTCTTTTATTTTGAGCCAATTAATTGAGGAAACATAGACATATAACATTCACCTTGCTAACTTGAAGTCTATTTCTCACATCCTCAGGGTATCTAAACTTGACTACAAGGGCACTTTCTTCCAGGTGACCACTTTTAGTAAAAAAATAAGGTCTATCATTTGATGGTGCATATCCTGGACTGACCAGACATCTGTTTCTTAATAGCTAGTGAACTTCAAACATTGTCTCTAGTTTTTAACAGTTCCAACTAACAAATCCAATTTTTATGTTTTTTGAATATTTTGGCGTGCACCCACTAGACATGCCAATTTCTGTGTGAGTAGTTTTGGATACATGGAGCAGAAAAGGGATTTAAATCATTGGCGATTCAAAGAATATCTAAGAAAATTGCAGAATTAAGTGTTGGAAATTGTCAGCAATAAAAGTGTGGGTAGCAGCCAGGACTACAGCGCAAGCATGCCATAGGCCAGTGCTATGCCAATGATGCTAATTACAAGATGTTATCACTTAAGGTACCTTCAACAGGCAGTAAGCTCTAGTCATTACTATTGCAATTTTGATACTGCCACTACTGGGATTTCAGTATGACTGTTTCTGCTGAAATGGATGTCCCATTTCTATTCCTTAGCAAAGATCCAATCAGAAGATGGAGTGGGTCCACCAATCTGGAAAGTGTAACTGTTTAAGCACATATCCAGAACTTTTCAAATCAGTTTTCTTAGTAAAGTATCTTTGTCTACTCATCATTATCTACAAGTTTTGGGACATCTACAAAGAGACTACCTAATTGAAAGTATGTTTTTGCGCTTTTTTCTTTTACCATAACCTTTAAGTATTTTCATTCTAATGCTTTCTTTGAGTTAAGAATGACTGAAATATTTCTAGACAAAGAGACATGTGTTGAATTACAATGATGAATGTTTGGTGATGTTTTGGATTTCCTGATATTAAAGAGTTTCTACTGATTTTAGCTCTCCTCTTCCTCCTCTTCCTCCTCTTCCTTCTCCTTTTTCTTACCCTACTATGAATACAACACGAGGCCTAGAGTTGTAACAAACATCTTTCCACTGTGCTAGCTATTGAAAAATTACAAATGCAAACATGGATATTATCGAGCCACTGAACAATACCAGCAAATAAGATACATACTTTTTGTCATATAAGAAAAATAAACCCATAAATTCCTTTTGTTTAGGTATTTGAACTCAAATTTTCTATTACTTAAACTCAACACATACTAACTAGTATAATAGAGAATTCTCCAATTCTTGGGAAGACAGAAATTTTAAAAACTAAATATAGTTCCATTTAAAAAACTAAATAAATGTAAATAAGCTTTAATCTCTCTTCATTCACATTTGAAATAGTTATTAAGACTCTTTAGAAATTTGGCCACATGGTGCGTAAGTTGATGACAACTTCTCCCACACACCACAGAAGTTTGATCCATAATATACATGTTCTTCCTATTAGACTCGCGTTGGGTAACATATGGTTAAGAGTTTATATTTCTTAAATTTACCATCTATTTCAAGATGAAACAGAATCACTGTTTCATGTTTTCCTTTAAAAAATAAACAGATAAGATGAAATATAACTAACATATGTTTCCCTATTTTAATATGAACTGATCTACAAAGGCAAGATAATAATAGCCTGGCTTATAACTTCCCTGAGACTCAGCTCGGATAATCACAGCCCCAAACACTATACAATACAAACAATTCTGAGTAAGAGTTACAAAATTCAAGTGCTAAAGAACAAGTTGAAGATATTTAGTTTTGTGACTAAATGATTGGGCTTTGGGGCATCACTGAAACAGCGCTTCTGATCCGCATTCCTGTTGGGGTCCAAAGGAAATGATATGAAGCCTGCTGTAATGGTGGGCGGTACGCTGGTAGGCACTCCGTGCAACACAATCTGGAAACAAATGTCCCACCGGAGGAGATGTGAGCCACGGCCACCTGACTGTGGTCACACTGGAAGGCAGCACATGTGTCAGATCTTTCCATTTGCAGCCAACTATGAGTATGCTAGATTTATATGAAGTGTTTAAATTCTTTCCAACTATACGCAATTAAATAATATTTACAGTGTGTGGATTGGGAGCCAACGATGTATTACTTTCACGTTCAAGAAAGGCTTACTTTTTGAGTATTATCCTGGTCAGTTTAGTTGGGAAATTTACACTTGAAGTGCAACAACAAAGTGTACATGCAGAAGTGTACATATGGATGTGTGCAAATAAGCACATGAGGAAGTAAACAGAAATAACTATTTTTTAATCTTTTTTATCAACATGGTTTCCTTCATAGGCTTCTCCAGTAGAAATGAAAATTAAAAATTTAAAATAGGCTTTACTTTGTCCAGGGATGACGTTTTATACAAATATATTTTAAAACAATTTCTTATTAATTTCCTTTTAATAATATACTGATGGAATTACTTCTGTTTATATTTAATAATCAGTGGAATGCTAGTAACAAGTAAACCCTCAATTTCTTATTCCTACCGTATGTAATTGGTTAATGAGTGTGAGATGAGGCAATTCTTCTCTGTGATATTATCCAAGAATTAAGTCTGATGTGGGTTCACAGTTTCCAACACACAACTTTTCTAGAATTGATGTGTAATCTAAAGGGAGAGCTGCATCTTCTGTGGGCCGAGATTAGTTATGTCATATATAGATTCATTCCTTCCATATAGGACCAAGCTACAGTGTCTTTACAGGAATGCAAGAGGGACACTCAAATTATTTCAATGTCTGGGTTGCAACATGTAAATGAAAGCTTTACCACAAGGAAAGGAATGTGAACAGTCAGTGAATATCCAGCCATCATGTCAGAGAATTCTACATTTGACTATCTTTATTTCCAGTGACGTTCTTTCTTCAGTTAGCAGTTAATTCACATAATACAAGAAAAGGTATACTTTTATTTTTTGTAAGTCATTCTGTAATAAGTTTACTAAGCTGTGTTTAGTTACATTGGCTATCATTCCCTAAGCTATGTCAAATTTATTTCCAATCTGTTTAGTTGTATCCAATGATATTGTATTAATTACCAACTATATGCCATGCATAATGATTTTTTTTTTATGAAAAAAAGGAGTGTAAACGCCTGGTGTTTTTGAAGTTCATAGTGGTGGTTAGATTATATGAATTAATACCTAAGGCATATTCCAATATCACTGAGCTGAGAGTAAATAAGAGGCCACTGGGATGAGAAATAAATCCAAGGGAGAGGAGGTAGATGGCAGAAAGAGGAGGAAAGTGGAAGTAAATGATGAAGATGTGATATGTATATGTATTGATTCTCAACGATGAGTATATTCATTCTGTGTCATCAACACATACTGATAAACAAGCAGGCATATATAGATAAATAAGTTCATTAAATAAGTAAGAAGTGAAAAGAAAAAAAAAAAAGACCACTAAGATGTAGTAAATGGAAGGCAAAATCAGTGAATGCGTGCTTAGAGCTATTTTGGGAAGGATGAAGAACACAGAGTGCATGAGAAGTGAAAAGATTCCTGACGAGGTAAAACCTCAGGTTTCTGCAGAAAGTGATGTCAAGAGCACTAGGAGGATTTAAATGTAAGAGTCCTTTAGGTGATGAGGGAGCTATGCCAGGCAATAATACTGGTTGATATAAAATGTCCCACAAAGTACTCCTCATCTTATTCCCCTTTTCTCCCAGCTATTTTCCTTCCCCAAGGGAACATAAGTATCTACAAAAAAATTAAACACCACATTTTTCAAATTAATAGATATAAGCAAAACAGGTGTTGAAGGTAC
Organism: Chinchilla lanigera; assembly: GCF_000276665.1. Lineage (NCBI taxonomy): Eukaryota > Metazoa > Chordata > Mammalia > Rodentia > Chinchillidae > Chinchilla > Chinchilla lanigera. The sequence goes on along the minus strand of NW_004955438.1, from coordinate 9,769,913 downwards.
TGGTCCACACCAAGGGGATGATTTATTAAGAATAGCTCATATGCATTTCTTTCAGTAAATTCCTGTAGTCCCTGTGGCCAGCATATATACCCTCTTCTGGGTCTTATTTCATGGAGTAGGTGGGCTCCCCAAGGAAGATCCAGGATCTCCCTTTACTAAAGCTCAGTGGTTAACAATTCCTGCACATGGACAAAAAACTCGGATGTACACTCAAGCCTCACAAACTATCAAAGTGAAAAAACCAAGACAACTATCATGAAAATGGGACCTTACAGGAAAGACAGAGTCTAGAGAGTAGAAGAACAAATTTCCATTAAGCTCTAATTGGTATCCTGAGATACATAACAAAATATACTGTTACGGTCATTTTTGTTTAAATGAGATGTTATTAATCTCCTTATCAAACATGTGACATAGTTAGAAATGCCATTCATACCTTAAATGCTATGTGTTAACTACAATATTTAAATTAAGAAATATTATGAGTTATATATTTATAACTACATAAATTTTCAATAATGTGGATTATATTCAAATTCATGAATGTTACTATAAGAAAATGGTAAAATATTTAGTAATAAATCTATCAAAATAAGTGCAGGACTTGTATGTTGAAAACCATAAAAGATTATTGAAAGAAATTCAAGAATTAAAGATTCACAAAAATTAATGAAAAAAGCCCCTCATATTCAAGGTTGAAAGGTTTGTGAGAGAAGCATCATGGAGGAAGGGTATGGTGGAGCAAAGATGCTTAGTTCATGGCTTCCGGGAAGCCATGAGCAGGGAACAATGCCAGAGGGAAGAGCAAGAGAGCAGACAGGAACCCCATAGGCACACTTTCATGATCCACATAGACATATCCAGAGGTGTGGCCCATAATCTTCCAGGTGGATCCCAAACTTAATCAAGTTGAAACTCCCTCCTACCCACTACATCATCGTGTTTACATATCTCATGAATGATAACGAACCAAATGGATTCCTCTTCTGGTTGTACACTGACATATAAATGCATTGGGGTCCAACATATTATCTTTTTCTCTCATTTGATTTCAATACACATCACATAAACTAGAAATGAATAAGGCAAAAACTAATCACTTGCTCCAATAATATATTAAACTAAAAGTATGCCTGAAGAACCTCCAATGACTTCCTACACTACATAAACCACATGCATTATGTATTATGTTCTTTTTGTATTTATTGTCGTATTAATTTTTGTACTATTATGAAGTTGGTATAATATGATTTATTAGCTACAGTCTCAGGCTGCTTGTCTTCCATGATTTCATTATGTTTCTTCTGAATTATGACTTTATGCATTATTTTTCTATCATTTCAATAAACAATTAGATTTGCTTCACAGAAAGTCTGCAGGATCATTCATTCTGAGTGAGTTCTTTGAAGATTCTATATGGGTTCATTATCCTACAATTATAGTATTAACTTACCTTCTGTTATAAACCAAGATGTTTTTAAAAAATCACATCATGTCTACAATAACAGTTATTTATTACCTTCAGATTTTAAAAAGAATTTGTGTTCTTTGGGCTATTTCTAAATCTAAATCATTGTTCTTGAAACTGAGGAAATTAATATGGGGAGATAATGGCTTCAGATAAGTAACTGGGTAAGTGAGGCAAATTATAGTTTTAAATATAATAATGTCAATCTTGCATGCGGTATTCTTTCTCTTCTTCCTCTTCCTCCTCCTGCTTCTTATTGACCTTCATGAATTTTATGTTCAAACTGGGTAAAATAAGGACCAATTCCATGTGTGAAATCACTGCTAACTATTCTCCTTATGCCACACTTTCAGTCTGCGCATTCAGTTTTCCTCTGAGGACGGTATTGTGATGCTTTCTGTGAAATACAAGCAGTCAGATTAGATGCTGACGCCGTTGTGCGGTCTTACACTTCCCCAAAGGGAACTGCCAAATGTGACACATGGAAATCATCACAGCAGCCTCTTCTAAGGCAGCTCAGGTAGCATTTACCCTTCAGACTCGGTAATTTATCCCACTTTCAGTGAAAAAAAAATTGCAGTCCAACAAATAATACAATGTGCTTGAAATATATTCAGGGAAATGCTTTTTTACCTGGTCTATGCTATTAACACAAATACTTAAATGCAGTTCGTGTGACAGCCATTGATCTAATGATATCACAAATATTTACTAAGTAGTACAAAAGATAAATCTTAGTAAAAATATTAATATTATCCTAACAATTTGGTGTATTGATGAAGTAAAGAGCTAGAAAGTGGCAGAACTGCAAAGACTCACTGCTTCTAGATGGATACCTTCATGCGTTTGCTAGGGAGTACAGGGCAATGTCTAGAAGGCTTGTACAAATATATAATCTGCCTACTTAGAAATGAATTCATTGTCATAAGAGATAAGCAAGACCTGAAGACATCATTTCATATTTTTATACTAGGCATACTCCCATTTTCTAGTTTTTGCAGACAAGCATGTCTTTATCTCTGGCTCAGTAAACTAATTGAGCATTTCCAGGCCCTTCCTTAGATCCAACAGTGATTATATTTATAAGACACAAAATGCTATGAAAGACTTTTCTCTTGAATGACTTGATCAGAGGCATAAAGAGACTGGTGAATAAAAGAAACAGGCAGTGATATCATGACATCTAAACATAATTCAATTAGTTCATCCTCCAGCTTGCAATATTTATATACATTTGCAAAACGGTCCTTTTTGACTCAGATCCTCAAACGTAAGACTCTCTTATTATTAATATATTTGTTCTAAGGATATGACAAAGTGACTGATGCATAACATATTTTAGACAAATGTTTGCTGATGGGTTAATTGACACCTGGGAGAAAGGAATGGGGGAAGAGAGGGAGGTACAGGGAGGGAAGGAAGAGGGAAGAAGGAAGGAGAGTTACCGTTTGGTGAAAAGATGTGTTTCTTATCAAATTGAACAGAGCAGTCACTTCCTCATTTCCTTTTAGAATTTGCAAAGAATTCCCTTTTATGCTTTTAGATCTTTGAAATACACAACTCACCATATAGGTATTAACTCTCTGTTATATTTAATCTCACGTGTTTGCACAGACTGAGCACTGTCAAAAATATTTCAGCTCTACTTCATCCATATTAGTTACATAGGATCTCCTGTGTCAATGTTTACTAAATCGTAATGTGTTTTTATTAACTGTAGTGGAAACTGTTTAACAGTAACAGAGCATCAGCTACCCCCACTGTTTCACTCTAGGGCGAAGAGAACCCTGAATTCCAGAAGCCCTTTTACTTTTTCTCTCAGGGAAAAAAGAAAAAAGAAAAGATCAAACAGAGAAGAAAACATCTTAGAAAAAAACAGGAGCAAGCAGATAAGAACTTTCATCTTTCACAGTCCTCACAAATGTGTAAATGAGGCACTGGATTTGCAGTTTCAATATTTTGATCTGATTATTCCCTATATTTGCATCTCTGGCAACCTAAGACATCATTGCCCACTGACTAACCTCAGCATAACCGCACTGCCCCGGGCTGCCTGCACAGTCAGCAGAATGCAAAATCCATCCCCTGGGTCTGCCACTGAGATGTGCAACATATGCAATGCTTTTAAAGAAATAATTATTCCATCATTTAGTGCATTATTTTTCTTACTCTTGGATAATACCTTAGCCTAAAATATTAATTTATATCTTGGAGGGATCTCCTGTCATTTGGGACTTGCTTATACCCAATACTAGTTCGTGTGAAGCTTAGCTTGTGGTGGTTTAGATTATGAGGCACCGACACATACACATAAACTCACACACAAACACTGTACACATAAGCACATCATATGTTTGTGCCATACCATCAAGTGCACAAAGCAAAAGATACTAACAACTGAGAAGTAAGAATTCAGGTTGGCATTTCTCCTTTCCTAATAACAAAAATACTTAACCTTTTATTGAATGTTATTGACTGGCAGTCTGTGATGCTTCTTGCAATTGGACTTTTTTCTTTGCTTACTTCTTATCTTTCCTCAGGGTCTGGTCAATTCTTGGTGCTTGTCTCAACTCAATTCCTGCTTGCTGACTACCAGGTTATTTGAAGAAGAAAAAATTGTAACAGAGGTACGGAGTCATAGTTAATGGCCCATAAGTAGGTGTTTTGAAATAAACTAAACGTTCCTTGACATCTTCAGCTGTCTTTTTATATCAGCTATGACATCAATATATACTTGTCATGATTATGTTACAAATTCTGGTATTTCTGCACACATATCATCGTGTTATAATTAGTATCCAATCAGTGTCTGAAACCATGGCACTGTCAATTATTATAGCATAATTTTATTTATATCAAAGTATATTGACTGTGCCAAAATGAGAAAATACTCCAATGTATCCCAAACTTTAGACAAAGTCTAACTGGTCCATACCAATGACAGCCTCCTTAAAGACTAGGGAAAAAAGTCATTAAACTCGTTAATTCCTCCCTTTCTCTTTCTCTCTCCTCATTTCTAAATGTCCTGTGTTATGGACTGTATTAATCAGTGAGCGTGTAATTGTGGGTAGACAGATAGAGTTGGGCCTGTAAGTAGCTTGCTATCTACTGAGCCTGATTTATTGAGAAGTAACTACATAACTGCACAGGAATGTGCTGTCAAACTAATTTTCTTTTGAGCAAAGTCAGATAATCAAGAACAGACGTCATGCTCAGGGACAGCTCTTGAGACAGTCTTCATACCCTTCTCTTATGAACATCTCAGTGCCCCAACAGCTGGACAAGAACATCATAGGTGACATGGATTGCAGAACTAGGAATCAGACAAGCTTCACTGTCTTTTAACATAAGTGAAGTTCATTTTATCACTGTCATGCATGTCACTATGGGAATAACTTCTGTATTTTACTAGAAAGTCAGCCTCTGCTCAGGAATAAGAAGGAAAGGAAAGAAGTCAGAATGGGTGGTTTTATTACTTACTATCTTGGCTTTTCTTTGACCTTCAGAATTCTATGAAGTGCTTCAGATAATGAGTCTCTGAGAGCTGCAAGAGGAGGTGCTTTAAAAGGTCTCTGGTCCGGCATCATGAGGAAAGAAGGGACCAGATAAATGATCTTGCAGAGAAAACTGGCTGATCATTTGTTACAGCATCTGCACGCCTATGCCTACCTGACATTTGACATGAACAAGCCCTGTGGCAGCTTTAGAACTTGGCACTGAATTAACCACAAATGCTTTCCGAAATAAAACAGTGAGTTTAATGAAGTTCCCTTATATAAGTCCCACCCAAAATGTCCACAGAGAAACAGTGTTCAGCTCAGTTATAGGAATAAAATAATCAAAACAATTGTGCTAAAGTGCTTTTTGCTAGTTAACTCAGCTGAAGTTAATTTATATGAGATACAGTATGTAAGTTTTCTGTAAAATTACTATTTATGAAACATTCACTTAATGGCTTATTTTTTGATATGTATTATTGTATTAAACCTCTAAACAGCCCTATACACTGGGTGTTTTTTTCTTCTTCTTCTTTTGTAGATGTGGAAGGCCAGATAGTTTTATCCCCAAATAGAGGAGCTAAAAGGTCAAGACCTAGGATATGAACTCATATGAGTCTATTTCAGGATCTGATTTCTTATTATTTTATAGAGTTGCTTCCCTAAATAGATATTTGAGACATGGTTTCTTCAGCAAAGACATAATAACCTTGTAACAGAAATAGGACCTCTAATTGATTATAAATTACCTATATACCATATGACTACCTCTGTGGGCAAAATTATGAATTAAAAAAATGATTATGGGATAGTTCCTCCACTGAAAGTATATTTCTTAGAACTTAGAAATAAGTAGATGCTAGACATCATTTTAAAAAGACAAAAAAACAAGCCCCCAAAAAATCAGCCTTCATTTTATGAATAAGGCTCTCAGAATTAAACAAGTGAATAACTGATTCAGTGTCATCTGTCTTCTTATGGGGAAGCCAGGGTCAAAAGCTGATAGTAAGTTGGTGGTGGTGGTATGTGGCCAATGGTCAAGCTTTTGGGGTCAGAAGGTTTAGTATTTTGCAGCTGATATCATGACACTCTTCACAATTTTGACTTTGAACCAAGGCTCTGTCAGTGCAGTCCTGAGGATAATAGAGAATGCAGTGGAGGCTGGGAGTGTCTGGTTAAACTTTACTCTTGAGATTATACTGCTGACACCCACCTGTTGGGAGTCATACCTCTTTGCCTGCTGTCACAACGGCACCCTGGGAATTCGCCAACTGTTCTCCCCAGAATTCTACCCAGATACTACTCCTGCCTGATTGCCAAGACCAGGAGCTGCTGCGAATCTGAGGTGACTGAGGAACAGATGTATATTCCATGCATTCCAGAACAGGGCCAGGGCTTGGAGTTGGCAGGGCCGTCTTACAGTCCATGGATGACTCAGCAATCCTCTCATTCACTCCACAGCCCTGTGCACATTCTAAGGACGAAATTGTAATCTCCTAAGTTTCTTTACCTACAATGCACTAGGACAGTGGTCCCGAGGAAGAGAAGATCTGACTTTTCCTATCAGTCTGTACACTGGCAGGAAAGCGTAACCTGGGAGCTGGTAAGGCATCTCTCACTACTAATGGGGAAGGACCCTCTGCCACCTGCGAGATTTTCTGTGTGTCAGCTGGTCGCTCCTGTGCCTTGGACAATACGAAACTAACTGGCAAATAACAAACAACACCACATATCATCAAAAAGACCCAAAATTTGAAAACCAATCAGAATAAAATACAAAAGTTTTGTATTTTAGAAATGAACACAATATGTTCATTTTGCACTGGGCTAGTAAGTTAAGTAGCTGCATTTGTTTCTGATCACCGAATTCTTAGTATTGTACTAAACATAGTGCTAAGTGTGCAAACTGAACTAAGGCTTTTAATCATCATAATAACTCCAGGACTAAGACAGTAACTAAGCAAATCTGATGAATGAGGAGACCACGACTTAGAAGGATTGCAAAAAGGTTCATAAGACTCCGTAGCTAGTGAACACAGCCTAGCTTTATTCTGTTGCATTCATAGTCTGTGTTTTTCCAAAGTCTGTGCATCACTGTCTCCGTTCCTCTTCCTTTGTGGTGCGCATAGGGACCACTGCTCCATCACACCACATTCTTGCGGTGTAGAATTAAGCCACTGTGTTCACCAAACACACTGTCCAGATAAAATTAGTACTTGCAGAGGAAAAGGCAGATTTTTGTCCACAGGAACCTCATAAAAGAGATGCTATGTATTTTTTGGATGAAATAGTCATATTTTCTATGTATGTACTCATAGAAAAACTTTGTATGGGCTCAGACATATTTTTGTTGAGTTTTGTATCATTTCATTTTCTTTCCTTTCTCTTAGAACTCTACTCTAGTATCAGTAATCAAACACAGATCCTGAAAGTCACAGGGTATGAAGCATAATTGTGAATGATCACATAAGGGATGAAGCCAACAGTCCTGTTTTTAAACATAAAAATTTAAAACATAGACAAATAAGAGCATAGGCACTCTTGTTTACTTTTGTGGGATGTGTGTATGGTACTGAGGATGCTACCAAGGCCTTAATACTGAGCTATATCCCCAGCCCTTTAAAAAATATTTTTTAAAAGATGGGGTCTTGCTAAGTTGCCCAGACTGAGCCAGGACTTGTGATCCACATGCTTCATCCTCACAAAGTGCTGCTATTCCAGGCATGTGCTATCATATCTGACCAGGCATTCTTCTGTGATTGAAGATGGACCACTTTTCTCACATCTTCGTTAAGAATAAGATCATTACACCTTCAGGACAGGATGCATCGGCAGATGGGTTCTACCAGCAAGTGGAAACATAGCAGAAGATCAAGGCAACTTTAGGAAATTGATCACATGTGAGGAGACATCTTCAGCATATTCTTGCCTCTATTTCTTTGGCAAAGAGTAGCTCCTACCTGCTTCCAACAAGACCACTTCTGTTCTTCACACAAGACTAGGATGCTTGCAGACATCTGCCTGCTCACCTTAGTTACAAAGATCTCCCTCATTTAGAGAAAATGCCTCTAACACATGAACTTTTCTTTCCCACCTCTCTGTCCCCCAAAATGCTCATTTGTAGAGGAGCAGGTTTCCGTCTCTAAATGATCTCTCTGTGCCTGGCGGGTGGAGAATGCAGCACCAAGCACGTTAATGATTTCCGAGGTGACGCTGAGGCCTTGGAGGCTGCTTGGCAGAATGGCTAGCAGGAAGCTAATGAGTATCCCAGCATGAACCTGGACCATTAAAAGGGGGTGTTGTGCTGAGGTGTGGAGAGAAATAAATTAGAGACCTCAACCTCTGTTAAGAATATCAGTAAAGGCACTTAGGCAGTGTAGAGAAGAAAATTAACCACCCATAATAATTGGGGGTGTGTACTAATATTTGATTGAATTCCATTTGTAAATATTTTCCAATAGAATGATGCCTGGATTCAAAGAGCACTAGGGTGTGCAAGCTGAACTGATTTAATCATAAGTGAACGTGGAGTGGTGGAAGTGACAATTACAGGAATATCTGCCTGGGGAAGGCATTCTTTTCCTAATGCATTTGTAATTTGGGTTAAAATATTACAGGGTACTGCTGCGAAGAATGTGTATCAGAATTCATGGTTTTAAATATTAGGGTTAATAAATGAACACACTGTCAAGTTAGAAGATACTTACTAACCTAATTTTGCAATATTAGACAAAACAAGGAAAAATATATTTTCATAGTCATTGGGCTCAGGTATATAACTGTTTACCAAGTAAAATAGATACATAAAAATGACTAAAATGTTAAACAATAAAGCTGATAGAAAAGTGCTTTCTGAATAATCAGGTTTTGTTTCTAAAAGATTTAGGACAAAAGATTTTACAAGGAAAATTTTATTTACATATTTCACAAGGATATATGATCACTTAAATATAGTGGGAAACAAAGTGAAACATGACACTCATCATTGGCTTATAAGATTTAATTTATTCTTGATTTGAATATATTCCTTTCCATCTAATCAGTTAATATTTTTCCCTTACTAACCTCAAACTTTTTAAAAAAAGTTTATGTTTACAGAGCATAATAAATACATTCATTATGGGAAACTGGTACATACTTATAATACATACTGATCTTTTTTCTACCTACCTCTCCCTATCCTCCTAGTCCCCAACCCTCAACCCTCTCCCCATGTCCACAGTCTATCTCCCTATCTCCTATTTTCTATCTTTTATTTTGCTCCCTAAATAAAAAAAGTTTTACTGTGGGTTTTTTATATAAGAGAAGCCATGTGATATTTAATCTTCTGTGTCTGATTTATTACATTTAGCATTATGGTCTCACATTGCATCCATTTTCCTACAAATGATTCAAAATAACTCAAACGGATTTCTATTTCTCAATCACTCATTTGAGAAATCAGTCAAGAGTATTACTTAAAAATCTACAAGGTTTAACTTACTCTCGCTTTAATATAGACTAACAGGAAATTATACAGGGTCAATTGTCTAGACCACCTCTAAAAAAAGCCCAAAGCTACTTTGGGAGAGGTATACATGTTGATCCTTCACTCCGCTGGTCTCCTGAAGCATGAATCTTGGGAAACCACTTAATCCTTTTGTGAATTATTTTTATTACATGTTTCAAAATGTAGTAATTGGTAGGTTTGGGGTGAAATATAAAGTATGAGAAAATTTGTAAACTGAAAAGAATTATAGTGGGATTCTTTGACAAAATACATCAAACAAGACAATGCAAAGAAAAGAAACCTGACAGATTAGTACTAAAAAAAATGAGGTGTCTAGGATTGGAGTACTGATTCCATCAAAGAGCAGCATGGGAAATGTTTATGTGGAGGATTTTGAAGTTGCCTATACTATCTATCAGCTTTACATGGTAATGAGCTGCATCAGCGCGCAATGCCTGTCCCCCAAAAGGATGTCGCCCAAAGGCAGATGATGCGCTATGGTTCCATTGCAGTCACTCCATTGGATTTCCTTGGCCAGAAATGTCAGGTATACTTCTGTTCTACTAAGTACCGAAAAACAGAGAAAAATAAAAGAGTTGATCCAACACCTAAAAGACACACTAAATATACTGGATATATAAATACACACTCAAGGGGCTGGGGATTTAGCTCAGCGGCAAAGTGCCTGCCTGGCAAGCGCAAGGTCGTGAGTTCGGTTCCTGGTACCGGAGAAAAACCAAAAAAAAAAAAAAAAAATACACACTCAATAATTAATTTTTGGAGCTAGGATAGATGCTCATGGTACAGAGAATGACAAAGGAGGTAATTTCTCTTTTAGATTTCATAATTTGATTCCTCTTCCTTCTGAACATTTCAAGAACACATTTACTTCATTGCATATTTATTTAACTCTGCTCTTCCAGAAACCATGGATTATGTATATTTTTATCTACTTATTTTAATTGTGAATAATACTCATATATTATACATTTGTGATTTTTTTCAGATCTACTTAAGGGAATCAGCACATATCTAAATGTATTATTTAGAGAACACTCTGGGAGTAAGAAAAAAAGAAATGTGCCCATTTTCCTAAATCCTTCATATTACATATTTTAATGGTTTGTTTTATACCAAAAATATTATTAAATTTAATTTTAATTCCAGGCCTTTAACCACTAGGTATAATAAGTTTTCTATGCTTATTTGGTCACCAATGGTGAATATTTCATGTATTCTATTCATGATTTAATTTTTTAAATAGAAGAACTAGCTAGATTTTCTCATTTTGTTTGAGTAATTGTAAAATTTTGGAAAATTTCAACAATGGAACATGATCTTATGCCCTCAAAAGTACAATATTTGTGTGAGCAGAAGCAGATATTGCACTCCACTTTTAACCTTAAAATATTACAAGAGCTTAATAAAATGCAGGTTCTTCTTTCTCTTGTTCCTTTGCTACCCATGTCCTTGCAGTAGATTGTGAGAGGGCCACAATAACGGTGCAATTAACTATACATCAGTGTGCACACCCACTCTCTGATTTTTCAGACTGTCAGCTTATACTGTGACCGCTGATAACCTGACCTTGCTGTCCTTACACAGTCCTGTCACAGCTGAATGCAGACATCTGTAAGATTAGGTTCAGAAAATGGAGTCTTAGATGCATAAAAGAAAGAGCTCAGAGTCTGAGAGGACATTGAAAAAAAAAGTAAAAACTGCTAATGCTGTGAATGCACAAAACACGGAGATTACACCCTACCCCTGTGAGTTCAGCACCTCCTTTTACAATATAATAAATTATACTCAGATCCACTGCAGTGCTTGTGGTATACCTAAAACAAAACAAGCATTCAAATCTTTGGCCAGAAGAATTTGGTAACAAACTAGTATATGATTTCTTGTATACAGAGTGCCAAGAATGCATAATAAAATTGTGGGAAGATTATAAGGGAAAATATAGGTATATATACCTAATTTTGATGTCAACTTAAGTGAGAAGCCTCTAGGAGATTTACTTAGTACGGCTCTTAAGTTTGCCTGGATGTGGGTGACACCAACCAATAAATAGGCTTGTAGCCTGGATGGAATAAAAAGAAAAGAAGAAAGTTTCACTTTTGTTTCTTTGGAGGAGCTCCAGGACTTGCCATCACCTCTCCATGACCATCCCAGGTCCCAGCACAGACTCTTCTGCCTTCCAATGCAGACCTTTGGCTTCCAGATATGGACTTGCTTGGGACTTTGCTGCGAGCAACAGGCCTTTGAATTTTGACCAGATCATCCATCTCTGCAGCACAAGACAGCCTTTGTGCATTCTTTCACCCATAACCCTTCAGGGAGCTGTTGTAAGCCTACCTTGTATAAAAAAATTACCAACATTTTTAACACATTTAATGCATGTTTTGCATTAAACAAGGAGCTATTAGCTTATGACATAGAAACGACAGGAAATTTTTAAAAAGAAATGCAGTAGTGTATTTATTTTTTTCACTTTAAAATATGAGACAAACATGATTCTCAAAGTTGCAATAATTTGTATAACACAGAAAGAAGATGCAGATCCAATATTGGCAGAATTATTCCTGATTTTTAATACTTTTACTTCTGTCACATTTGTGCAGCTTCTGGCATCTGAATATTAAAATATCAAATATTGCTAGGCAACCATTGTGGTAAAAAATTAAATGAATAAATGTCTTTTTTACTTATTTGGATCCTTTAAGTGTGAAGCCTTTACAACTAAACATTATCAGATAATGAAAACGTTTCTCTGATCTCTAACTTGGTCACAGAATGAACAAGTTGAAGGTTTTATTGCAGTTCTTTGCTAGTTCATAATGCAGATCCAGGTAAATTTCTATGGAAAATTGGAAGTCTTTGGTGTCACCAGTATCAATTCTCTCTCTCTATCACAGAAACTGTAAGCCATGTTCCTTATTCCAGACATTTCTATAAATAGGTAACTGATTTTCCTAATGGGATTCAGACACTTTTCTGCTTTTGTCATCTGGATGTAGGCCCATTAGTTGTGTCTATGCAGAAGAACTATTTTGCAGTTCCATTTTCAGGTCTACACGAGGAAGAACCATCATTCATTTACCTTGTAAAAAGTGATCAAATAATGCAGAGCCCTCCGTGAGCTTTTTAATGGGTAAAGCCTGCCCACGCCTAACTCAGAATAGTTCAGAAAACTAATCTCAATAACTTCCAGTAATCTATGCAATGAAGTGTGACAACAGCTTTAATAGCATGTGAAAACATATTTTATTATGGGACCATTAATTTGTCCTGCTGGCTAGGTGATGTTCTCCATATGCTACTTGGAATAGTGTCCTTCAGTTCTGAGCTCTTTCCTGATGAGCCTTCTGCTCTTTTAGTGTAGAACTCTAGCGGTACCCTGTTCTCTGCCCTTGCCAGACATGAGCTCCATTCCATCATTTCTCTTGTGTGCGGAAGAGTGGAATGTCACAGAATTCCATGCTGCATTATTGCGTTTTCTTTTACAACCCAAAGGTACCTGCCAAACTTTGGCTTTTGAGGGCTCACAATGAATTTATGAGCATTATTATCAAGAGAATTATTTTTAGCCTACAAAATAGGAAAAAAATGTCTTCATTAATTTTAAGAAGATGCGTAGGATAAACCAAGCATATGATATAAAGATTTATATTTATTACCCATATCAGACAAAACTTGTACACTATAGTAACCTGCAGGAAAAAAAAATCACCATCATTTAATTTTAAATATGTATCATATATGTGTTATAGTAACATAATATCTCTAAATGTATTTTGAGATTTAAAGGGCTTTTAGTGGCAGTTTTTGTGAATATTCTCATCTTACACTTCATTTATTCAAGGAGATCTGTTCTTCAGTTTAAAGATAAGATCTAGCTATATGGTTAAGACTGGCCTTGAACTCACTGCATAGGCCACACTGACCTCAAACTCATGGTACTCTTCCTGTTTCAGCCTACTGAGTGCTGGGAATACAGGTATGATCTACCACACCAGGGTTCAAGTAGATTTTAATGACTAGCATATTATGGGCTAGAATTTATGGTAAGTAGAGTGGGCAAGGGCAATAGATGAATTCTACAATTTCTGCTTTTAGTAGGTTATTGTTTTGCATTCTAAATTATAGAAGCTCTTAATAAGTATCTATTGAATAAATGCATATTACATATTAAATGAATAGATATATTCACACTTTATTTGTGTAACTGCTTTAATATGTTCATTTGCCAAAGGGCATCGAACAGGTGGATGCTGGAGGAATGAAGGTGTTCGAAGGGATAACTTTGAACTAATTATTGAAAGTAGAGACAGAATTTTAGAAAGAAGGGTTATATTTTCTACTAAATTTTAGAAGCTATAGTTTTTTGAAAGCAGCTTTTCCTTTTTATTTACATCCCCCCTCCAAAGAATTTGATAGCATGAATATTTACTTTTATTAAACCCTTAGCTCCTTGAGATTTTTTTCAATTTATTTTCACTTTGTTATTCAAATGTAGTAATTTCTCCTCTCTTTGATTTCGCTGATCCTTTACTCCATTTCATTCATTCTTCGGTTAGCACCTTCACTGATAGTCTTGTTTTCATTTCCTATTTTTAGATTTTTCCATCTAAAATTTTGCATTGGTTCTGTATCTATATTATTATCTGCTTATGTCACCAATCAGTCGCCAATCATATTGCTCCACTTATGACAACCATAAACAGCAGCGTGGCTTCTCTTACTGCTAGCAGCTCTGCGCTCTGGGTGTCAGTGGCTCTTGGCTGTTGGTGTAGTATCTCTTAATGTTACAGCTCTTGGAAGCTCCTTGCCTCCCTTACGAGCCCCTCAGCCGTGGTAGCTTTCTGGAGCTCTTCCAGCAGCTTCTACTGCTTCACTAGGGGTCTCCACACATCACCGCAGCGCAAAGTCAGGCTTTGTTGACTGCTGCTATTTGCCACCCGTCAATCACTGCTGGTCTCTGCTGCTGGTCTCTGCTCACCAGTCTCCACTGATTGCCCGTGTTGGCAACCATCAGCCTCTGGAACTCCTCGGGGCCGGTAGACCCTAGTGTTACCAGCTCCTTACAGCTCTTTTACTGCAACCCTCTCAGCCCACACAATCAGAGGCAAGAATCATGAGCTGAGCAGACAGTAGGACCGCTGCAGTGAGATTTCATTGAAATCTGTGGTGCAACATAGGAAGGACCCAAACAGCTTGAGGGAGCACAGTGTACTACACAGAGCAGGAGCTGCCAGGTTTCCTATTTTCTCTGATCTATTTGAGGACTTTCAGAGGGGTGAGAAAAGTGTCAGGCTCAACTGGAGGTTTCAAGGGTTCATTATCAGGTAAGGTCCCTTGGGATAAGTCTTTGACATTGCTGCAGTAGGGCAACTGTCTCTGAGTGACAGTGGGGCAACTAAAAGAGCCACAGCTGTTACAGAGTGAGCTCTGCCAACCCTCAGGAGAAGGGGCTGTGTGGCTGACAGCTCCAGCCTTTCCTCTGAAAGGGCAGCCGGAAATCGTGGCCGTAATGTCCTTAAGGATCCTGTACGGGAGCTGGCCATGGTGACTGTGGAACACTGGGCTTGGGAACTTGAAGATATCTGCAATAGGTCTCAGTCTCTCCCATCTTTTTCTGTCAGGCAGAGTTTTCTAGTTGATCCTCAGAGAACTGCAGCAGCATGTGAAGGAGGGAAGGGACACCATGGGTGTCAGCCAGGCTCAGCTCCTATCAGCGTGGCCTTGATAGCACCGCTGAAGTAATTCCAGAGAGGATGGGAAGACCTTGGGGCCTGTCCCTACCCTTGGGGAGGTACGGACAGAAAGAGGGAGGGCAAGACAGGTAGTCGGATCAGAACTTCAGCTTGTAGGAGGGAGAAGGGAAAGGTGGTGACTCATTTCTTCTCTATCTCATCTAGGATTTCTATTTCGCAAACTTAAGTGTGGTTGTGATTACAGATTTGGAGACTTTTATGATGACAACTTTAAAAGAACTTCATGTAATTCTGTAATTTTAGTCACTTCATATTAGTTGTTTCTTGATTCAGTTTGAGAATCAAGTCTTTATGTGCAATTTGAGATCTTTCTGCTTGTCGATATAACTAGTAATTTTCCACTGAAATCTGGACATTTTTGTATAATATCTTGCAATACTGAATCCTACTTAAGACTTCCATTGTAATTGGCTTTTTCTGACAGTATTAGGCCCAGTAAAGGAAGCCTGGTCTTCCTACTGCCAAATTAAGTTAGAAGTCCCATGTCCCCACCATTGTCACTTTGTTCAGGAGTACTGGTGACTAAGGATCCCACTGGTCCTCACTGAGAACCCCTGGCTAGGAGAGGTGGTGTGATTCATTACTGCTCACCATACAACCTCCCCGACTACATACGTGAGTGTCGTCCTTACCAATGGCAAATGTACAAATCCTAACTCTGCAAGCCTTCACCTGTACCAATCCACTGACTCAGTGAGGAACTTTTGTATACTGCTAGAGATGTCTCAAATATTTTTGACTAACACTGCAGAGGGCTGGGGCCTCAGTCCCATGTGTTGGGTGTCAGATTTACGGTTTCCTGTTTGGGCTTTTGTGACATCACCTCATAAGAAAGTTGAGACACCAAGTTACAACTAAGGTAGCTGCAAGTATAGCATGCTTGGATCTTTGGTGGAATGAAAGATGGCAGGGGCTAGAGAATTTCCTTTTCTGTTGTGTGTGGCTACATCAGAGCATTTAATATAGAAGACATTTATGCCTTGTCTCTCTCAATCCTTTCATTAAGGAGAGTTAGTTCTTCTTAAGGTTGTTTTGTTCACAATTATTAACTTTACATAAATGCCAATTGTGTGAACTCCAAGTCTTGGAATTATAATGCTAAAAAGAAATTCACTCTCATATCCTTCTTTGAATTCTGAGGCCTCTGGCTAGTCTGCTTTTTTTTTTCTTTACCTTTCATATGTCCTTATTTATATTTCATCAGTATACATGGGTTAGTCTGCTTTTCATCACTGCAATAAAATCTCCCATGTAACTAATTTATGAGGAGAAAAAGATATTTTCTCTTATCGTTTTGGAGGTTCCATTGCCCCGGAACAAACCTATTTGCTTTGGACACCTGGTGGGGGTGCCAGATGGAAACGTTGGGGAGTATGGGGCAAATCATGCTCTTATAATAAGTCAGAGAGAAAATGAGAAAGAAGAGGCCTTCTATCCTCAGTGCACGTCAAGGTTATGAGCACACATACCTAAAAGAGTCCCTCCCAGGAGCCCTCTCAGAGCCACCAGCACCTAATTTGGAGAACATTTAAGATCCACTATAACAATATCCAGAATTTCTACTTGATCCCTTTGCAGGAAAACTATGGACTAGTATGTCTGCTACATCTTCTCACCCAGAAATCCAGTAAGTCATATAAAGTACTCACATTAATTTCAACAAAATATCTTTTGTGGAATCCCTTCCTTCAACACAAGAATCTACAAAATTTTGATACCTATCTGATCTTTCATATTGCATTTCTTTTCAGATTGTTTCCCATCTGCAAGAGACTGACATCCTCTTCCCCAGCCCTGTAATCTGGATGTGCTGTAGATTTGGCATTACCCTGTCTACCTAAGCAATAAACACTTTACCTGGCTATCTCTAGCACACTCTTCTTGTTTGTTTCATTGTTTGTTTGTTTCGTTACTTGTCTGTTGCTGTTCTGCTGCACCTTGTTTCCCAGCCCTGTTACTGTCACATGTCAAATTGGACAAACTCTTGCATAATGTAGCAGAATCTACTAGGATGCAGGAAAGGACCTCAGCTTTTAGCTTCTGTCCGTCGTGCATAAGTCAACTCTGCAGAATTTTAAAGAGATAGACCACTGACTTGGAAGGATGATGTATTATGAGACAGAAAAGAAAAAAAGATGATGGGCTTGAATTGAATGCTGAACCAGGTTTCTTAGATTCAGTGAATCTATGTATTTCTTTTCTCAGAGAAACTCCATCTCTTGACTTAGGGATTTATGACTCTGACATATCGTTGACAAAATTGGGTCACCCATGGAGTTAATTCAGCTTTGGGAGCACACTGAAGTCTGCAGCCCTTGGTCTCATTATGTTCTTTCTAATGCACATTCTCTCCAGACTCATCTCCCTCAACCAAACATTGCAGTAGTTCTGCTTTGGTTATTAAGTTACACCCTGGAAGCTGAAAAGTCTGCTATTTTCTCTATGAACTTATTTTATGAGATGCGTATCTTTCTACTTAGGAAACTTAAAAAATATCTTTACTGAATTGCAGGGAATTATCATTATTGTGTTTTTAATAATATATTTCTGCATCTTAAATGTGTTTAGCAGATTCAGAGCTCAATAAATAGACAATACTCATTGTAAAAAATGATGTCTATTCAATCATTTCAGGATGAGATGGATATAAAGACTATGTCATTCCAGTGGTCTCTTTTATTAATGTACTGTTCTTTTAATTGTATGTGTGCATGTATGTACATAGACATATGTATATATGAATATACATTTCCTCTGAAGCAGTTTTGATCATCTATTATTACTTTATAATTGGCACATTTACTTTAAGCAAATCTGCATTTCTTGTTATTTGAAATAGTCTGAAAAACAAGCCAAAGAAAGCAAAGAAAAAGAAAAATAATTTGCATGTTGCCCAGATTGTATAAGCAATGGTATGTAGAGTGCTATTTTGTTCCAAATATAATCTGCAAACTACTCATGTTTGATGAGAATGCTCTTTTTACACTAGTAATAAAAAATGCCACATAAGTTGAAAATAATTCAATGTGACTTTCCACTTTATTCTTAACTATATGCATCTCTGTGGGAATGAAACAACAAGCAGAATTAAAGGTGCAGTAGAAGGTCATTGTTTTTCTTTCTCTAAAACCTTTTTCTTTTTCTTTAAATAATCAAATGTTAGCTGGATATGGTGTCATATGTCTGTAATCCCAACATTCCTGGAGGCTGATTTGGGAGAACTGGAAGTTTGAGCCCAGCCTAAGCAAGTTAGAGTTAGTGTGACTCTGTTTCAAAAGAAATAATGAAGCGGTGGGAATATAGTTGTGAAGATGTGGATTCCATCTTCAGTAATACATAGAACACACACACACACACACACACACATCTTGTTTATCTTTGGATAACTCACTCTTGCATTATCAATGTTTGTGGTGAGATTTAATCTATCATTGGCTCATCAGCTGAGAGTTAGTGAATCAAGAAGCTCCATCCTTGCAGCGAGAGAGATTGGCTTAAGAATGACGTGTGACTCAAGCCGAATAAGTAATGGTCAGACATTTTTTTTAAACCTGGAACTTATAAGGAAGTGATAGATATGCAAATGAGAAAAATACAGCATGGAGGACTCCTTAGGAACACAGGCTCTGGATCCAGAATTTCCAAGGAGTTTGCTTTTCTTATCTTTGGAATAAATGTTCATTTTAGTATCATTTTGTTTGTTTGTTTTGTTTGTTTGTTTTTCTTCCGGTACGAGGAATCAAACTTACAACTTTGCACTTGCCAAGCAGGTGCTTTGCTGGTGAGCTAAATCCCCAGCCCCCATTTTAGTATCATTTTGTAAGGAAATAAATATGGAGTTATACTAATAATCATTTTCCCTTGAGCACACACTAGAGAACAAATTCAATAAGAAGGAAGATCATGGCTAAAACTTGGTGAGAAACAGGCAAAGTCAACATCGTTGATCATCTGAAAGCAAATCTGCCTCAATTTGCAAAGCTTACAGCTTTTCTTTCACCTTAGTCAATTTCATTAGATGCCTTTCTCTTTTGTAAGTGAAGTTAGCCCTAAGGAACATGGCGCTGTTTTTTTGGTTTTTGTTTTTTTTCCTGGAACAAGCAGCCTAAAACCAGCAAAATAAAATGTCTAGATGGGCTGGGGATTTAGCTCAGCGGCAAAAGCGCCTGCCTGGCAAGTGCAAGGTTGTGAGTTCGGTTCCCGGTACCAGAGAAAAACCAAAAAAAAAAAAAAAAATAAAATGTCTAGAAAAGACTGCATTCTATGTTGTCAACAAATTCAGAAAGTACTTATTGAGGACCTATCATGTATCAAATAAGAGGCAACATCTGAGATACTAAAGAAAAAGAAATAAGGAAGCCCATGCTGCTATAACAACATGTTGCACACTAGGTAGCTTGCACAGTTCTTAGAATTCTAGAGGATAGAAGTCTAAGCTCAAGGTACCAGCAACACAGTTGTTGATAAAGGTTTCCTTCCCATTCCTCCTGGCCAGCAGAGGCTGCTTTCTCACTGTTTCCTCACATGATCTCTTTAAACATTCATGAAGAGAGAGATTGTTGGTGTCTTTTTATCTTCTCCTAAGAACACCAGTCTTACCAGATGAGAGATCAGTCCCTCACTGCCAGGCACTTAACCTTCCATAACTCCCTGAAGATCTTCCATTCCAATGCAGTCACTGCGGGTCTTGAGTCTTCAGCATATACATTTGGGATACACAAGTTAGCCTATCACAGTAAGTATGAAAGCCAATTGAATATAGGGAATTACACGATGAAATAATAAACCTTCATCTATTTCCTAACTGATCTGTTCCATTATGGAAACGTAATTCTTGCAGAATATAGTCAAAGGCAGTTTCTCATTCATAGATGCTGAATATAAAAGCATGGATTGCTGGGATAATTCTTCGTGAAAATAATTCTGCCATCCTGAGAAATATTTTATAGGAGATATGTTTATTTTGGAAGATAAATGAGAATGCATATTTATCACAAACTTTATGGAGTAAATTTTATGGAGCCAGCTATGGATAGAAAGACTAAATTACTGCCCAATAATCCATGAGAACAAGACTGAGCCCGGGCTGTATATGGTGTTTGTTGGATCTTCTGCTGAGTTCCTAAATGAAAACAATAAAAAGCAGAAAACATTTTTAAAAATTAAATAAGCAAACTAACTTGTTTATTGATCTGACAGCGGAGTTGACAAATGATTGCATGAATTAATTGATTTAAACCTGTGCAACTTCCCGCACTGAAATGATAAAATTTCCAGGCAATCGAGTGTCTGGAATGCCAAGGGTTGTAGTTGGAAGGAGCTATTTGATGAGTTGCATTTGACAGCAGAGGGCTGTCCTTTTATGTTGGCTTATGATTTCTTGACTGAGAATTTTCTCAGACACTCTGGTATATTGTTCGTTCCTGTTTCAAAGTGTGAAAATAATTGTACAGAGAATTTTGATTGGTAAGGTGAACAATTGTTATCTTGATTTTTGTTAGGAAATGAAAAATATTAATATAGAACTTCATCTGGATGTGCTTAGTCTTTGAAGACCATCTTCTAACTTCTTGATCAGTAATTATAACCCTCTATTTTGGGTTAAGGGGCTCAACTTTTTCATACCTGGTAATCCAGAGTTCAGAAAACCTTAAAAAATACTCTCTTGCAAATGTAACTGAGTTAACAAAATTAATTGCCTAACTATATATGGTAGGGGCCAGGATAAAAACAAAAATACTGGACTGGCGATATAGTTCAGTGGCACAAGTTCCTCCCTGGCAAGTGCAATGTTTTGAGTTCAATTCCTGGTACAAAAAAAAAAAAAAAAAAAAAGAGTCTGGGCTTTTCACTAAGAATGGTAATTGAGATGAATTGTCCCCAGAGATTCATGCACTGAGGGGTTGATTGACAATGCAGCAGTGTTCAGAGGTGGGGTCTATAGAGCTAACTGGGTCATGAGATGCTCACTTTCCTCGTGGATTAATCTACTGATGGGTTCACAGCAGAGTAAGCTGTGGGGTGGAGGGGCCTGGTTAGGGAAAGGAATTCTCTGGAAGGATAACCTGGAAGGGGGTGTTCTTGTAACAGCTCCATTCCACTCTCTCTGGTCATCTCTGACACTCAGCTCTCCAAGGCCAAGGAGTGAGCAGCTTTCTTCCATCACACCGTCCTGCCATGATGCTTGTGCCTTGGTGTGAATGGCCACGGATTAAAGTCTCTGAAATAGTGAGTCAGAACAAACCTTTTCTCCTTTAAACTGGGCATATCAACTATTTGTTTCAGTAACAGAAAAATGAAGAATTCAATAAGTGACTTCATAAAAGAATTAAGTGAAAGAAATACCCACTGAGACACGTATTAGTTAAACATCCAAAAACAAAAGATAAAATATCCTGAAAGCAGTGAGAGACAAGTAAACATCACCTAGAGTAGAAACGCAATGAAAACAACCTCAGATTTCTCAACAGAGGTCTTGGACAATAGAAGGAAGTGACAAAATGCTGTTAAAGTATCAAAAGAACATACCTACCAAGACTCTATTCAGAGAAGCTATGCACAGAAAAGTACAAAATGAGACATTCTAGAAAAAGGAAGATGGAAAGATTTATTGGCAATTGACTTACCCTGAAGGACTCTCCTTGCTTAGTAAGTTTTTAAAGCAGAAAGAAAACAATACAAAAGAACATAGAAACAGTGGAACAAAACATAGTAAGTGAGATATACAGATAAATATAATAATCTTTCCAATTTCTTTTGAGTCATTCAAAGCAGATATATACATGTAAAATATTGTGTTCTAAATGAGGAAAGGTACAGAATTGTAAAAGGAGATAAGGTTTCTGTCCTTCACTGTAGTAAAATGAAAACTCTGGAAGACTGTGAGGTTATATGTGTGTTATGAATTAGCACAAACACTAAAAAGAGCTGTATGTACAAAAATAAAAGCAATGATAAACAAATATATTATAAAAATTGAAATTAATTTCTAAATAGGTGAAGGTAATCTATAAGTAGAAATTAAAGAAATACTAGGGAAATGAAAAACAGACAAGCCAAACAAAAATTAAGCTATAAAACACAGGCTTAACCCCTAATATTAGTAATGGTATGGGATGCAAATAATCAAAAATGCTTCATTTAAAACACAAATATTAGAAAGGACAATTTAGCAGAATAACTCAGTTATTCTAGTATAGGCAGACTGAGAATAAAAGTATGAGGGCTTGGGGTGCAGCACTTGCCTATTAAGTTTGAAGTCCTGGGTTTCATCCAGAGCACAGTAAAAAATATGAATATATACATATATATTACATATCATACATTTTACTATATATCATGTTATATAACATGATATATTTACATATATAGTCCATATATTACTCTATATATTTTTCAATACCTAAAAAAGGAGAAAAAATAAAACAAGGCATACATAAGTACATTTTATAATGAAAGAGACAGTACACTAAGAAATAACAGTCATCTTAAATATTTATGCACCAAATAGCAGAGCTGCAAATATGTGAAACAAAAGCTAATAAAAATGAAAAGAGAAATAGACATATCCTCCAATATGTTTAGATATTGTATCCCATGCCTTGAAAATTGATAAACATCTGGAGAAAAATATCAGGAAGGATATGAAGGCACCATCACTAATGAACAGGATGAAAAATCATTTAGAGAACACTCCAAAAAAAACAACAAAATAAGCCTTCTTTTAAAATTGAGTAAGATTTCTAACAAGATCTATCACATCCTGAGTTATTAAACAAGACTCATTATACTGAAAATAATTTAAATCATATTGTCTATGTTCTTAATTACAATGAAACCAAAGTTGAAATCAGTTTATAGAAACACAAGAAGAATTTCCAAATCTTTCAACACTGTATTCTGTTGAAGACAAAGTCTCAAGGGATATAAAAATAAATGAGAATTAAATTGTCAAATAGCAAAATATTTGGGTCACTACTAACACAGTGTTGTGGTGGAAATTTGTAAGTATATATTAGACAGAAGGTAAATTTCAAACTCAGTAATGTACGTTGTCACAAAAAGAATTCCAAAAAGTTATGAATAAGTTAATAAATAGAGTAAAATAATTAAAAGCAAGTAGATGGGAGCAAATAATAAAAAGAACAGAAATAAATGAAATAGAAAAAAACAAAATAATCAAAAAGCAATTTCTTTGAAAGAACACTGAAACTGGAAAGATTAATGAAAAAAGAACAAGAGAAAAAACAAATTACAAGTATCAGAAGGAAATAATAAATACCTAAAATCTATATTTACATAGACATACAAGAAATAACAATGTTTATGTTTTGTAACATATTTTTGTCAAATTAAATAAAATGGATGAATTTTATGAAAAACTTAAGTAAACCTTCCTTAAAATGAATGAGATAACTTGTATGTCTGTATATTAAATAAATTGAATTTATAATTTAAGAACGTCCTCAGAGGGAAATCCAGATCTCATGTTTTCATAGAAATAACAAAAGTTCTATAACTTCTCTCCACAAATAGCTATATCTTTTTAAATCCCTTTAAAAGATAATTTAAAAAAAGAACAGTAGGAAAATGCCAACAATATAGACAAAAACAAAACAAAGCAAAAGCTCTAAGAATGATACAGGGTTTCAGAACAAAATGAGGGATTAGCAGTGGTTGTTATTTACATATTTTTTATCTTTATCGATGTTTGTCCAATTACCAGAAGAATGCAAGATTAATCAAACCATTAAAGAGGACAGAAAATAAAAACAAAAAAATATAAACAATACAGAGTTTCACCAAACAATATGATAGGAATTCAACAGTGGTTGTTATGCTGCATATTGTTGTCTTCAAATTAATAGATACATCTTGAGATCACAGTGTTAAGGAGAATAAATCAGATGCACAGGGTTAAATATTACATAGTTTCTCTTATATGAGAAACTCAGAGTATAAATAATTTAAAGAACAAAATAAAAATAGATGACAGGAGACAGGGAGATAGGCTTTGTGGGGTTGGGGTGGGATCTGGGAATGGGGAGACAGGAGGAAAGTGATGGGCAGGAAAAGCAAACAGGATCAAGATGCCATGTTTATGTGTTCCAGCTTCCCATGATGTCTGTTTATTCTATATTGCAAACATATATTAATAAAGGAGAAATAAAAATCCGGTAAAATATAGAAAGAAAAGCACTTCAAAATTTATTGGTAAAAGTATCATTATCCTGCTTTTAAAAACAAAACAAAACAAAACAGCAAACAAATAAAAAACACAGAATATATTCATTGAGCATAGAAAAATACCTTTAAAATATTAGCTAATTAAATTCAAAATTTAAAAAAAAAATTATTCAGTATCACTAAGTAGGGTTAAATACAAGGATACACATTAAGCTCAATATTCAAATGTTAATATAATCCACTATATTAAGAGAGACTGAAGAACAGAAGTCACAAGATATTTGATATGACTAAGCATTTGAAACAACTTAACATTCATTCACTTTATGTAACCTCAGAAAAGTAGCAATTTAGGGGATCTTTGCCAATTGGTTAAAAGAATTCCATGGGAAAGATAAGAAAAGAGCTATATTTCAAGAAAAAGAATGAAATATATTTTTTCAGGTAAAGTAGTTGGAGGAGAACCATAACACCTACTTTGTAGTCCTTCACAAAATACTATAAATTCTGGACAATATAATAGATAAGACCAGGAATAGAAGGGCTATGAATTAGAAAGTTAGGAATAAAATTTTGTCTATTTGCAAATATCACGATTGTCTCTGTAGGAAATCTCAGAGAGTCTAAAAAGAGGCCCTTATAAATAGTGGGTAGAACTTCAGAGTGGCTGGATACAAGATAAACATAACAAAATTCAATTGCATTTCTATGTATTAGGAATAAATATAGGAATACCAAATTTAAAGAATGAAATGCAATATAGAGTGACTTAAAAATTTAAATATTTATATCCCAAACCAATAAAGGTGACACAATTAATCTTATCTATCACACATGAAAATCTGAACAAAAAGATTTATAGGACCTTTATTCATGCCTGGGGTGTTATTGTGTATATCTAGCTGTACCCCAAAAGCCTCGTGCACTCATAGGTGGGGCTTTTGAGAGGGGATTGAATCATGGATCCATGATATTCATCAGTGAATTATTCCACAGATGAGATTTAGCTAAATACAATCCTGGGAAATGAAACCTGGCAGAGGAGGTGGTCACTGACGGTGTGGCCTGGAAGGGTCTATCTCCCTCCTTCCTTGTTTAAATCTCTGCCCTCCCACCCCACAGCCCATGAGCTCTTTCTCCTCTGCTGTGCCTGCCAGTCTTGGAGCCAGTCAAATGTGGACTAAAACCCTTATAAACTGTGAGCCAAAATAAGCCCCTTCTTCCTTAAATTGTGGGTGTCAGGTGCTATATCTTAGCAGCCAGAAAGCAACTAAGATATGGTGCTACCCAAGATGTCTTTCAGTTGGTCAAAGGTTGAAAAGCTATGGTGCATCCATCCTCTAAAATATTCTCAGCAGCAAAAGGCAAGGAACTATTGATACCCTATACACAACAATCGAAATGAATCTCCAGATTATGCTTAGGGAAAAAGGGCTATGCAAATGATTACAAACTGCTTGATTTCACTGATAATAAAACAGTCTTAGAGTGAAAAATGGAGAAGACAGTGGTTAGGAGCTAAGAGAGGGGGAAAGCAAAGGTATAAGTAAGTGTGTTTGGCTAGAAACAAAGAAGAGGAGTTATCCTGGTGATGTAAATGTTTTGCATCTTGACCATATCAGTGTCCAAATCCTGCTCTGAATATGGTAGTACAGTTTTGCAAAATATTACCCTGTGCAAGCCGGGTGTCTAGTTCAGGAGGGCTTTATGCATTATTCTCTACAACCGCAAGTGAGACTTTAATTATTGCAAAGTAAAGAATAATAATTTCTAAAAAGAGAGAAAGAGCCATATTACAAAGTTTCCTTCTTTTGTTTTTATACTTGATTTTCATGTGGGTGGAAAAAAACACAGAAATGTCATGACAAGTGCTTCACTTTGGTTGAGAATTTATAGTATTTGTTAGCTTTACCTATTGTCTTACATTATTTATATTATAATGTTAAGTATAAACATACACAAAAAATCTAAACTCATTTACTTATAGCTCACACAAAGCTATAGTGAAAATAATTTATAAATTAAATGATAAGGAAATAAATACACAATAAATAAATAAAATAAGTAAAAAATAAATAAATACACGATAAAATAAATAAAAATAAAATAAATAAAATAAATACACAATAAAGAAAATAAATGCACAATAAAGTCCAAACACCACAAATTAATGTTACAAATGATTTTGTTTTTGATGTCAAATTAAAAATTATAATATAAATAAATTTGACTACTAAAGTGAAAATCATTTTATTTTTAGTGCTCTCATTTCTGTGTACCTCTTGATTTAGTTTTCTACCATTTTCTCAATGTAAAGAAGCATAAAACCTATGTGCGGATAGTGTAGCTCATTCTTGCTTAATATTGTTTCAGTCTGAATTCATCTTTTATGCAGTGTGCTCATCTCTTAACTCAGCTGTGAATTTGGTTAAGTTATTATTTTGTGCCAACACTGTCATGAATATATATTTTGGAAGGCACTGAAATGACTTAGAGCCTATGAGACATGTGAGAATGCATGGGTGACTCCCTAAATTTTGTTGTTGTTGTTTTTTCTGGTACCAGGAATCGAACTCAAGATGTCATGCTTGCTAGGCAGGCCCTGTGCCACTGAGCTAAATCCCCAGCCTGACCCCCTAAATTTCTGAGCCCCTCTTTAAGAAACACTGTTTCTGCTTCAGTGAACTCAAAAGAACCTCACCAAATGCTTGGGACTTTTAATTAGCTTCATACTTTTCTTCATCTAATCAAAAGACAATAAAAGTTTACTGCTGAAGAAAAAAAAATAGGAGAAAAACGCATAAAATTTGAGGCAGCACAAACTTACTAACCAACATACATCATCTGTCAAAATGTGTAATGAATAAAATCTTATAAAAATCTGAGAAACTGAATGAAGTACATTTGCTTTGTTTTAAATGCTAAATTTGCTACAAATATTTGTTTACATCACTCTAGGCTACAAATATACTGAGAGAATGTTATTTTCACAGGCAAAATAAATATCATTCTCTGCATCAAAAAAAAAAAAAAAGCAACAGCAACATTCGTCCTAAACCTTCTATGCTTTGATGTAGGGTATTCAATTATGTAGTTTGCTGTTATTATTGTTTTGATGTATAAGAAAAGTTTGAAAACAGTTTCTTCACAGTAATAAGTTTTCTGCTTATTACTTAAAAAAACGTTTTTTCTAATGGAAGTTAAACTCTATCATTTAAGTTAATTGTGATTTTTTATATATAACATTCCAAATAAGAGAGAAAATAAATTTGATAAAATATAAAGATTCATAATATGCTCATTTTTATTAAGAAGGAGGTCTCTAAGATATATACTTATGCATAGTTTTATTGTTGTATGTTGACCATTATTTCATCTAACATCGACATAAATACTTTTTGTTTTTGGTACTGGGAATCCAACTCAGGACCTTGTGCTTGCCAGGCAGGCACTCAGGTTGCTGAGCTATATCCCCACCTTATTGTCATAAATAAAGACTTTCCATTTGATGCATTCCTTTTTATTTTATTTCTCCTCCTACTTGTTTCTGCTTCTTTGCTAGATTTGTATATCTGGTATATATTCACAGGAATGATTCTGAAAACTTATACAATTTTCATAAGGAAACTGGTTCTGTGGAAATTACTTTTGTACACTACAGCAGAAATTTGGGTATTTTCCATCTCTAAATTATTATACATTTCCATTCTCAATATTAATAATATTATTTAA
Source organism: Chinchilla lanigera (assembly GCF_000276665.1). Lineage (NCBI taxonomy): Eukaryota > Metazoa > Chordata > Mammalia > Rodentia > Chinchillidae > Chinchilla > Chinchilla lanigera. The sequence goes on along the minus strand of NW_004955438.1, from coordinate 9,741,767 downwards.
CTTTAAGAAACAAAAAACAGATGACAAACAAAAGACAGATACAAAAAAAATATATAAATCCTTCTACCAGAAAGAGGCTAGGCATTGTAATGAACAAAATAAAAACAGAAAAAACAAAATACAACAAAAATACTTCATTGCCCTCCAAATGGGTAAAGTATAAAGTGGAATAAGACGATGGTATAAAGTTAGTATATGGTCATAGCATATAACACTTCTGAAGCTTGATAAGGAATTTTAATTTATTCTAAATTAAAGCATGAGGCTGCTGAGAAACAAATTAGTAGCATGACTGTAGATGCATTATTTTTCCTGTAGTAAAAACTGGAAGGCAAATAAAGAAAAAAATTCACAAGGTCAACTTGAACACGTGTGCAGTAATATGAGTAAGAAATACCATCAGTTTAAACTAGAAATGCAGCTAGAGAAAAGAAATAAATGGAATTAAAATATTTTGAAGTGTATGTGGAAAGCTACATGAGTTGTCATAGGCCAGACGTAGAAGATAAAAATCCAAGGTGATGATGATGACGATGACGATAATGATGAATATATGTCATGTATATTACATGATTTCTCAATGTAAATTCTCACGCAGAATACTTCCTGTAAGGTCATTGTTAGCGCTTAAATCTCAAATGGTCCCCAGATTTGTCCTGTGCTCTGAAGTGGGGCTGTCACATTGGAAAATGAGGGCACTGTACTCATCTCTGGATTACTTCATGGACAAGTTCAGAGCTAGATGTGCTGATAGGAGGTGGAGGACTTTTAAATGTGGGGTGTATGATCTAGCAGGATGGATCTCCTTTCTGCCTTGCTTGCTTTCTGACTGACTTGACCAGAGCAGCTGCATAAACCTCTCTTTCTTTCCATTGTGGATATTGGATATTGTGTCCTAGCCACAAGAAAGCACTTAAGAGAGTCATTAACTTAGTTCTTGAAATAAATTCACATATGGATATTACTATGATTTTATAAGATGGTGAGAAATAAATGTTTGTGTCCATCAAATATTCCTATGGTGAAGCCATAATCCCCAGTGTACTGGTTTAGGTGGTGGGGTTTTGGAGAGGTAATTAAGTCTTACAGACAGAATCTGCATCAACAGAATAAGTGTCCTAATATGGTGAAACACAACGGGGCTGATTTCTCTTTGTCCTGTGAGGGTAAACAATAGGGTGGTCATCTGCAAACCAGGAAGGGCGCTCTCACAAGAATTTGATCAGGTAGCCATCATAATCTTACCCTACCCTCAGAAATGATGAAAAATAAATGTCTGTGGATTAGTTCACCCATTCTACAATATTTCATTAAAGCAGTCCAAACTGACTAAGAAGCAAGTGTCAAAAATGTGACACAGAGCCAGGCGTGGTGGTGCACACCTGTAATCCCAGCACTCGGAATGTTGAGACAGGAGGATAGTCTTGAGTTCAAGGCCAGCCTGAACAGCATAGCGAGACTCTGTCTCAAAAAAAAAAAAAAAGTGACACAGTGAAGGGCAGAAAATTCCCCAAGGTCACCCAGTGTTTTGGTAGGGCCAAAAATATCGGCCCATAGAGGGGATATCTCGTCATGGAGTCTTATGGATATGGAGGGTTTCTTAGTCAGTTTCCTTGTTTTTAGCACAGAATACCATACAACCACAACTTAAAGGAAAACAGATGTATGCTGGCTAATGGGTTTTAGAAGAATCAGTTAATAATCAGCCCACTCCAACACAGGAGGGGTGTGGTGTCAAATAATCTGCTGGAGGATAGCTACTCATTTCACAGGGACAGGAAGTAGAAAAAGGGAGGAGGCAAGGAGAGAAATACAGCCTTCTAGGTCAGAGCCACAGTGCCTCACCTCTTCTGACCAGGCCTGACCTCCTAGCAGCATTTTTTCCATGACCTCAGCAGTGGATGAATTCACTGATGAAGACAGCATCTCTAGAATCCAATCGTCTTCCATATCCATGAGAATTTGGGGGATTACATTAGATCTAAACCATTAGAGAGGGTTTCTGGCTGGAGTAACTAAATGGACAGTAAAACTATTTAGAATGAGTGGGAAATCGAGAAATTGTAATGTAGGTCAAGTGCTGAGTCAAGCACAAAATTTTGAACCTAAGTCTGATGGCTTGACAGAGGAGATTTCTGATATAAGTTTAAATATTTGATTCCAATATTTATTTGAATGCACAGCATTTAAAGACGTAGTGTTATGCCATGCTCCAAACTAGGCATAGAACATAGGGATAATAGGCAAGTTTATTTAGTGGTAAAGTATAGGAAAAGAATCTCATGAAATGGCTGAAAAGACCAGCGATCTAGGTGAGAAATTTAGAAATGGATGGATCAGAGTTTAAAAGAGTTTTAAGAAATAGAGATTGATTGATTATTTTGAACACCACCAACTAATATGCAAAAAAATGAGCAAGGAATTTGACAGAATGGGAGAAGAATGCAGCAGCATTCTGACTGGAACCAGGTTTAATAGTGACTGGAAGGTTAAGTGAATGAGGACTACCATGATTCCTTCAAGTTTAAGTCCCTTACAACAACAAGGAAACCATCTTGTGCTTGGTCTAGAGTAGAAATCAAATAAGATAAGTGGTTTGTGTGACCTCAGTACATATTTGTATATTCATATGATAAAGAAAGGACAATTATCCCAATTATTTTTTTATTCAGCCTGAAATTTGAGCCCTGCACCATGATACTATGGAAATATTATATTGTCCTCTAAAAAATCAATTATTGTATACAAGAAATGCCTATCTATATGTATATATGCACATACATATGCATTCCTTTTGTGCATATAATATATATATGTATAGTAATACTTACCTGTTTAGTTTATTGCAAGGACTAAGATAGTGGTATATAAATGATATATACTCTCATAATCTTATTATCTACATATCACAGATTTTCTCAAGACCTGTGCCAAGCAAGAGCAGACCTCTCCTTACTCCATCAAAGCACTCTCTTAGATTTATATGCTCCAGTTGTTTTGCAGAGGCTTCATGGAACTCTGAATATTTGCTAGCCACAAGCCCTCTGCTAAGTTAAAATTCCATTTGCTGCCAAAAAAAAAGAGCTTGACCTGGGAATAATGAAAGATATGTGCTCAACTACAGATGGTGAGTGGTTGCTTTATAAATGAACTACGTGTGCATGAGTATCATTACATTTTCTTGATCTGGCCCCAAGTGCACATGAGAAATTCTTAGTGTCTGGTCAACTAGATTCTGTTTTGGTCAAATCTTCCTTTGCATTTTTTTTTTCTCAACATATATACTCAGTGTTTTTGGATAAACACCTTCCTAAACTCAAGAAAGGGCAGCATAGCACTGCCGATGCCTCTGTACTCCACTAATAAAGGTTCTTATACCATTCCCATTCTTGGCTATTGCTACACAGCACGGCATTATTTTATAAGTTTATTTCCTAGAGCTTGCAAACAAGGAATGGTGGAACAAAAATGTTTAACATTTCCACATTCTCATTTCACTGACTTTACAAAATTTAAAAGTTATCTTTCTCATAATCTTAGAACTAAGCACTTTTCCATGTATCATTGGATGTGACAAGAAAATTGCACTTCTATTATTTAAAAAAATAGTAGGACTTTTGTAGTTCTTGTTGATTTTTATAGGTTAGTTTTGCTTTGCACAACATAGATGTTATGAGGCCCTATAAATAACTAAAGGGGAAGAAGGCAAAGGATTCTCACTTTCTGTATTATAGGAGTGAACAGAAAAAGAGTTGTCTTCCAATAGGAAGGGCAATAGTAGATTACACATATACAGTTCTGCCTTTGTAGGCAGCTTTTCTAAGGTCCCAGACAAAGAAGAAAATCTCGTGACAAAAGTACCCTTCAGAACATGCTGATAGGATGGAAATTGTATGGCCACTTCTACTCCAGAAGAAAAGTATTTCTCATGGCTAAGATTTCAGCATAACTTCTAGTGTGCCATGCATGGTTGTGAGTAGTTTTGATGGAAAGTGTGGAAATTCAAGCACACAGACTACTAACTCGGACTCTGCTCTTGGAGGCAATCAGGATTTCACTTATTTTAAATTAGATCAAATAAGCCAATATTTTCACATGGTTGTAGGGCTGACGTCTCACCTACAGCTAGATTTTTGAAATTTAATATTAAGAGTGAACCCAGATTTCCAGGAGGACCACAGAACAATCATGTTGGTGGGCTGATATATCGATGAAGGGATATTCTTTGATTCACCAGCATTATACTATCTTTTATTAATGTTTTGTCCAATGCAAATCTAAAGTGGCTTTCATTCCTCTATAGTCACAGTAAAATAATAGAACCCAGCAGCAGTTGGTTTTTTTCATTATGTGTCTTCATGTAAGTATAAATTACATGAAAAGAAAAAAATTGCATAATATATTCATGAAACCCTTTAGTATAATTGATACATGTAGAGAAGTTACTCAGATAAATCTCTTTCCATAAATATTACTTCTTTGAATATGAGTCTACAGATTATTTGGTAAATATTTAATACTTCCTGTACATACAATAAGCATCTCTTGTAGATTTCCTTTTATTTTCCATAAAGAATGGGCATTCCCGCAACTTTATTCTGAAAGTATTCGTAAGCCTGTTCCTAATTAACTTATTTCTTATGTCTTCCTTCTAAAATATTTGGCTCACAGAGATTTTTTTAATGCCTTGCAAAATCGTGACGCCAGTGAATATTCAGTACAAAAATTCATTTAATTCATTATCTCACATTTTAATGGAATCTGTAATGATTTGGGCAGAGAACTGGTGGATTTGGCTTAGAAAATGCAGTGCCCTCTTTTCATGCCTTGTATTATATCTGTTCATGCAAGTTTTATGACAAAGTGGAAGCCTGGTATATTTAATATGTGCACGAAGACATATTCTTTGTTCTCTTTTGAGGTCTTTTCAAGATTTAATATTCCCTTTGTGTAGAAATTAAAGCTGCTTGAGATGAAGTAGAAACAGGCCTATATCTCTAAAATTTTACATCCTACATAGAGCTCTAAAGGTACATTTAACAGCTCCCTTAGTTCAAACAATACAAGTTTTCAGCTCTCAAATGCTTTTCTACTGGCTGCAGGAGAGAGAAAATTTTGAGGGGTTGGTTAACCCTCCTCCCATTTTCATTCTTCAAAAGTGTGAAAAACCCCTGAGGGCCAAAGACACCTAAGACATTTACATGTGCATGATCATGAAATAAAAAGTGATGAGACAGAGAAAGTGATTTTATTCCTTGGAAAGGGAAATGATTCAGTGCTAATATGGTTAGAAATGGTACATAACTTATTACAGATGTTGAAAATGCAAGTGATTTAAGGAACACCTCTAAAAAAGAAACCATTACATGAACTGTACATTACATGAACTGTATCAGAAAAATGGCCTGTTGTAACACTGAAATTCTGATAAAAGGGGTCTACTGATGCAATATATAAATAATTAAATGAGATGAAATAACATATCCTTTAGAAAAATGCACACACACATACACTCACACACTCGTGTGCATGTACACTCACACACACACCCACACACACACCAAGCTGTCTAATTCCAGGTGCTAGATATTATTTGAAATGAAATTCTCTATATAAAGCTCCATGACTACTTAAGGAAAGTTGTTAGAGGTAATGATTCTGGCAGAAATCACTTTGGTTTTGAGATGGCTTAGTGCATTCATGCCACCAGAAACCTGTCAGTAAATTACCTCCATACAGGCAGCAGACTTTCTGCAGAGTGAGGTTTTAATGTTAATATACAGACAGTCAGTAACTCCATCTAATAATTAATAATAACACATTTTGAGAAAACTTTTGATTTTAAGTTCCATATATTTTAGGAACACTTTCCCGATGACATTGGGGTACAAATATGGACGCTCCTTTCAGATGAAATTTCAGATTATGGCTCATCTTGGAGACACATGCTAATCAATACTCCTATTGTCTTTCTTAAACTTCATGCTCCTGCTCAATGGACAATTGCCCTTGAAGACCTGATGGTGGGTTTCAAATGAACTTGGATATAAAAGTGCCAGACAGTAATCCACCCTTCTGAGAATCTAATTGCATCCTCCTGGCAAAATTTTGATGCCAATAAATGCTGTTGGATTTCTCAGTCTGCCACTGGTGGGCAGAACCAGGTGCCGATTTGCTACACCCTCAGTGGGCTGGGTGATAGCTATTGATGTTTTGGTTTGAATTTTAGTGGCTAAATCTTGTTTCATAGATATTCTTACAAGAAACTCATAAAAACCCTGCTGCCATAGCTGAGTCTATTTTCAAGAAAGCAGGTGTTGAATGGACCTTTGTTTATTTGCACTTTCTGTGCACCATTTCCTTTTGTCCAGAATGTCTCCCAGCCACCCATCTCCACCTGTCAAATCTCTCCTCCAATTTCAAACCCCAGTGAAAAGCACTTTTCTGAGACTTTCCCTGACTCTTCCTGAAAGAAGTAGTGGCTCCAGATCTGTGATTTCTTTTCATTGGACTCCCATGTGTTTCAGCACTAATCACATTTTATAAAATATGAACAGTAAATATTTTGATGTTGTAGCTTCATTTGAATTCCAGGTTATCCAACCTGGGATCTGGAACCTGAGACCTATTAATTGGTTGGCTGATTATTGGGTCAAGTTGTTTTATTTTTTCTCCTATTAAAATTTTCTACCTCAGTTTCCAAATTTCCTCTTTATTTTCATACTTGAATATTGAAAATGAATTTAAATATATATATGGAACAAATGCATAGGAAGCAGGAATCACTTATGAAAAGAGTACAAGTGTCATCCTCTCATGTCTTCCAATTGTATTATATAACAAGCATCATATCTATACTCTAATTTCTACATATGTAGAAAGACCAGCCTGAGCAGAGTTTTTCATCTTAGAGCTTTCATTACAGGGAAGAATACTCAAAATAATTCAGAAGCAACTGATTAAGCACTATAGGTTAAGATAATAAAAATGTTGAAGAAATAACTTAAGCTAATAAAATGGAAAGAACTGTTGGTTACGGAAGCAGAGAACAGTGGAATTCTAAGGCAATAATGTTGATTACTTCGTTTGAACTGAGACATAAGGAAATACAAACTTACAAAACCTGAAGAAATAAATGTACAGGAAAAGAAAAGGACAAATGAATGGTTTCAAAGAGTAATGTTTGGTGAGATCAGAGATACTGTAGGAGTTAAGAAAAGGCCAGGGAGAGTGCAGTGAGCTAGTAAGACGTCTTTTAGCCATGAAGTGTTTCCAGGAGGTGGCAGGATAAAGCCACAGGGTGTTGCTTAAAAAGTAGTTGTCAAGGAACTGAGCCCATAATGTAATTGAAGGTGACACCAGAGCTAGTTTTGTTAACTTGGGAAATGTTCCACCCTATCTGGATTTGGTTTGTGAGCTGAAATTTATACCATGCAATTCTAGAAATTATCCATCATTTTCTCAAAGTGAGGGGATTGGCAAAGAAGGTAGTTCAGTCATAAACTGTCTTTGGTAAGGACCTCCTTGTCACAGAATTATCGAGCAGAAAACGGTAGGGAAAATATTAAGGTTCATATCTCCCCTTAACCACTGACTCAGTAAGTGAACGTGGGCAATCAGCACATAGTTTGATCTCACCACACTTTAGTTTCTTCATTTGAAGAGGTAAATAGTAATAAAACTTTTATCACAAGAGATCTAGAAATATTAACTAACATCCCTCAAGGTAAGTACTGAATTCTTATGTGGTAATTTCTCATGATGTTTAAATCCATCAATTTGACTGATTCACAGTCATTCCAAGGGATTAGAAGAGCATGTGTCTGGATGTCTGAATGTGTCATAGAGGCATGACATTGGTGTTTCTTATGGCTTGTATCTAGATGCCCCCTCAAAGCCTCATGTGGTCATATTTGGGGAGTTTGAAGGTGGCTGGATTGCAGTGTGTGAATGTGTGCTAAAGATGTAATACTGGATTAAAGGTGTGTCTTGGTTCCTTTTCTCTCATTGCTGAGACAAGATATCCAATAACCAAAATTAAGGAAGGGAAGGTTTATTTAGCTCACAGTTTGTGGAGGTTTCATTCCATACTTGGCTGGCTCCAAGGCAGAGTGGCACATGGCAGAAGGCAACTGTTCATGGCAACAGAAGACAGCAAAGACAACAAGAGCAAAGGGAGGAGTGGTGGGAAGCAGCCTCTCTCCTTCCCTTACATTGTATGCAAACTCCCCGCCCCAGGGCAGGGGTAGCACTCACATCCATAATTCCAACACTGGACCATGAATCAATCATAAACTCTAGAAGTCTGCCCCATGACTGCATGATGCTTTGCAGGGAGATCCACACACAAACCATAATAGAGTGTTACACTAGGATTAAGGGTATGGAAAATAGAAACCGTACCTTGGATGTGGGGGTGTCACCAACCAATAGGTTTGTTGTCTGGATGGAATATAAAGTGACAGAAGAAAGGCAGGCTGCTTCTTCTGCATCTGCTGCTGCTTACTGCTTACTGCCTCCTGCCTGCCCTGTTATAGACTCCTCTGCCATATCCCTCTGCCACTCTGCCCTGGAGCCACCTAAGCATTGATTGAAAGCTCTGTAAACCATAAGCTGAAATAAACATTTTTCCCCTTGTGAGTGTTGGGTGTTATCTCTCATGAATGATAAAAGTGACTAAGACATGGTTTATAACTGGAGCTTCACCTATTCCTCTCTGAAACTGTTACCCTACTCTGCGTCCTGGCCGGCATAAGCTAAGCATATGTTTTCAGCTGCACCTTTCTTCCATGATGTTTCTGCCTTGGAATCAGATGACCATGCATTGAATACCCAGAAACCATGAGCCAAATTAAACCTCAGCATATTGTGTCTCAGTGATAAGAAACTGACTAATAAAAAAACAAAATGGTCCTGGGACTGGGTCTGTTGCTTTAACTGTCCCTAACCATGTAGTTAAGAAACATTTGGAACTGTTTTTGTAGAAAAAATTTGGAATGGGTTGGAGATGTGGGCTACAGAAGCTGTGGAATATGGTAAGGAGAACTTGACGGGTGATTCTGGTCAGAGCTCAGATCAAAATGATGACAGAAATGTGGACAATAAATGCCAGACCCAGGAGGTTTCAATTAGAAACTAGAAATTCACTGGCAATTGGATGAGAAACCACGTGTTTTACAATCTGGGGCAAAAACCCCTTCTTCTACATTTTGCCCATGTCCTAAAACTGTGGAAGATTGAACTTGAGGGTAGTATGCAAATTAATCTGTCAGAGGAAATTTCAAGGCAGTGCAAATACTAAGGCTGTGTCATTGATACCGATAGCTACTTTTAGCAGATTTATAATGAGCATACATTGGAGTAGGGGACAAAATGCAGAGCAGAAGCATTTGAAAAAGAAATTTTTTTTACAAACAGAACCATGTATAACTCTGAACATAAAAGAGGTACTGTTTCCAAAAAAATTAGTGCAATTTTTTTTAAAATAAAGTACATTGTACAGAGACAAAAAGAGGGTGGCTTAAGATTGCTTCAGAAATCAGCATGACTCCACTTACCACAGGTTCAAAAGAGGAAAAGTGGCAATGTTTCATTTAAAAAGAGAGTCTTTGGTACCTCTACTCCAGAAGAGGCTCTGAAGGAATTAGTTCCCCAGAACTCATTTCACTGTGCTTAACCGTCCAGGCATTTATAGGCCACTGAAGCCACAATCCAAGGGGGATTTGCTACTGCTCTCATGGACAGCAGTCTTTGACATCTTTTTCATGATATTGGCTTTACCCATATTCAGAGTGCAAAACTGTGATGTCTGGGAGGCAAGCACACATTTCACATAAAGATCTAGAGTACTAGAAAAGGAACCCCTGAGAGAGCAGTGTATGAAGCTGTGCTAATAAAGATAATATGCAGAAAGTTGAAGATGCTAGGAACACAGAATGTGTACCATGGACAACTAAAAGCAGTGAGGGGGCTGGGGATTTAGCTCAGTGGCAAAAGCGCCTGCCTGGCAAGCGCAAGGTCATGAATTCGGTTCCCGGTACTGGAGAAAAACAAAAAAAACAAAAACAAAAACAAACAAAAAAGCAGTGAGCACGGACAACACGAGACAGGTCCTGTGGGTTGCAACCAGCAAGTGTGTATGCATGGAGACACATGACTTTTGGAACTCACACATTACCACAGTGTGCCCTGGATTCCAGACATGAGCTATAGGCCTTAATGTTGAACTTGCTGGATTTCTGTCTTGTTCTGGTCTGAATATTTCCCATCTGCCCTTGGGAATAAGGGTGTTAACCCTGTGCCATTGCACATTGAGATTATATTACTGGTTTTTGTTTTACTTTTACAGAGGTTCACAGTTAAGAGTTTGTTTTGAGTCTCAGAAGAGACTTGGACTTCTAAAAAAACCTGAAACTGCTGAGATCTTTGGAGAACAAATTATTGTGTTTCTGGCTGTAAGTAGGATAGATGTATCATGTTTGATGGAATTATTAACTTTTTTTAATTTGGATATTAAGTGTAGCTCAAGAGATGCCTTTGGGTACCAAATTGGCAAGGGGTAGAATGTAATGGGTAAGATGAATAGCTCACTCCCTTGAGATCTACCTGGTAGATCAGTAAAATGTGCCTCTGCATATGTGTGCGTGAATCACAGCATCATGATTTTGGAGTTCACAACTAGTTCTTCACTCGCTCATCTCTGTCACTGTTACTTTTTCTCTGTTTCCCAGCACTCACGAGCTGAACACCTTTGCCCTACCACACTCCTCTGCCACTGAATTTCTACATTGCAGCTGGCTCACAATGCACTGAAATCCCTGAATCTATGAGCCAAATTAAACCTCTCTTTAAACTGCAGGTCAGATATTGTGTCTCAGTGACAGTGAAGTTACTGATATGCACTAGACGTAGCTTAACCGGGTTAATTAGTTCAGTTTGTAATTTTGCTGTACAGGAGATTAACATCTGTTTACTAACTAGACATGATACACATCCTTTTGTTTTCACTATTATATTACCTCTGATCCTAGTTCCCTCCATGGTGATACTCTCATATTTTGGGCATCGCGAATCCTAGTGGTCTTTATCATACTGTGGGTTCTATATATGTGCCTACTTCATCATCACACAGCAGGATGGTTCATGCATGGGGTTGGGAACCCCCTTTTTTCATGATCTTATTTTCTTTAGGCAAAATGAAACCTGACTTATAGCAGACATTTAATTGGTATCTGTTAATCACTTCTTGCATACAAAGAAGAAAAGATTAAGCTTCCTTACTGTCCCCTTCACAAACACAGCTGACATAGAAAGTAGAGGTGGTCCAAATTGAGAGTATGCTGAAGAATTTCATTGTTACTATAAATGTTGTTCAATTGTGCAGTCCGTGTTCTTCGTTTGTAGTGTTCAGACTTGCATCCTATGACCACTTGGCAGGGACATGTGAGGCAATGGGGGAATCACACTGATTTGAGAGACTTTCCCCTAGGTCACGCTTCACTTTGGGATGTTTGCATTTAAGAGTTTGCATGGCAGAGTGGAGTAATGAAAGAACTAGATTTAGAAGATGGGAATAGCATGACCTGTGGGAATGTCTAATTAATAGCATTCTTCATAATTCCAAAAGCACAGCGATGCCCTGTCATTTCTCACAATCTCTCTGAAGACTGTTTCGGACAACCTTTTGAGCCTTCTTTTACTGTTCCTGATAGGGCTGTGCATGCGGAATGTAGCTGGCAAAGAGTGTTTAACAGCTATCTTTCAACTTGTCTGGTAATAAATGAGTCAAGAAGAGTGAGGATAACTCCATTTCCATTGACCAATCCTGCAACACAAAGCAGCAAATGCCTATTGACTGACGGAGAGTTAGAGAGCGAGTCAATGACAAAATGATTGAAACATCTGCATTATCTTTCCAGCATGTTGTCTCATCAGATAAATGAAACTATATTTTATGGATGCCATGTTTACATTTGGGGAAGCATGCACATGAAAGTTGCCCATTGTTGGCTCCTATAAATATTATTAGAAAATATCCAGCTGTGTTTGGACCTGATGGAGCTGTTTATTATTTCAAATACTTAGAGGAACGAGGGAGATCTGCATGTTTGGACTGTGTGGTGCAACCTCAGTAAAACATATGAAGTTTATGTATCAAAACTCAGTAAGCGAGAGAAATTCTTTCCAGCTTCAAATGTTGATGAGATCTTTTGCTTATTTCCAATAGTATTCCATTCAGTTAACACAGCCTAAATCATTTTTAAAACATTACCTCAGCAGAGCTTGTTAATCCATACTTTTACGTCTGCTCACCTTTTAAAAACTCAGTTTAAACTTAGTTTCCCCTGGTTAACTTTGCTTTGCACATAGGAAAATTTTATCTGGAAGACCAGTAAAAAAAACTTCATTGTTTGAGGAATTAACTGATATACATGGTATATTTTTATAGAAGGTCAAGTGTAAGACACTCTGAGATATTACAGAAATAAATTTCTTATATTTAAAATATCTTTCTTTCATTAACTTACCTGGATGGCACTGCATATTCAAATTTATTTACAGAAATGCACCTAATTATATTTATTTTGTGCTCATTTCTTTATTATTGCTAATATATTACATAGGGTCCACTACACTGTTGTATTCTGCTTATGCTCTATTGTTTTCTTATCACTTACTGTATCGTATAGGAGAGCACTGCATAAATGTTGAACATATATTTAAATTCTTTAAATGTATTTTCAATACTTGTCAAATTATGTTCATTCTTTATGTATTAAATAAATAATTTTTGCTGCAAATGTTCATTTCCAATAGGCATTTAATAGAGTACTTTAGTAAAACTCGGACACAAGAGCTATAATAAAAACTGGATAGGAAATATTAGGAGCTAATCTTTTGCTCGGCACTTATTTGCACAAGGTGCTTAAAATAGGCATTATTTTGTTTGATCATCAAAACAGCTGAAAAGATAGTGTACATAATTTAATACATAGGAAGAATATTAAAGAATTGAAATAGTTTGCCCAGTCACACCTCTCTTGTAAGTTTCAGAAGCAAGTGTACTGGTCTAATTTGGTCTGTTTTAAAATATTTAAATTTTGTGTTACTTTAAACTGCTTTTAATCTGCATGAACTTCATTTTAGCCCATTTCAGACTTATGTGGCTCAAGTTAAATATGATTTGACTGATAAATTGTCTTTACAATAAATAAGTATCCGGAAAGAATATTATTTGAGAATTTTCTATAAAAAAATAGAAGCAAAGTGCTATTTTTGAAAGTAGGATTAAAATTCAATTAAAATTAGAACTATTTTAATTTCCGCTGGAGTTGAAAAATCAATCTAACATTTGAGACAAAGGAGTGATTTAAATCCACTGGAAAATAGTTATGATTTCTGTTATCATGTATATTAATTTTTGGGATAAAGAGAAGTACATCATTGATCATTAAGATGGACAGGTGTGGTGGCACACAACTGTAATCCCAGCACTCACAGGCTGAGGCAGGAGGATCACTGTGAGTTCAAGACCAACCTGGACCACAAAGTGAGTTCAAGGCCAGCCTGAACTACATAGTGAGACTCTGTCTCAAAAAGAAAGACAGAAAAAAAAAAGTGAAAGCTAAGAATTGAATACAGCCCAAGAATTTGTAGCCCAAAATTGAAAGATCTTTCAATGTTTCCACCTTTTGTATTATTAACTAGTAAATTTTCAGTATTGTTATTTACTTATGAGCTGCAGTATATGTACTTCAAGAACGTTAAAAGTTGACCCAAACAAAGCATTTTGATGTGAAATGAGATTCATGAAGAAACTCGTTCAGAAAGATTAAATTCCTAGACGTTCTGCAGTGATAGAACTGACTAGGTTAAATCTCTTGATGAGGCACAGCACACTATAGCTATGACTGACTCTAGACCTGCTAATATCAATATCACACGATGTCTGCTTTTTACAATCAAGAGGAGTTATTTTCCATAACCCCTTCCATGAAGTGTGTCCTGTACCATGCTTAAAATACATTTATTACAATAACATGACTCTGTGCTCAGTATCACCTCTTTCCATGGAGTCTTTTTTTAAGGCTGTTATTCCAATAGTGAAGATACATATTATACAACTTTCTTCTTGACAATATACCTCTGCCCAATCTGAAAAAGAAATAAGTATTTTTCAGTGAAAGTCAGAAGACATCAGCAGAAAATGTTGTTTATTTCACCACCATATCTGGGCTCAGTGTCAAACTCAGCCGGGTGCATGCCTGAGCCTAACATTATGATTCATTCAATATTTTAAAATATGAACTCACAGTAAGACATTTATCATAAGTACTCCAGCAATCTTTATTGTAACTTATAATTTAGGAATTTTAATTCTTGTCAACCAATATTAAATTATTGGTTTTCCCTTTTTCACAGTGAGTACCTCTGTCATTATATCTTTGGCCATCACATCTCAGTCCCTCTATTCTTGGTTGCATTAAGCAAAGTTTCATTGATCATCTACTATACGCCAATCTATTTCCAGATCCTGGGATTCAAAAGATATATTTGTTATTTCTTTTGCCTCAAAATAATTTAAATTTCTGGGATGAGAGCAAGAAATTATACAAGATAATCTTGCTCCCAAATTTACCATACATTTACAAGTAAAATGTGCCTCATTTTATGTAGTTTTAATTTTAAAAGGTATGGAACAGATTAGGAGAATTTACACTAAAAAGATACCATATAAATGGAATATATTTTAGTTTGAGCTGGTTTACAATTTGTACCTCCCTTTTTAGAGGTGGATTTATTGTGACATAAACAGCAAGACTTTTTTTCTGAGAAAAATCACCAAAAGAAATCTTAGTATATGACAATTCATGATTGTGGGCCATTTACCTTGTTATCTTAGGTTAACAAATCTTTTGTTCTCTCTGGCAAATTCCACCAGTTGTATCTTCCAGGATAAAACATGTGCAATTTTTATGACTTTTTTTGGAGTAAAATGGAGAGAATGTGAGATCAGGAGGATCCTGATCTTCATCTTCTTCTCCTTCTCCTTCTCCTCCTACCTCTCCTCCTCCTTCTCCTCCTCCTTCTCCTTCTCCTCTTTCTCGTCCTCCTTCTCCTTCTCCTCCTTCTCCTCCTTCTCCCCTTCTTCTTCCTCTTTTGTTTAGAGCAACTTTCTTATTTTTCTTGCAGAGTTGTACAGTCATCTCTGAGCAGTTGTTGAAAATGAGAAGTAGAGCTGCTGGACCTTAGAAAGGTCATGATACTCATGTATTGCATCAACCATCGTAAAAATACGAAAATTTTCGAACATTGAATGTAGATTGCTATGTTGTGACATGGCCAGAAGACAACCTCTCAACACTACGAATGGGAGATCGGTCTTTCCTAAAGGAAGTGGCATTTCTCACAGTCTGTGACCCTGTGAACAGTTTAAACATGGAAGACAAAAATCAAGAAACAAATTTTGTGGAGTAGATTCTTAATCTTCAAGGGGGAACAATTCTGTTTTGCTGTTGTACCTGTTCAGGTGTTAATAAATCCAGCTGTTCGGATGATGACACCTGGGTTTGTGGATAAAAGAATTCGAATCATTAATTAGGGTGGTTAAATTTTTTAGGGCAGATGAAACATAATTCACTTCTGAATGACAAACGAGGTGGTAGTAACATCATTTATAAAATGCTGTGGACTGAACCCCATTAACTACGACCATAAAATGCAAACAGACATTTTACGAGACTGTGAATGAAGAGTTGTAGTGCCATGCCTTTGAAAGTCTCGGTGTCTGCAGTTCTCCGTGTACCATGTTGTTGTTGCCCCACGCAGTTACAAAATAAACAAGAAACCCATAGATTTTCTTCACTAGTTATTTGCCACTAGGGGGCAGCAGGATTTTGCTTAAACCCAAATAAAACCAACAATTTCTAAGGTACCAAAATGCATACACAGAGTGCCACAGCGGAGGTGTAGTTAGTAGTTCTAGCTCACATTTCTTTTTCCGTTGGGTCAAGCTCTGAACTTGACTTTTATAAGACTATAAGCAATCAAAATAACATTTACTAACAAGGCCAGATGACACTTGAAGACACTTTGAAATTAAAATAATTGGATCCAGGGGATCCAAGCTGCACTCTGGGACTGAGCTAATAAATAGTCCTTCTATTTCTTATTTTGGGATAGGGTTTCCTGAAGTTGCCCAGGCTGAACGGGAACTTATGAGCTACCTGCCTTGGCCTTCCTCAGTGGTGGGATGACAGGTCTGTGCTACCATGCTCAGTTAACTGAGTTTTGTTTTATTTATTTAATTATTTTAAAGATTTAAAGAAAGCATGAGAGGAATGTTAACTTAGCCAGTGCTTTAAGGTACTCCAAAGTGTACCACAGATTTTCATTTATAACATTTTCTTTTATCATTGGCTATAATAGCAATCATAATGCTGTCAATCCAATATATTCCATGTCACCCATGTTCTGTCTCCTTTTCATAATATTTCAAACGACTCAGTCTTCAGGTGAGAGAGCTATTTGATCTCACAGCTGCCGTTTCACAATTTGTACAGAAAATAACACCAAAACAAAACAAAGAGCTTTGGCAATACTCCCAAATCTTGTAAGAAGTTAAATCTTACTATCGCTTTTCCTAAATGATTCCAATATTCTCCCTCCCTTTTCTATTATTGCCACCTAACTGGAAGAACGCCATCTCCCCTGTGTTATTGTTGTAGCTTCTGATATCGTCTACCTAAAGCTCAGTGTCCCTCGAGCCAACCACACTGTCTCAAAGTGCACATAGCACCACTGCTAATTCAATCCGAAGACAGCACTTTCTGTCCGCTGTTGGTCTGCTTTGCTGGCTCTTCCTTCTCCTCTTGATCTCACATTCTCTCCATCGTCCATGTTTGTGTTATTTATCTGTATTCCTTCCTGTAGTGACATCACCACTGGTCCATGACTTTAAAGATCAGATAAATGCTTTTGACACTGTTCAGCCCCTGAGGTTTAATATCAAAGTGCTACATTTTCAAATCCATCTTAATATTGAGAAGGCAGCTTGAATACTGCCAAGTTCAAAACAGATCTGTTTATTTATTTATTTTAATGAGAATTTAAAAAACAATAAAAATGTACAGGAATTCAAAACAAGATGATAGGAAATTAACAATGGTTGTTATATTGTATATTTTTATCTTTGACTTGCTCAGCTTATCAGATATAGGCATGCAAAATTGATCAAAGAATTAAACATTAACTGTTCCTTTCAATAAGCCAATAGAAATTAGTCATACAATTATCTTAGCTATTGTGTGTGTGTATATATGTGTGTGTGTATATGTGTGTGTATATATGTATACATATCCTTGTATATATGTGTGTGTGTATATGTGTGTATATATATACATATATATACACATATCATATATATATACATATCCTATATATGTGTGTGTGTGTTTTTTTCATATCCTTGTTTTTTTCTTTCTTTTCTCCTTTCCCTCATCCCAGTTGTTCTTTGCTTTTGAGCAGTTACTTTCCCTTTCATAGTATCTACTGCACCTTTTGGATCTTATTTACTCTTTCAGTTTCTTACACAAGGGAAACAATACAATGTTTACACATGCTAGTCTGATTCATTTCACTTATGAGTGTGGTCTCTAGTTGTGTCCATTTACCTATGAAAGCCTTGACTTTACCCTTCTTAATAGTTGAGTAGTACTCCATTGTACAAACAGACCACATCTTTTTTATCCATTCTTCGGTTGATGGGCATTATGGTTGTTTGCAAGATTTAGCTATTACAAATTGTGCTGCTACAAACATGGATGCACATATATTGAAAGATTTATATGATCTGAAGAGAAACCAGAGTATGGGTGCACATATATTGCTCTGCTATGGAGTTTTCAGTTCTTCTGGAAAAATACCCAGAAGGTGAATAGCTGAGTCGAATGAGACCTCCAATTCTAGCTTTTTGAGGACTCTCCACATTGATTTCCACAGTGTTTGCCTCAGCCAGCTTTTCCAACTTCTCCATATCTATCTGACTGTATCACTCATGCTATAATTGTGTCTTTCTTTGTCTGACAATATGTAGCATATCCCATACAAATTCCAAACTCTCTCCCCTAAACCACTTGAGAATCTATCTACTTCCTATGTCTCTATTATCATCTTGACCAATTCTTGTCATGTTTTCACATACAATGACAATTGGCTCCTAACTCACCTCTGCTCCCACCCATTCCCCAATCAGAAGAAGTGGGCTCAGGAGACACATGATTCTTGAAAAAAAATCATGTTACTTCTTTGGTGTATACTCTCTGACGAGATTTTGTATCACAGTAACTGAGCATTCAAACAACCAGCCATAATCATTGAGAATCTACATGATCTGAGTTCTACTCTCTTTCTTATTTCCTACCACTGTCCTGCTTCTTCCCTTCACCTTTCACAAGCTCCTCTTTTTATTCTCAGAATACACAGTGGTTTCCCAATTTGAAGCCATTGTATTTGCTGTTCTGTTGGCCAGAAAGTTCCTCTCAGACCCCTGCATGTCCTGTCCATTCATTCTGACTTCAGATCTCTGCTCTGAGAGTCACTGTCCTGTCAAAAGTTTTAAAATAGGACCTCCTAGGATACATTGATGTCTACTACAGATATGCTGTATCCTAACAAAAGAAGCAAGCCTCTGTACTCATACACTGACATAGACAAAGCCTCTAGAACTGAACCACTCCCGGGGCTCAATTTCCTCAGTGGAACAAGAGAACAACATCAGGCCATTTCTAGACTCCTTGCATTAAGCAGCCTCAAGAACTCTTGCATTTGTCTTCATTCAAGTTCTGAATTTTCAGGTCAGTGTCTGGCTACAATGCTAGAGTGAAGACAGAACAACTTGGTGGAGAGCAAGAGTGCACAGACTGTGGAAAAGCCGCACTGCTAAGGGAAACAACGCAAGCATTCAGCAGAGCCCAGCTGCCATCTACCCAGCAGGTGGGTGGAGTCATTTGATGTCTCTTACAAGGCTGCCAGGACCACACGGCTGAGCCCAGTTCAGATTACTTAATCAAGAGCAAGTATAATTCTATTTGTTTCCCTTAGGTCACTATTTTTGGGGCTGTGTGATATATAGCAAGAAGTAAATAAGAAACTCCCATAACTTACTGGCCCTGGTCTCATATAGTTTTTCAACACATACATCTGTGCTTAGCATGTGGTTTTGTGTGGGTGAATACCATGAGCAGCAAGATGGCGGATTGTGCTTTTTTATCTTTGTAAACCTAACATGTTACCGCATGCATGGATTTAGGAATCAGTCACTCTTATGTGGTGGAATTGCTTGATCTTTTGGTGTAGGAAAATACTATTGTCTTTTCGTAAAGAGTCTATGCTTCATTAATGACGTTTATTAACCAAAGTTGCATAAATTCCTTGTGCTTCAGTTGTTGAAACCACAGATGTACAGGAAGTTGGAAGTAAGAAGAGTACCAGAAAAAATCCAATTCAGTGTGCTTTTTGTTGGCCTGTCTGTATAACTCTACTTTAAGTGAAATATTCAATATAGTGCCCAAGTATATAGATCAATAAAAGTAAATCTGCTCTATAAAACAAACATTGTCTTTTCCTTTCTTTGGGATGTGTTCAAGGGCACTTGTTCAAAGCTGTAAGGCCCTAAGTAATAGAGTAAGATATGTACTGATCTTTTGTCAAGCACTACTTTAACAAATAAGGGAATAACTAATGAAGATATGGCTCGCAAGTACTGCTGTTTAGGACCAGAACTGTCTCCATTCAATTCAATTCACTTTTGTAATAATCATTCTCAAGATAATTCCTTCTGCTATAATTTGGTTGAAGGAAAAAATACAGACAGTTTTAAAGCATTTGACTAAGGTAGAGAGAATCAAGCTAATGCAAGAGCCCCTAATTGGGAATATCAACCACCTGATACACAATCTAGCTTAACTTTTGCAAAGCACATGACCCGGCCAGTAATCAAATTGGTTGGTGAATCTATGTCCTCAAATAACTGTGATGAAGATTTTTAAAGTCATTAAGTGTAGGCCAAGGACACAAAGGACAAAACCAGGACAAATTTTAATTGTCATATCTAAAAATAGTCACTGCCATTGTCAAAAGAGATTGTGAATAGTGAGCAATTACAGTTTTAAAAATATTCTTCAGCACAATGTTTTTTCATTCACATTTACATTTTATTGTGGCTTTTTAAAATGCCTTTATAATTTCTAGGATACCAGAAGCTCATAAAAATCCTTTCAATTTATTATAGAAATTTTGTTTTTTAACCTGAATGAAATGTAATATTTGAACCCACGCATTTTTAAAATGACCTATTTCTGTTTACCAGAATTTCCAGTTTCTAGTATTCTAAAGAACAGTAATAGTTACATTTTGTTGATTAATTGTACAGGATTAGAAATCATACACATTCAGAAAACACTTCTAATTGTCATTAGAACTTGTGAAATGGATTCTTGGTAGTCTTTGTTTAAGAGATATTACTTCATCTGAGTTAGACACTTTGCCCTTCACCGTACGAAACAGTAAGTGGAAGAATGGGTTTGTTCTTGTCATATTTTACACCTATCTAGATGCCCCCCAGTGCCTCATGCTCTCTTATACGGGGCTTTGGGGAGTGACTGGATCATGGGTGTGTGACATTGGATTATGGGTGGGGTAACTGGATTGGTCCACTGATTAGTTTTACATTTTTTCTGAATCTGGATAAAGGGATGACCCACCCTCAGAGAGACTGCACTGGCCAACAGGCTTGCAGAATGAACAGAATAAAAAGGGACATGAAGGTTTGCCAGTTGCTGCCTCCTACCTGTGTGCCATGCAGTGTTTCTCCTCTACCATGCCACCTTACCTTGGAGGCAGGCACCTGTGGAAAACCTCTAGCAGCTGGGAGCTAAAAGAAACCTTTCCTCCTTTAATTTTGGGTGTTAGGTATTTTGTCTCAGTAATGGGAATGTTACTGAGATAGATTTCACACTTGGTTTCAGATCCCAAGTTTTATTTCCAAATAATTCTATAACCCTAAACTTACAAGGTCATTAAAACAATTCAAATTTAATTGTTTTACTTCCATGCACGATAGGTAAAAATTAAGGTGTAAAGAGGCTAAATGATGTGGTGAATTAATTATGAGCATTTGGGCCAGGCCTGGAAAAATAATTCAGCTCATTTATTTCAAATATGGAAAGTTTTTGTACCATGCATATATACATGGGACATGTATATGCACGTATACAGATACTTGCATAAACATAAATATATATGTACAGATCTAAACATACCTACTCTCCATCTGTGCCTTTTTCTTTTCTTGCAAATATATCAAAATAAGACTTTTGTATAAAACGCAAAATTTTTCTTATTTGCACTTGAATTAATTGCTATACATGCAGAGGTTTTACCTACTTAAAACACACACCTATGACTTCTTGGCAAGTCTCTGATTACATCTACCTGGGTTTCACTAAGTTAATCATCCATGGCTAGTCCTCACTTGAACTTTTTCAGTCTGTCTTTTCATGTCCCTCGTCCTCCTTTTCCAAAATTAGCAGTATGTTTTATTTATATGGAAATTTGTTTAAAAATGCTTCATTTCCTCTAAACTAACTACTGTAACAAACATCATAACCTCCTTCCATAATGTTATAAAAGAGCTCCATCGTTTCTGCTTTACATAACCCTCCAGAAGTGGTCTGGAGCTCAAAGGACTCTCCCTCACCCTTCAATTTCTATCTTTATAGTAACTTTCTCTTTTTTGTATAATCTACATTTGTCTTCTATTAGTTCTTAAGGAAGTGGAATGTGTGTGTGTGTGTGTGTGTGTGTGTGTGTACATGGATTGATTCAAATATTTTCATTGCATAACTTAATTGTATATGATATATGCATAATTATGTGTATAAATTGCACTTAATTATGTGTATGCTAGTTATCACTTTAACTTTTCCTCTATGGGATAATTGTCAGAGTGTTCTCTAACCAGGACAGTTCTCATATTGTATCCTTCCACGGTTTTTTCTCTTTCTTTTACATTTATCATTGAAATTTTACTTATATATATGATCCTGTAACTTAGGCATGTAATTTTGAATAGTATCTTTTGCTATAACAGTGCAAAACCTTTGAGGATAAGGCTCATATTCCCTAAACTTTCATTACTATTACCCAGGACTAAACAAATGTCTAGCATTGAGTTGCTACTCAATGAACAATAAACAGTTTAAATGGCTGATAAAATAAAAAGGTGGTTTTTCTTAGTAAAATCAAACAAATATCTTACTTTGTTACTTTTCTAAGAAAACCTTGAAAATAATTATATCTATGTCCCAAATACTCTCCTAGGGAATTTAGTGAATTCATTGTAGAGTTTAATAAATCTTTACTTTGAAGGGTTAGATGTCTCAGGCTACATGTTGTCCATCATAAAGAGATCTAATGAATTAAGCAGCTCATGCAGAGGCAGAAGGGGTGAGAAATAAGTGATTAGATTCAGAGACACACTTGATGTGTCAGGAACTAGATTTTCCATAGAGACCACAAATTTAAGAGACCAAAAACTGTGGGATTCCAAAGCACCAAAGTACGGAGTTTTTCCCACGAAAAGCAAAATATGAATCTGGTATTCAGATATGAAAGCGCAAACAAAGCAGCTCTCCAGAGGCTTAAAAGGGTCCAGTAACACTTCTCCAAGATTTGTTTATAAATATAAGCAGACACTTTTGGTTGGCCCCGTAACAGAGTAGTATTACTGACATTTCATATGTTAGAACAATGCCTGCCAAATGCTGTGAAAGCATGGCAGAAAAATAAAGCGTTTCCTTGACCCAAATGTCAAGAGCGTCCCCTTGGAGCAACATGGCAAATCCAAGATCGTACTGAACACAGGGTTTCAAATGTTTCCCTGGTGTTATAGCAACAAGCACAGTGCCTGACCTGCATGTTGGAAATGGACTTCAGTTACTTGCCAGAGACAGGGCAGAGTTATAGGAACGCATAAATGTATGAATTTGTACTAATTCACTGATGCGGATGAGAGGAAGGAACTATTGTATCTAAGCAGAAACGGAAAAGGGCAATCTGCTGCCAGTTGCTTTTTTAAAAAGACAGGAAAAGAGGAAATAATCAGAATTTACAAGGAACAGAGAACAGAGTGGTGACTACAGTTGGAAAGAAACAATAAAATCCGATAGTGAGGTAAATTTTAATTGCAATGCTCTATTAACTGCAGAGACTGGCAGCAGAGTCACTGGTTAATTCCAGCTCTTCCTGCCACCATGATGGGAACCATAAAGTCTCAGATGGACCTTGAAAGTGAGAGACATCTTTATGTATGCATTTTAGAAAAAGGTAAGGGATTAGAGAAAGAAAGGGAGAGAATAAATAAGGGAAGTCTCTCTCCTACGGTCCCCAGAATACCCAGACCCAAGCAATGTCCTCTGCAATGGAGATATTCTTTAGTCAGACTCAGTGTAACAGTTCTCAAGCAGCAAGGGAAATTGTATTGATCCTGAAGAAATGTCTGGTTAATTTTTCACAAGGCGTAGATCCCCCCAAATCAATAACTTTCTGCTGTATCTTTATTCCTCCAAATAAACTGTGTCTGTCGAAGAAACTTGATTCTTAAGCTCAATTGGATTCATAAAACATTCACAGACACATGGCACAAAAGAAATGCAAGCTTTTCCCAGCCCTAGTAAGTACTTAACCCAGACATAGGACAAAGCCTCCTTCCTGCTTGATGCGTTCTTGTCCTTGAACCGATATTAACAGGGACCATGATTTCTGAGATGCAAATACTGCTTTTAAATAGTGTTTCTCTTCTTGAAAGGAAAAAGCTTCAATAGAAAATATAAAGTGTATGTCTGGAAAGCAGCACCTACACAAATATATTATCAAGAATCTGGGATTATTGGGATGGGTATTAGGAATATATTCATTATTCTGTAACTGGGTTTATCCAAATGAGTATAAATTGATAATTTTTTTAAGTTATAAAAATATGTTTGGGGAACAGTATTGAAATGTTACCAAATATTAAAACTTTAGAAAATCACTGAATGATTTCTATTCTTTCATTTTCATTTCGTTTTTCATATTTCATTTCATTTTCATTTTCATCTTTCATGAAGATGACACTGCTCAGAGAGGTTAAGTGTTTTGCTGAGGTCACACAGTAAAGGTTTCATTCATTAAATTGGAAATGCCAGGTTGAAAAGAAACCAGTGAACACTCATTTATCAAAGACAAGGAATGTACAAGGTTGGAAACTATGATATTGCAGATTGGAATAGATGTACAACTCAAGAACTCAAATAATATGTGAAAGATAGAGAAAATTCAAAGCACAGCTCTACAAATGTATGAGCAATGCTGGAAAAGCTTCCTGCATTTGGCTAAATATCATTAATGACTCATTCTTCTAAAAATCACTTATAATGTTGGCAAGTAAAACTGGTTATTGCTACTTAGATGATTCTTAGGATTTCAACCTCTTTGGCATACAAAAATGCATCACAGCTTTAAACACCTGCAATAAAACATGCACAAGTAATTTACTGCCAAAGCATATAGATGTCATTTCAAAGACATGCAAAACAAAGCAAAAAAAAAGAAAAGAAAAAGAAAAAAACTGAATTCAAAATTAGCAAGTAATCCAGTAACTAATCGCATCACTTTTTTTCCTGGGCTCCAACAGTTCCTCCTAATTTTCTTTCTTTTCTCTGCCCAGTGCTTGGGGTGAATATGTATGTAGGTGCATGTATAAATGCATGTGGGCTTCTACATGCGTGTGTGCTTGGAAGTGTCTCAGATAAGAACAGAGATACTGAGGATACTATTGGATAATGCTTGAAATAATATAAATTTTATTTTAGTATTCTTACTTTGTTGATAGTTTGAAGATTAAAGAAATAGGAAGTTATTGAAGTCAGCTAAGTTCTCTATTGGTTTCTACCACTGCATTCATCTCATGAGTCTTGAAATGGCCGTGTGATAATAGCTTTGTCCCCAGCTTGGTGCCACTGGAACAGCAGGAATTATTGTGAGTCTTCCAGTCATTAAAAGAGTGTCTCTGTGGGGCAGAGTGGGACCCCAGTCACTTTCTCTTTCTGTCTTTGACTTCCAGCTCAAGAGGTGAAAGATTTCCTCCTCCAAATTCTCCTACTATGATGTGACACCACAAGCCCAAAGCAAGAGGACCAACAGGCCACGGACAGAGATCTCTACACCTGTGATTCAAAGCTTTTCTCTTCATAAGCTGATTATTTCACATATTTGTTACCATGGCAGAAAGTTACCAGTTTCCAACTGAGCTTCTCTGCCTCATTACAGTTTAAAAGTATCAGGAACAACTCTACAGGCTGTTTTTCTCAGATGACAGTGCCCGACATTTTTCTTTTTTTATGACAGGGTCTCATTCTGCAATTCAAGCTGGCCTTGAACTCATGGCAATCCTCCTGCGTCAGCTTCCCAAGTGCAGGGATTACACTCGTGTGCCATCACACCAAGCTGCTCAGCATTCTTTACTGTGGATTTTAGGAGTATTGTAGGAAGAAAGAGACAGAGAGTATTAAAGTTTAAACATCATTTATCCCAGATGCTATAATGTAACCATTGGAGGCAAGCTTCTCCTGGATTCTCTTCTTAGCCAAGTCAGCTATATCAAAATATAGCCATTTATTTCTAACAGAATATGGCTTTTAATTGAGAACTAAGCTTAAGTTTCATTTCTGCTCCTACAGAGTTAAAAAATAAAACAGAAATTCCTTTAGGATATGTGCATCTCTATAATCTAAATCATATCCTATATTGAAAATGCATTTGATTAGAAATCCTATAATGAAAATACATTGGGAATAAATGCTACTAATTTCCTTACTACATCCTGTGAAGATCAAAACCAAGGGACTCGTGTACTTTTTAGTCGGGAAATTACTTGGAGCTACCAGCGCTCAGCTGATGGGTCCCACAGGCAGACACGAAGGAGTTTAGTAGAGGCAGAGTTCCCTCTTGAGGAACTTAGTTACCTGGAATGCCTGTTTTGGTTATAGTAATCTGAAACTATTAGCTAGTGCTCAATTCATTTTCTGACTACAAAAATACCCAAAAGAATTTAAATTTGTAATTTTGGGGAAAATACATACACTGAAGATCATTAAATACACAAATGGAATAGGATCTAATAACGTACTACTGAAAAGGTAACTTAAGCACATGCCTGCGCACAGATACACAATTGCGTGCACACAGACAGCAAACAGAGCACAAGTTCTGGAAGTGTGTTTAGCTCTTAAGAATTTACTGTCTTTTTTAGAATCTTGTAAAATCATTTGGTAGATATTCTTTAAACAAAAAGAAGATGACTCCTTACACCTCCCCTTAGATCTCCTTTTACATCTGTATGTTGTGAATGGTCCAAGTGCTCCTGCAAAGTGAAAGCTAGTAACTCTTGTGTACTGAAAAGTCCTAAGGGTGAGGGTCTCTTTGTGATTCAGTAGTCAGCTGATCCATTTGAAAAACAGGAGATTTCACTGATGTTTAAGTTAAAGCTCTAGTAATCTGCATTGTTAATTACATCCCTCCCCCCAAAGCTTTCATGCCTCTCCTTAACATCTTTTTTGTTGTTGTTGTTGTTGTTGTTTTTTCCAGTAGTGGGAATTGAACTCAGGACCTTGCACTTGCCAGGCAGGCCCTGTGTCACTGAGCTAAATCCCCACCCCCACCTCTCCTTAACATCTTAAACTATTTGCTCTCTGTGATTGACCCTAAACCTCTACTTCCCTGTCTTGATTGGCAGTGCTTCATAGCATGATGGTGCTCGATTTCTTCCTGACTTGAATATTTTATGACTTGTCACATTCAGAACAACAGAAGTTTTACTTTTTCTCTTGGTACTTTTGGAAAAGCAGAGTGTCTTAGTCACTTTCTCCTTGCTGGGACGACCATGTCTGACCCCCGCAACTTTAAAGGGGAGAGCTGTGTTCAGCCTCACAGAGTCCATGGCCTCCTGGCACCAAGGCAGAAAGTGGAAGGAGCTTTGCAGAGCAAATCTGCTAATGTCATCGTGGCCGGGAATCCCAGAAGAGAGGAGCCAGGGGTAGATTTACCCTTCCAGGGGATGCCCCCAGTGACCGGTCTTTAACGTGGTGCCACACCTTAACAACAGACTCAGCTGCTGAACACATTAGTGGATAAACCTACCTGTGAGACTAGTGACCCCAGGATCCAACCACCTTGCTAAAGCCCCACTTCTGAATACCTGAGCCTTTTAGGGGATGTTTTGGATCTAAACCATAATACAGAATTTCCATCTTTTCTGTGCTCTAAGAAGTGGCCTTCGGTACAGAAGTTATTGAACCCATACCCCTCTTCTCTGTAGCTAAATTTGTTGCTTAGTCCATTAATAACCACTATCATGAAGGGTACTCCAGATTCAGAGGCCATTTTCTGTATAGTGATGTGTGAACTAGATTAAGAAGGGCTGTCTGCTGAAGTAGACACACTAGTCCATATACTGTCCTTACACAATATTTGTTTCTTCCTGATGCATTTTAGTCTGGTCCAGGTTAAGCTTTCCTCCTTCATCTTGAAACTGTACACTATTAGAAACTTGTATTAGAAACTTGGAGCAAGGTAAAGGATGAGGCAACAGCATCACCCCCTGAAGTACATTGGTCTCACAGTAGCACAGGGCAACGTGCCTCATGTTTCACAGACCATCAGTAATTCCGTGACGATCATCATACTTCAAAAGAAATTGCAGAATTTGGTGAGCACTAAATGTTTCTACCACGTGCACCCTCTTCATGTCTGGGTTTTAGCAATAATGTAATAAAGAGCTGAGCATTGTTTGTTTCTACGGGAGGATGCGCCAATCTCAAACCTATTTGGACTTGTACCAAATTAAAACTCTAATTGTGCATCGTAAAATGCAGCTAAGATTAAATGTAAGCATCTATCGATCATCTGGTGATAAAATATGAAACAATAAGTCAGCAATCTGTGGATCATCAATTGGGCGAAAAGTAAAAGGTATTCAGTCTAAATGGGTTTGCTGATAGGAAACCATACCATACAGAAGGAATTTCATTCACACTTGACTTTGCTAATTTGATTATGTCACTGCACTTTGTGTCTTCATCTGAGAGACTGCAGCACACACCAAAGCACTTACTATAGCTTGCTTTACAATTTGTAAAATCTGAATGAAATCAGAGTTGAGGAAATCTTTGGAAAATGCAAATTGCTAGATAAATGTAAAATACTTTGAAGACTCACTCCATGAGCATTCTCAAATTTAAATATTCATTTTTGTTTATAGACTTGTAAGAAGAACGTTAACTCCTAGAACTATATTTTAGACATCAAACATATTTAAGCTAAAATTTACCATATTTTAATGGGGAGGGGAAAATCCTCAGTTTCTAATTCAAATTCTGTCATAGAAATACTCAGAGGTGGGCTGGGGATTTAGCTCAGCGGCAAAAGCGCGTGCCTGGCAAGCGCAAGGTTGTGGGTTTGGTTCCCGGTACTGGAGAAAAACCGAAAAAAAAAAAAGAAATACTCAGAGGTATAATAATTCATACTCAAATATCGATTTTGAAAGCTAGCTAGTTAAAATTGTTTTTGTTCTGCTACAAACATCTATATTTTTCCTCTGTACCATATTGCCGAGAACAGATCATTTTGTTAAGGTTGTTTATGTTGTAGAAAAATCATTTAAAATTCATAGCTCATTAGAAATTATTTTATTGCAAGTGAATTTATGTAGCTATCCTTTATTAATGCATTCTTTCCCACCGTTTCTCTCTCTCTCTCTCCCTGTCTGTCTCTCTCTGTCTCTCTCTGTCTCTCTCTCTCCCTCTCTGAGCAGCATACTCAGAAGGGGTAAAAATGATGCTCTAGGGTGCAAATATCCTAACATCATCATTTTCCTTGAGTAATCTGAGTAATTATTGATTTTATGCTTGATTATTGCTTTTCATTTACTCTGTCACTTATGAAAACTTAAGAGGAGTTCTGAATAGCAATATTTTTTCAATTTGCTTTTAATTATTTATAAACGTACAAATTTTTCCCTATCTACTTAAAAGATCTGGGACTTAATACACTGGAGAGGAAATATTTATACTCTGGTACTTTTGAAGGAGAGATATTTTAGGCACTTTGGCCTTGTGAATGAAGTGTACAACCGATTTATAAGGATCATACAGCTTCCCCCATGTCTGCCTGGTATTGACAGTTGCCTTACCTATGGTTACATCTTACCTCTATGATAACTAAATAAAACCATTAACATAAAGAAGGACAAATTTGATTTATTTTAGAAAAAAATAGGTGCTCCTTGATACAATAATACTAAGTGAAATAACATATAAAAGGTTAAATGTCACATATTCCGTAGTATAAGGGAAACCCAAACTATAAATAATTTAAAGAGCAAAGTAAAAGAAAGCTGGCACAAAACGTTAAGAAGAGTTGGTGAAAATGACACAGGGATCTGCATTTGAGGAAAAATAGTAGGGTGGAGGGAGGAATGGAAAGTAAAATTGATTAGGATGAAATATATATACTTCCCCAAATGAAGGTAATTATAATGTATCATAAGTATACCTTAATTAAAAGTCAAAACAAGTCCTTAACAGAATACGAGTTATTTTAACACACCTTCCGTGGAATCACGGATAATTCCTATGTATCCTAACATTTGAAACAGATGCCCAAACTGTCTTCTTCTACAGTAAGACTTTGCATCATCAAACAGCGTAACATAACAAGGACCCGACACAATAGTGTAATTATGGTAACTGCAATGAGCATAAGTTACCTCTTTCTCTCCCCTGGGGAAAGAGGAAACAGTTGATTTATTTCCTGTCTTCCATTCACTCCAGTGCAGAGTAACTGCATGAGTGCTGATTTGCTTGCTTGGAATTTCCAGGCAGTCACCTTGCTATTCTGTTGCAACACACATCTAGATTTAAAGGAATAAATACAAGGAGACCGACCTGGAGCCAAAGGAGGTCTTGAAAATGAAATGTCAAGTTTTTGTTGATGATGATGGTGGTCTTGGCTTCTCACAAACACTTCTTTTCATGAGAAAACCATAACTAGAAGGAATTTAAGGCTCAGATTTCCTCCATCTTTATCTATATTTGGCTTGGCAAAACGAACATTTTTGTCGTCGAGGTTCAAATATAACCTTTGCAGATGTATTTGGCAAAAAAGATGATGGTATCAAATACTGTCTAGGATATTAGTAATCTTGTTCTCAATCATATCAAAGCATTCTTAATAAATGTACTTTATCCATTAAAAGATTAGTGGTTGTGGCAGATTAAATGTGGCCACAAAATTTTTACTGTACAACCCACTGAGAATTATGGGCCATGTACTATTGATTTAAATCTAGGAAGCATACAGGATCACTTTCACCACTAGAATAGAAGGAAGAGCTAGTTTCCTGACCAAGGATTAGACTTGGTTGTTCCACATCCTTTCCTTGCACCATTTGCTTTGGGATTCCTGATCGAGCTGTAAAAAATCCTTTTAGCTTGCTGGAGAGGCTTCCTGGACAGAGTCTGAGACTATAGGGAAGGAAAGAATTCCAGTTTAGTTGAACCTTCCAAGCATCTTGCTCTAGACAAAGACTGTAGCTCAGTAACCAGGTCATTACACAAAGAAGAATTTCCCAATGGAGGCTTGAACACATGCCAGATCTAGATAATTCTAAGATACAGTAAAATGACTGCTCTCTAAAAATGATTACTTTTAGAAAAACTGTGAATACTGTGTTTTCTTTTTCTTACACTAATTAGGGTATAAACCCTAGAGCATGTTGAATGTATCAGAGAATTTTTTGAGTGGATACATAGAAAATTTTAAAGAATGGATTTTTGAAAGATAGATGAATAGGTGGATGAGTGTTTCATTTATTTGTTGAATCATTAATTAAAATAATATGATTATATCCGCCTACTTCCACAGTTTATATAAAAGGGAAGTTTTAGATAAAGAAACATTCTACATCTTATGTAAAGTCTAATCCTAATACCAGCACAAAAACACATCATAAAAAGTCACTCTTAACCAATCTTAAAGTACTTGAAATAAAATGCTATATTGTTTTTGTGTATTATGAAAGAATTTGAATGTTTACTTTCTACATAAAAATATATTTGTTTTAGTGGATGCTTCTCAACTTCTACTAAGAAATACTCACAGATGACACACATAGAAATAGTAGGTTTATATCCCCCAAGCCATTCTACTCAGTAGCAGGGCCACCATGTACAGTGGTTGACTGCTCTCTAAAAATGATTAATTTTAGAAAAACTGTGAATATTATGTTTTCCTTTTCTTGTACTATTTAGTGTATAAATCCTAGAGCATATTGAAAGTATCATATATAAACTGTGCAGGCCTGGATGGTTCCATCCACATAAGCTATGAGGTGAAGGAGATCTCCAGGACTTCTGCTGGGTGTAACCTGCACGATGGCACTGTCTTCCTGCTCCAGGAAACATTATCTTTGGATGTGATAGAAACAACTCCTTAAATTTTTGAGTTTTTTTCTCTTTTGGTCTTAGGAAAAAACACCATAGTTGCTTACTCCTTCTTTTGCCAAGACTATTTTTAGCAGAGTTCATACATATGCATAGTGGCTTATTTAACTGAACTGACAAGCAGTCAGGCAAGCAGTATAAAAGAGCTGAGAAAATAGAGATAATAGCCTTCACTTCTTCTCAGAGTATTAATGAAATGAGCACAGTACACACACTACATTCAGGCTTTGCCTTGTTCCTTGGTTAAACCATTTGCCAGGGATGCTGGCCATCTGACCATGCTGAATGCGTGATCACTTCCTGGTCTTCATCTCACTTCAGCTCCCATGTGAATAAATTTTCATTTTTGATTCTCTTTTTCCTTCACTGGCTGTTCTTTTGTAGTCTACTATTATGGATCTTTTCTATGATCTCCCTCATC
Organism: Chinchilla lanigera; assembly: GCF_000276665.1. Lineage (NCBI taxonomy): Eukaryota > Metazoa > Chordata > Mammalia > Rodentia > Chinchillidae > Chinchilla > Chinchilla lanigera. The sequence goes on along the minus strand of NW_004955438.1, from coordinate 9,709,748 downwards.
TTTTATCAACTCTGCCAAAGTGATATAAACATTATTTACTATGAATATGCACTAATGAAAACAATAACAGAGAAAGATGGGATGCAGTGCTCAGATCTCTCGGTTAAACACGTAGGTGAAGCACCATCTTCAAATTCTAACTTTCCTTCCATTCTCCAAATCTTCTCTGGATTGAAGACTTATGCAAACTTGCCTACTTGACATACCCATTTAAATGTCTCATAAAATGTATAATAATAAATGTCTCAACTTTATCACGTTGAAAATTAAATTTATAATATTGCCACAACAAAACAACTTCAATTTAATTTAGTAGAAATCTCTCCATTGTTCAGGACATCTTGACTTATAGCCATCCTTCTTCCCATTTATCATCTCATACTTCTCATTCAATTAATAACACATTTTTTGCTATCTTTTCAAACCATTTTCCTATCACTTACCCTATAACCAACCTGGTCCTGGTGACCACTAACTTTAGGCTAAATTATTTCTTTCATGTGCAGACTGGTCTCCTGACTTCCAATCTATAGTTTACTGCTAACTTGATTAACTCAATTATTTCGTTGACCTCAATCATATAACTTCTATTCAAAGTAAATGACTATTTTCTAATGTTTTCTATTTCCCTTTGCAATAATCTTTTCCTTTCTTGCCCTGTTCCAAACTCATGCTTCCGTGTTTTTCCTAAAATATTCAAAACGTGCTGCTGCTAGTAGGTATTTGAGCATATTCATTTCTGCTTTGTCATTACAGATAGTGTATGCTCCTTATCCCAATTATTTCAAACTCAGTGTTTCCTTCGGCAAGGACATCATTGACAACACCTCCTAAAAATGTAATCACCACCCCATCCTTGCTATCTTGAACTTCTTTACTTTGGTTTTATTCATGCAACATACTTTATTAATTTGTCATACATAGTGTCATTGTTTTGCTTACTTGTTTATTCCATGATTTTATAATACAGTTGGCACAAGGATGAGAGTTTCTGCCTGTTATATTTGCTAAGATTATCTCTGAAGCTAGAATAATACTCAGAGTAGGGCTTCAGAATATACATGTTAAATCAATTAGTGGCAAGGCAAAGTGCTGCCTTTCTAGGATGTCAGGAAAGTGATCAAATGAAAGAGAGTCTCAGTATCTCAGGAGCCTAAGAAAGTGGTCTGGAATTAAAAGCAGGTACTAAATCGTACAGTACGGAAACATGACCGCATTCCAACAAAACTGATGCAGAGTATATTAGTTCAGTGATTTCTATAAGACAAGAAGTAGTCCCTTTAGAACTAAAGTAATCTGTATAGACAAGAATAGATGAATTTAAATAGCAAAGTTGCCACTTTTAATATTAAAAAGTCAACAATGATTCCTGTATTGTATGAGGAGTGAGAAACACAGAGAAAACAATGTTTGTAAAGTTATAATCCTTAAGTCAGAAATCATGTGAGAATTTTTCCTACCCATTCATCATTGAATATTAAGTATCTAATATATGCCGTCCTATGATGAACACATACATATACGATTGTATAGAAATACACTCATAAGCCAGTAAAATAAAACACCAATACCTTAAATTCAGCAAAAAGTTACAGGACCTAAAGGGACTTTTCTACTGGAGGAGAAGGAAAGTTTTAATGGGGAAGATCCTATTTGTGTCCAATCTTTAAGGATGAGCAGGAATCCTCAAAATACAGACAAGTGGGAACTCATCAGGGAAAAAGGAAATTGCACGTATTTTAACAGAACAAGTTGAGTGTTTGACATGTTTGGGAATAGCGATTAATTTATTCACCAGCTGTACTGGTTAGCTTATTCATTGCTTGAACAAAATATCTCATAACCACAATATAAGGAGGAGAGGTTTACTTTGCTGCTTCAGAAGTTTCAGTCCATGGTCACCTGGCCCCAAGGCAGAAATGTCCTGGTGAAAGAATGGCTGGAACAGAGCCGCTCACATAAAGGTGACTGGGAAGCAGCACACAGGAAAAGTGCACAGCAGAGGAAGGGGCTAGCGACCAGGTGCACACCCCATTGTCATGTTTTCAGGATCATAGAGAAAGACCAACAAGTAGCTTTACTAATCTCTCAAATCAATCAAGTTGATAGGGAAGATTACCATAGCAACTTGCCTGAAAGTTCAGTAGCTGGAGCAAGAGGATGAAATCACAGACATGAAATTATAATGGTAAGGATTATTTCTTGTTCTGTACACTTATTCTTTTGTTCAAGTACTTGAGTCTCTCATGTGTATAGGTACTGTTGCTATCCTAGATATCATGTGATAGACTGGGAAACAACTAGAAGCATACTATGTGCCTATCTAAAAGGGCATATTTTCTACTAGGTGATCCAGTACAGATGATTGCAAAACCAGTGTGGTGATACTGAAAGGCAAATGTACAGGTTAATTCAGGAATAATAACAAAAATTAGAAAATACTATACCTAGCTGAATGAAAGTCTTCCAGACAAGAGGAGTGTAAAGCGTGTGTGTGTGTGTGTGTGTGTGTGTGTGTGTGTGTGTGTGTGTGATGTCTACATGTTGATATATAGATAGATAGATATAGATATAGATATAATGAATATATATAGGCTATATATTTATGCCATGTGTATGGTAATTGATACATAATGTATGTTGTGGGTACATCTGCACTGGTGTACCCACAAGTAGGAACCCCCATTATGGTGTGTGTGTATGTGTGTGTGTGTGTGTGTGTGTGGTATATGTGGTGTGTAGGAATGTGTGTTTGTCATTTGTGTGGTATATGTATGAGGTGTGTGCATACATGCATGTTGAGAGTATGATAGGTGTGTGTGTTACATTCATGTGTTGTGTGTGATTTGTGAAATATATATATATATATATATGTATGTGTATGAAGGACATAGGGAATAGATGCTGTATGTGCACATCAAGGTCCCAGAGCTTGAAGAAATGGAAAAAAGTTTTTTTGGTTCAGTTTGATTCAAAGACATAGAGCAAGGCAGAGTTGGAGAGAGATTAGCAGCACAGGACAGGCTGTGAAGCACAGCTGCACCCTCCTGAACACTTAAGGAGATACCGTCTATTCATTGGAGTCAAAAAAATGCTTTCGATAGAGCCAGATGTACAGGATCAAATCCCCACTGTCTTAGAATGAAAAACTGCCTTGAGGAGAGCAGTTAACTCTTTTTTGGCCAAAAGGAACTCAAGAACAATGAGGACTGAAATGCTTTCTACTGGATTTATGTGGGAGAAGTTTGGAGCAAATTGTGGAATTTGGTTACCTGTGCCCTATAGGAAATGGGGAGTGATGAAGGCTTATCCAACGCCAGGGCGATAAGGTGATCATGCATCGTAGACAGATAAATTCAGGAAGGGGAATTGGTGGGTAGAGTCTTGTTCAAGGAGTTGAAGGATGGGAAGTACCAGTGGCCATCTCAGGGACAGGACCAGCGGTGGGTGAACAGATGGAATGGCGAAAGCCCTTCCATGCTGCGAAACCTGAATGTGAACTTTTGTGGCTCTGAGCATAAAAGAGAGATGCACTAACATAACTTTTATGAATTACTGATAATATGAAAAGATACCCCAAACCTAATCCAACCTACAAAATTGTCTGCTGTTTCTTTGTTTAGAATGGATAAAAATAGAGGACTATTTTAAAGAATAATAGATGAGCCGGTGATATAGCTCAGTGGCACAGTGCCTGCCTGGCAAGTGCAAGGTTGTAAGTTTGATTCCCGGTACAAAAAAAAAGAAAGAAAAAGAATAATAGATGAAATTTTTTGTATGGAAAGAAAATTCCGCAATAAAGCTGCACTGAAGCTGCCACCTTAAAACTGGGAGAAATGGAAATGATTTTGAGATTCATGTGGTCCTGCAAAGAAACAAAAGAAATTTCCTTGATTGATTTTATGGAGTTTCATCTAAAAAAAGTCAAGAAGGAAATCAAGTTTGAGTCATTATTTTGACACCATCCATAGCCTGCAACTCTGGGGACAAGAATTACATGATGAAGGATTTGCAAACATGTCAGTCAAGAAGTTGACAGTTGAGTAGCTATGGGCATGGGCTAAAAGTGACATTGCTAACATCTTTGCAAGCATAAGGTGTAAGATAAGAGGGGAATCAAGTCGCTGAATGACACTTTGCCAACTCAGGGATCAATCTCAGCCACCAGTAAGGCTGTGCCTGACAGCTTCACTCTGGAGATGAACTAGTATTAGAAAGAGAGAGGATTTGAATGAAAGAAGAGTGATGGCTCAGAAAGACAGCTACTAAAACATGGAAGTAAGTGGCCCCAAAGTTATTCAACACAAAATAGCACACATACATTTATACTGCATTTGTGGAATTGATTTACCATCACTAACATTTAGCTCTTGTCTGAGGCAACAGAAAGGACTCAGATAGGAAGGAAATTAGCTCATACTGAGCATATCCACATGCTCAGTGCAGCTGTAGGCTTGACATGTAAACTCAGGAATCAGACAGAGCTGTGTTGGATTAACATCTCTGGCACTTAGTAGCTGTACGATTTGAGACAAGTCATCAATAACTTCATTGTCTCAGTTATCTCATTTCTTAAGTGGAAGAAATATATCAAACCTATAAGGCAACAGCAGAAGTTGTACAAAGAATTTGAAAGTGAGCCAGCAAAGGTGTGACAGTGTGATATGTTTGGAGAAAATTTTCAGATACAGTGGAGAAAATGAGAGAATTGTGAGATTGTAAAGAAAGAAAAGAAGAAAGAGAAAAACACGATGAAGTTGAAGATACGATTTATGCTTCACAGTAATTTTCCTGCTCACAACTCAATATTTCTTGCTAAATTTAAACAAAAATGAATAGGGGTTTTGAGTGAATTTCCCATATGATCTGTTGAATGGGCTGAGTTTTTAATGATAAATGAATTCAGGACCAAGTGAAACAGCCTACATAGACTTGAGGTACAGTCAGAACAAATCCTAACTGAAAATGGTATAATAATCAGAAGAAATATTCAGATAGCTTAGAACATTAGCCCATGGGAATAAAAACGTCTGAATGGAGTTTAGAAATGAAAGGGTGAGAAGCCACTAGATAGAACACAACTTACACTGACTGCATACAAACAAGAGTGAGGAGAGAAATACGGACTATGCCAAAGAACACAGGGGCAATGTGGAATCAACTCCTTCCTTTTCTTCTCTGCAAAAACCTCTCAGGTGCCATTTGCTCCATCTCCTCTGCTTTAGCCCTGGTCCAGGTCACCATCTCCATTTATCTTAGAGAACTTTGCTTAATGTTTTGCCTCTTTGCTTGACTCCTCAAAGGACATTTACACACAGAATTCATCATTTTGAATTTGTACTTTAAAAAGTAGACAATTAATTGCTTCCTTCCTCAGTTCTTGACTTAGCATCTTGGGAGATCATTAGATCCACCCTCTCTGCTCTTTCACTACTTCCCTTCCCCTTCCTATGGTCTGTGATTTCTGCAACCCCACTTAACTGTTTCCTTTGTCTTATACTTGAGACAGGTGCTGTTTCCTTTGCTGAGATACCTTTACTCCTCTTTCTTTCAAGAATTTTTTCACACTTTAGGATCCAATTTAAAGTAAATCTTGGATGGAAACCACTACAAAGCAGCCCTGAACAGGACTTACATGACCCAGTTGGCTTTTCATGTTTACTTGTGAGTCTATCCAAAGTCTGGTCTCCTTACATGGAGATAGGCAGTGGTCTCATAGTAAGTGAACCTCTGTGAGTCACTGGTCCCTACTGAGGCCTGTAAGGTCAGGTGAAGCCATAAATCCTTAAATAATAAGACAAGGTCACAGCCAAGGACACCTGGCTCCAACCTCAACAAGATAAAGGCTGTAGCCTCAGGCATCTCACTCCTGGGTGGATTAATTTAATACCTTATTTTGAGAAGTCCTTGAGCAGTTCCTGCCCTTCTTGAGTATTCCCCTCCCTTGTTCTGATAACTAAATAGATACGGGCTTCCCAGAGAAAGTCTTGGTCTTAGCCCCAAGAGAATCTCAAATTCTATGAGAGGGTTTTGATCCTCCTGGAGCCCTGAAATCATTCCATTTGCCTCTTTTATTTAGCCTTCACCATACACTTGTTTGAGAGATTATGGACATGATCATTCAGCAATAAATAAGGGATATTATTAATCTGATAAATCTTCAGTGAGGCCTGTTTATCTATTTGATCCAGTGACTAATTTATCACCACTATCATTTCAAACCTCAGCACATGTCTATCCATAATACTTTTTATTATCATAATTAATTTGTGTGCTCTCTCTTTTCTGGTGAAAGGGTTGAATATGTTTGGTGTGGATTCATATATCTTTTCCATGTGAGGCAGTAAGGTATATAGGCGCAAAAAAAATCCTATTATCTATATTGCTAAAAATGGATTCCCAGGGTCTAGAGAAATTATCTGGCACAGGACAGGTAAATTAATTCTATAAGCTTAACTTTTTACAGCTAATTGAATAAATGAATGAATGACACTTTGATGGAATAATCTGGCTATAGAATATCATAGAGCTATTTCAGAAGAATTATATGTAGGTAACACTTTCTTCTCTTTAACATGCCACTATTTCTTCTTCAGTGAATAAGGATGTCCCTACTTTATTAGAACCTGAGCAATAGAGGGCTATGAAAGGATCAATCTATGCCACTAACTTGTAGCAGACATTTGGATGGTACCACACTGTGCTGAGGGTCATAAAGAGGGAGACAGGACCCAAAGTAGAGAAGCACAAATCACCACACTCAAACTCAGAAAAAGAATGTTGGGAAGTGTCAGGATGGCAATCATAGAGGAAATTCACATTGAGTGAACAGTTGATCCATTGTAGATCTAACACCCCAGGGAGGTTCCCTGTAAGGGTGACACTATTGGACTCTAGCGTTTCACAGCAGCAATGAAGGCATCAGGTTAAAAACAGAGAAATTACAAGGAATGCATACAAGGAGAAAGCAAATCAAAAAGGAAAAAGTAGAAATGCAGGCCCTTGTTCTGGAAAGAGTGTGCTCAAGTAAAAGGTGTAGCCCAGGCAACGGTCTAAAGGTAATGTAGTATTTCAAAAGAGGTTCTGAGGTTGGGCATGGTGGCGCACACCTATAATCCCAGCAATTGCAGGCTGAGGCAGGAGAGCTACTGTGAGTTTGAGGCCAGTCTGGGCTGCAGAGTGAACTCAACGCCAGTCAGAACTACACTGTGCAGCCCTGCCTAAAAAAGTTGAATGATGTAGTGAGGTGAAGCAAATAGGATTAGATATTAGATGGAATAAATTGGGCTTCTAGTGCGTGTAAGGAGAAAGCTGATAGATGAAGAATGATTTCTGAACTTCCAGGGTTTTCAGTGCATATGTATAAAACAACCAAAATTCTTTCACAATACTACAGTTCAAAAAAGTGAAATCCATAATATTTTGCCATTGACTCTTAGGCACTGACTAGAAAGAGGAAGTCACATTTGTAGTCCCTATATGAGTTTGTACAGTGGCAGGAGCTGGCATGGACACTTATATTTTTGGAAATTTAAGTCATTCAATACATTGAACATGTTTGCCCACCAGTGCAAACAAATCAGACTCCAATAACCTAATATATAACTGTTGTAGGTATTAAAATATTTACGGTGTATATTCTGTTCAAAGAACTTAAATATTATAGACAATCTTGGTACCTCCATTTTCCTATGTAAGATAATTTATTCAAATGAGTCTTCCTTAATGGTATTTATTGAATAAATATAAACGTTGACCCTTGGTATATCTGGCCAATGAACTTAATGAATTATAATTAACAAAATAATTATGAATATTAAGTTATTGTGTATGCAAATACCGTAATACTGAATACTTTTAAAGCTTTTATTATGGCATCAAAAATGTAAATAGTATATATTCACTTTCATCAAGGAAGTTTTTGAAGCATATTAATTTAAAGTTTTGTAAATCTCATTTTATTATTTATGATTAAATAGTACTTCAAAACCCTTTTTGCATTTCTCCTAATTGTGCTTTGAAGAATAAAAGTAATTTTAAATGCCATGGGCATATTTAGATGACCACTGCAGATGTACATTTAGAAGCAGTGACATTCATGCTACAATTATAATCAGTTATTCTGAAGGCACCAGGAAGTCTGAGATAAAAAAAATCAAATATGCCTTTGGGCTTTGAAATGAATACAGTTCTCTCTTTCTCCCATACATTACATACATCAGTGGACATCTTGATATTTATGTATAAGCAAGCTCTCCTTCATACCTTCACACCTTTGTTCATCCTTGCAATCATGTAAACAATTACCTTCTAAAGATTTTTTAGTTGAGTAGCCCACTTTTAGGTGGTATATCTCATGATTTGAGTAAATAATGTAGTTTTCTATAGTAAATATTCCAAGGGTTGGGAAAACAGTAGAAAGCATTTGAACAAAAGCTCACACAGGTGAAGGCTTAAGTGATAATATCACTGAACAACTCTAATCTGTCTTTTTCTTTTTTAAACATCTGCTGTCTTTTTCACTTGTATTTCACACTCTCTGGTCACATGTTACTCTTCTGAGACACACGGATTAATGCTGAATTCTTTTATATATAGTTTGCTTTTGTCCGGATGAAATTAAATGATGCCTTAGAGTACCTGAATGATATTAAACAACCTTGCTATGTATTGTGAACTTTGAAATTATCAAGAATTTTAGATAAGAAAGAGGCTTTACAAGTTTCCTATTGATTTTCCAAGTTGGAATTCATTTTAAGCCTTGATATATAATCGAGTTCAATTTCAGTAAAATGAGTAAAGTTGAATTAGCTCTGATATTATGTAGCAAATGCAGAAAATTTAAAAGACTGCAATTTTCTATGCCTATTTCAAAATGTGCTTCTATAAATAATAGCCAAATGAATTATATATGAGACAAACAGAAGTATAGACAACAGTTCATTTCTGGCAGCAAACTTCATTTCATATCGTTTAAGACAGCTAATGACATAGAAAGACTTACTTCAACTTCAAAACTTTGGTTCATCATTCTGAGTTCATATTCAATACTCTTAGAAGTATTTTACTAAATGGACTTTGCCATCAAATCTAAGTAAGAAAAACTTTAAAAGGAAATAATTTGAAGCAGATCAACTGAGCATAAACATTCGCATAAAATTCTGAACAGTCCATATCTTAACGTATCATTATTTTTCTCAATTTTAGTCTGCTATTCTGGGGCAAAATAACAAAGTCAAATATTCATTCTTACCTGTGAATAGATGTCAGATTTTTTGTTTAAATCTAACTAGAGGTAGGTGCGTGCTTACTTTGAAGTTATTATCACTGCTCACCTGGATTATATCTGTCTTGGGTAGCCTAGAGGAAGGTTAAAAATGTGATTATTTAACTAGGTACAATATAAATAGAATAATGTTGGACAAAGCAACTATTTTCATGAGAGATATCATTTTCTAACAAGTAATCCCCGGATATTTCTTGAAGATGGATGTACCCCAAGGTTCATTTCAGAAAAAAAAAGTCCATGATATAAAGTACATCACTCAGTGAAAGACCAACTGCAAAACCATCAAATCTCATGGATCACTGAAAAGTGTGGTCAGAGAAAAGCACAGAGAAATCGTAACTATTGACTGTAATCTTGTCACAAATGGCTCATTTTAACCGCAGTTATTATGTAAATTTTTCTTGTGATCCACTTGGTGAATCCATTTCCGGTGAATAAATCCCACATCAGTTCCATGCTTTTCAACATCATGAATCATTGTTATTTTTTTTCCTTAATATTCAGAATAAACTAACTGTGTCTGACTATAACATTTTTAAATTTCATTTGTACATACAGTTTAATTTTAAGTCACGAGTTGCAACTTTCCTATCTTGTGTGTGGGGGTGTGGAGAGGGTGTTGAGACAGTGTCTCAGGCTGGCCTTGCACTCAATATGTAACTCAGGTTGACCATGAACTTATCAAAATCCTCCTGCCTCAGCCTTCCGGGTGCTGAGATTACAGGCATGTGCTACCGTGCCCAGTCTACAACTTTCCTTTTAACCAAGATAGTAGCTGGTTGACTGAGTTTTGTTCAGAGAATAAACAAATGCCACGCTTTTGAATCAGGATATGTGAGAATTGAAATAATGATCACAGCAAGTAACTATAATATGTTGTTCTTTAATTTAACATGCCTTGAAACAATTCCCTTGAATTTCAAGTGTTACAGGATATTTACATACATTTGAATAAGGAAATTTTACTAAGTACATGATAAAATATTTAACATAGGTGAGGATCTAATTTGCCTTCAGATATCACACCACATTAAGACTGACCAGATCCAGGGAAACAGTTTAGGACCTGACATTTACACCTTTAACAGAAAGGCAATGTAATCTTACTGTAAGATGCAAGCGGTTAGGAAAATGAGCCAGAGCATCATTGGTCCATCCTTTACCTTAAATAAAATCTAAACATACATGTTGAAGCATTCTTATTTGCTTACTTTTATAGGAATAAGTTTAAGCCATATGTTTCTGGAATTTGTGAAATGTGATTGCGTTTCAGTGAAATTTATTTGAGTTCAGATACATTTCTATTTTTTTTGTTTTTCTTTTTGAGACAGGGTCTCACTGTTTAGTTCAGGCTGGGCTTGAGCTCACTTTGTAGCTTCGAACTCACAACAATCCTCCTGCCTCAACCTCCCAAGTGCTAGGATTACAGGCGTGCGCCACCATACCCGGCTCAGATACATTTCTAACCCTTACAATCAATGAAATCAGTGTTACTATGGGAGACTAGTCTACATAAAAATAATTTGGGAAGATTATATTCTTGTCAATAAGTAAAGAAAAAGGAAGAATACACAATAAAATAATCAATATTGAGAACATGTATTAATGCCTTGCAGCAATAATTTTAATAGATGGAGACTTTCCAATGAGAAATCCACTTTTTTCTCATCTTTGGTAAAAAACCTTAAGTTAGTGTCCAAAGCTGCCTGTCAGTGAAACAGCTGGATCTCTTTTATTAAGTACAGAACCACCAGGCTGACATTTTCAGATTGAATCCATGAGAAATAATTACATTTTAACATTGCCAATTTATTATGCCACGTTTATAATGGTTACATGATCATTTTAGCACTGTAAAGTTTAGAGAGGAAAAAATGTCCTCAAGCACTCTATTCTACAGTACTGCAAAATGATTTTTTTTCATGCCATTCAATGTTCCAATTATTTTTCTCAGCAGAAGCTGCCTTTCCCACCTCCTGTACATTGATCTGCCGCAAATTATAGGTATCGCTCTTTGACGATGTTGTGGTTTTAAATGGTATTTGAATACTTTGTGGTCTCAGGTTTATCATAGGCAGGAGAATTCCACAATTTGTAATGTCTATGTCACTTCTGTTCTCAGATTGCTGCTTTAAGTGTCCAATTCAGTAAACATCAACACTGTCTGTGTGAATGCATGGCTTTCAGATTTCATGTGTACAACACGAATCTGTCTTCTTTCTTTTCTTCGTATATTTTTTTTTTTTTTGCGGTACCAGGGATCGAACTCACGACATTACAGTTGTCAGGCAGGTGCTTATGCCACTGAGCTATATCCCCAGCCCCACGAATCAGTGTTCTGACATTCAACACAGATCTGTTATCTCTGAAAATGGCATCATCATCATCCTTGGGGAATCTATTCTTAACCATTATCCATTCCATCTGTTTATATCTTCCATAGCTCCAATTCCTAAGACTTTAAAACTTCTAATATTTTCTGTTAGTTTTCTTCTAGCCACTTTTGCACTTCTATCCTTTTAATTAAGACCTTTGAACTTGAATGTTTTGACAGTGTGCTTACAAATCAATTCTCTCTGCCTCCATTTTCACCTCTCTTAAATTCCTGCTTTGTCTTTGGGCCAGGGTGGACTTCATAACTGATGTTAGCCAACCATAGCCCTGGACTAAATGAACTCAGACATCTGCTATGAAAAATAAAATTCTATAATAAGAACTCAGCCTTGGTCACCTGTTTACATATTTCCTACAATGACATTGAGCCACAAAAGTTCAGTGAGTAGTCAGCCCTGAAGCCCTACAGTCCTTATTATCTGTCCTTTACAGAAAAGGTCATAAGCTCTGTTGTAAGTCATTTAGCTTCTCATCTTAAATCATTCTATGATTTTTCATTGTCTTCCGGGTAGAGAGTCCACAGAAATCTTCAGTCTGCTCTCTCAACATGCCTGTATTCAAAGTCGACGTCCCTTTTCCTACAAATAAATCGTTTGTCTTTCCTTATGGCTCAGTAGTTCTCCCCTTTGTATAGACACAATTTCTTTATCCATTGAGACCATGAGGTTAAGTGAAATAAACCAGGCACACACGCTTAAATGTCAAACTATAAATTATAAATAAAGAGCACAATAAATAGAGGTAATAGGAAGTAGGGACATAGATCTTCCTCAAATGCGAAGGGGATCATGCAATGAGGGGATGGAGCGGAGGGAAAGGGGATGGAAAAGGGGGCTAAGATGTGTTGTGTACATGCGCCAACTCCACACAAGGAATATAAACATTATGTACTGCAAACTTGCACTAATACATTAATGCAAATGGAATGAAACTAAAAACAAAGTTTATTCCCTGGCCTTTCCACAGCCCACCGTCATCGACTTACAACTTCTGGTCACTAACAGCTGAGGATTTAGTAAAATACTTCTCATCTTCCACAGCTTAGTGCCAACATGCCTGTAATGCAAGATCTTCCTTTCTCGTGGATATCTCAGACAGATACACTTAATACAGAGTCAAAGCGTCCCACTTTAGCCTCATCACACTGCATATTAAGATGCACTCAATGTACCTTTTCTGACATTTTTCTTGTCTTGTTTTTTATTTCCTTTCCTTCTTCATTTCCCCACTCCTAGCTAAACTGTCTCACAAAGGCTAACAGAATGCCTAAACTATAACATATGGTCAGCTACATTTGCTAAATGAATGAATAAGTGGTGTTTGTACATTTCTATTCTTAAATTTTCCACATAATAGATTCTCATGCTAATTTTAGGAAAAGTACCCAGTGTCAGTTTTAGCTTTAATACATTGTGTAATGATGTCATATTGATGTTATTTTACCTTGTGTCTGCTAAATAAATGGAATAAAAATGATATTATATGATATTTTAAAAAGAGAAATGGTTTATACATTATTTACTGTGCATCTTCTCAACAAATGGGTTCTTCAAACTACTCTGTAATTCTAAATCTATGTACCCTGCTCAGATGCAGGACCTACCTTTGTTCTGGAAAACTGATGCCAAAGACTAATTTTTGCAAGGCATGAACTTAATTCACAGATTAAAATCAGAACATATCACAATAAAAATGAGTGACCAAATTTAGTAATAATGGATTCCTATCTATTGAACTGCTGGAAATTTATAATACAGTCGATTTTTCTTAAAAAAATGTCTACCTCCAGTTCAATCTCCTGCGATTCTTCTGTACATTTTACTCTTCCATTTGCAAGAAAAACAAACACACCAACAAAAAACACATTGTTTTACTCTTTTTCTTGAGGACTGGAATCTATTAGTATATTTTTCTCTAAAATCTGATGTCCTGAGTTCTGTTCCTGGTACCAAAAATAAAAAAAAAATAATCAAATCAAATCTGATACTCTATAAATAACTTGAAAATAAAGAGTTTTTCTTAAATTTACTGTACCTGAAGCAAGTTGTACACCACACATTTTCTTATTTTGTGATAAGAAAAATTTATTTTCAAGTTAATCTAAGTTAAATTGACACATGATACTACACCCATCCAAAAAAGTCCTTACCTATACATATATTTGTATAGGTATTCAGTATGCAGGGATTCCATATTTGTGATTTTGTGTGCCTGCTAAAGTTTATTCTACTTACCAAATCAATCTTCATGGTGCATTCATAGTCATTTATGGACTCCTACAGATTAACAGAAAATCAGCTTCCTTTTGCACCTGTTTCCAGCTGAGATTAAACTTGGTTCTCCCTGTGTTCTTTCAGCTATTGTACTATAAACAGTATTGTTTTAAAGAATTGTTTAGTGAAAAATTCTTCATTTTGCATACTTTTGGTTAATGATTTTATTCTTTAAAATAATCCCTAAGCATAGTGCCAAACTGTTATTTACTATTTCTAAGCACAAGGCTGTGATGTGGACTATAAATTAAACGATTGCTTTAGATAAGGATTTTTGGTATGAGTTAAGAGTACTGTTAGCTGGTAGTTTAATAATAAATCAACAATACCTAGGAAAGCAAGATATTGTTAAACAGATCACACACAATGAGGTTAGCATTGATTAAATGATGAAAACTAAACTAGGTGTTTGTAGGAAACTAATGGTGATCTTCTCAGACCTAGGCACGGGTTGCCTACATATTGGTAAACATTATTTCTTCGTGCATCCCTGAATGCATTTCTGGATGAGTTGAACATTTGAAACAGCAAACTTAGTAAAATTCATTGTCTTTCCCAATGTGGGTGGTTCTGAGTAAGAAAGAATGTTCTGCATTGTGTGTTCTGCATTTTTCTGTCCTATGAGACCATGATATTAAGTAAAATAAATCAGACACACTGGAAATACGCTTGAACTAAACCATCAGCTCTCCTTTGTCTTCAGCAGGCAGATTGCAGATCTGGGGTTTGAGTTTTTCAGGTTTTATAATTTTAGACTGATTCTAAGCCTCTCTCTCTGTCTGTCTGTCTCTGTCTCTGTCTCTGTCTCTGTTTCTCTCTCTCTCTCTCTCTCTCTCTCTCTCTCTCTCTGGTATAGGATTTCTGCCTGTGTATTTTCCCCTATGTAAACATATTTATTTATGTGTGTTTATTGAGTCTGTTTCTGAGGAACCCAGGCTAGCATTTTCCCTTAAAAGCTACAGGTCACAATTTACTAGTTCAGTATGTATAATGATTTTACAAAGAATATAACTTCTGTGAATGATAAAATTATATATATGTATAAAAATACTGTTTTGAACTATTTTATTTTGCTTCATACCATAATTATTACATTAGAGATTGTACTTCATATATTTTACCTTACAATACTACAAGAAAATATTTTCACATTAGTAATTACATATCCAGTTCATCATATCAATAATGGCATAATATTTTACTGTACTGAAGTATCATAATATACTAACATCATGTCTCTTTATCTTGGATGTTAAAATATAGTCAATATTTTTGATTAAGAAACTTTAAAAATTCATTCAAAGAAATATTTATTTGGAAAAATTCTTGGAAGTGAAAATCCAGAGTATCTAATCTATCTATTATCTATCTACCTATCTATCTATCTATCTATCTATCTATCATCTATCTATCTTATGTATTTATCTATCTACCTACCTATCTATCTTTTATCTATCTATCTGGTTTTAATGTTTACATATTTATAATGAGAAGTAATCGTAATAATCATTTCTAACAAACTATTTTCCATAGTTATTCTCTTTTAGTTAAGTTAGTGCATTGGGGGAAAATGTTGTGTTGCTTTAATTTATACTTCATTAGAATGTTGAGTATTTTTAATATATGTCATTGCATGTTTTGTAAATCAGGACCATAAGTATTAGAAGCCAAGTATATATGGGATTTTTTTTCACTGAAATACATGTTCCTTCTCATAAGAACAGGTATGTTTTCTAGAATGATTTTCCTTGCATATTGGCTAGTAAATAATTTTATGCTGAAAGAAATCTTTTATCAAAAAAATAGACACATTTATCCTGTATTATTTATTTGTCCTTTAATGTGGCTTATATTTGGCTGACATTAACTAATTTTTGTATATGTGTTCTATCAACTATATCATTATGTAACTTTATCTCTACTTTTGAGTCTTTGCTTAGAAAGTGCTTTAGTATCTCTCAGATTTGTGCTATGTTCTTAGTGTCTATTCATGTTTTCCAAAGCTATTATATACTTATATTTTCTTATGTGTTTCTGCTCTTTCATGGGCCTTAGTGGGTATCTTGAGTAGTGAGTCCTAACACTATTTGTTCCTCCTTTAAAATATGAAGAGGAACATTGCTGTTTGTCATGACTAAGACACTATCTCAATCACACACTATCTCAAATAAATCATAACGTTATCTTAATACTCTGTCAATTCAATTCCTAAAGTTCTAGGATTTTTATTTCTACATTCATGCAAGTTTGGAAAATATTAATATATGTACGAAAAGATACTGTTCAGAAATTTTTCCAAAGTGGTATACTTTTCTATTTTTTCATTTGTTAAGAAGGAATTGTCTGCAATATTAATATTTACTGCATATATAGTCTAGGAAGAGTTTCCAAATTGCCTTGTGTATACAAATTTTAAAATACCTTCATTTGAAAACTGAATATTTTATTAATATTTATAGTTAGCATTAAGTAGAACTACCTCAGTTCTAGTAATAGTGTGAAATTTATTCATTATTTAACTCTGTTTTTAAAATTATTTCTAAAATTGAACACATTAACATTGCAAATTGACTTAATAATCATATATTTTGCATATATTGTGTGCCTGAGAGTTTAAATAATTAATTCACTTAAGGCTTACTTTCAGCCTATAAGAATAGTTCTCTTATTATTCTTCTCTCCTCTTTAAAAATGAAAAAAAGTTTACTGCCAACTTGAATGGGCCTGATCTCATCTAAAAGTGAAAAAAAGTAAGAGTCAGGGTGTGATAACACATGCCTGTAATCCTGGCACACGGGAGGGTAAGACAGAAGGATTGCAGTGAGTTCTAGGCCAGCTTGGGCTACTCAGTGAGTTCAAAGCCAGCCTGAATTACAGAGTGAGACCTTGTCTCAAAGAAAGAAAGAGAGAAAGACAGAAAAAGAAAGAAAGAAAGAAAGAAAGAAAGAAAGAAAGAAAGAAAGAAAGAAAGAAAGAAAGAAAGAAAAAGAATCGCTGGGCATGGTGGCGCATGCCTGTAATCTCAGCACTTAGGAGGCTGAGGCACAAGGATCATTGTAAGTTCCAGGCCAGCCTGAGCTCAAGGCCAACCTGAACTGCATAGTGAGACCTTGTCTCCCCGCCCCGCCCCCCCGCAAAAAAAGAAGAAGAAAGGAAGAAAAAAATCAAGAACAAACTAAGGCAGAGCTAAACTCACATAGCTCAAAAGCAGAAAAACCAGAGTAAAAACTTCCTCCAGTGCTCTAATTCAATATGTTAAAAAGAACAGTTTGAAGAAGAAACGTGAAAAATTCCTGTGAAAGATTTATGTGTGTGTGAGAGTGAGCACGTTGCCAGAGGACATTTTCTCCTCTAAACTCTTTCAGATACTGCATTGTTTTC
The DNA here is from genome assembly GCF_000276665.1 of Chinchilla lanigera. NCBI lineage: Eukaryota > Metazoa > Chordata > Mammalia > Rodentia > Chinchillidae > Chinchilla > Chinchilla lanigera. Next base: position 9,692,411 of record NW_004955438.1, on the reverse strand, counting down.
CTAAACTTCTTAAAAGACAGGTTTCGTTGTTAAACTGTCATGATATGTTCTCAAGTCATGGCAATTCCACAGTAACAAAAAATCATTAAAATAAAATAAGAGGAAGAAAGGAAAGAATGAAATAAGGAACCGGCCTCACTTAAAGTGACAAAATTGCTTTTCTTGGTGATACCATGGGCAGCAGCGGTGAGAGGCTCAGAGACCTTAAGTGCCACCCAGCCATTAAAAGTAATGAGGTGTGAGCTCAGCCAGTGACTGATGCAAAGCCAGTGTCTTCTCAGGGGCTCGCTCTGTAACATACAACATTAATGCGTGAGCATCAGTGGATGAAACATGATGATTTGTAAATCTCATTTGCATAATGGATGAAGCTCGAGAAAGAGTTCCAGATGGCTGATGAGCACCTTGAGCCAAAAGGAGAATATTTTTTTAAGAAGCCTCAGGGTATACAGGTCTGGCACATTGCGATGTGAATGACTAAAGATGAGAATAGTGTAAGAGACTGTGGCGTTCTGGATTGCATAATTCTCATACATATGAAATAAAATCAAGCAAAACTGCTCCTAACACACTCAAACATGTGTGAGGATCTCGTCTGCACCGATATCTCCACTTAGCCATCCTCATCTCTTTATGAAAGGATAGAAAATTGTGTAAACTTTGAGTACATTTATTCAAATCTCAAGATGTATAAATGACTTACTCAACTATTTTTTGTGTGCAGTTTCTCCTTTCTGCCAGCATTTGAATAAAAATTACATAGTATGTTGAATCTACTATACACAATCTGGCTAGTGAGAAAAAAGAAATCCTTTTTTGGAGGTAAATGTGGGCTTGATTGTGTTCTTACAGAAGTGTAAATTTTCATTTTTCTCTAGGTAGATAAAATTTTAAAACACCAGCTGGGTGTGGTGGTGCACACCTGTAATCCCAGCACTTGGGAAGCTGAGGCAGGAGGATTGTTGCAAGTTCGAGGCCAGCCTGGGCTGCAAAGTGAGCTCAAGACCAGCCTGAACTGTATCACGAGACCCTGTCTCCAAAAGACAGAAAAGAAAATTTTAAAACATCAATTGTGTGCATGTGTTTGTGACTATGTGGGCAAGATGTTAATATGGGAACATATTTCATGATTATGTTCATCTTTCTTTCCTGAAATTTCAGCTGAAATGTGTGTGTGTGTGTGTGTGTGTGTGTGTGTGTTAGAATAATATATTAGAATAATATATTCTAATGCAAGTATTTCACAATTTTGGAAGATACCCGTAACAATTAGAGATACCACTGGACTGAAATCACAATATATAGTGCTATGCCCTCCTGCTCTGCATGTAGGCTACATTGGCCATGGTGGCAGCCTGCCTAAAATTACCCTTAGCATCTGTTCTTTTCTGAAAAACTCCTCTCCTTAATGGAATCATGACAGTGAATAAAGCACACTTCAGAGATTTGTGTCATTCAAGACTTCTCACTCAGTTATTTTTCACGTATATTTTCTATTTTGGTATTTATTAAAGCTTAATCAATTATTTTTAGGTTTTTACTAATGCTGGAACAGTAAATCATAAAGTCACAGAGATTCTATCCTGTGTTGGTTTGGGAGATATTTTTGCAAGAGGAACAATATAATACAGGACACATATTTTATGAGATTATTTATAAGAATCACCCAAAGAACGATATACAAAAGAGTACAGTGAACCCATCCACACACTAAGACCAAGGAATCAAGCTGCGGGCCTGAATCCCACAGAAATGTCCTGCATGAGTCCAGCTAAAGACCGAGAGCTCATAACAATGCTTCCCATGAATCTAACTGGGAGCCCAGAGCCCATGGCAATGTCTCATGTAGGCCTGTTTCATGGATCTGCGCTGGAAAGGCCCAAAGGTCAGTGGTGGAATCTAGGAAGTCTGTGTCATAGGATGAAGGATCTGTGCTAGCAGGCTGAGGGATCTGCTCTGGAGCCAGGAAGTAATGCTCAAGGTAAGAACCAGAGCTCGCCCGAAAGTTACCACAGCCATGCTCATCAACAGTGAGGTCCAGAGCTCCTCTGATGATCAAGATGGCTGAGTTCCCATCAGGGAAGCCAGTACAGCAAGCTTCTTCAGAAGACTGAACTGTGCACCTTCTTCCCCTCCAGAGCAAGGAAGTGATGCTCAGAGTGAGGACCAGAGCTCCCTCAAAGTGAATCAAAGCCATTCTCAGTGCCAATGAGGTCCTGAGTTCCTCGGAGAACTAAAACAGCCAAGTTCATCAGGAAAGCCAGCATGATGAGCTCCTCCAAACAACCAACAGCTCCTTACAGCTTCTACCAGCTCCCAACAACCTCCTTCTCCTTCTTCAATTCTGCCTCTTATGTTGCTGGCAACAATCCCCAGCTGGGCCTCCCACACTCAGCACCATGCTTACTCAGTTCAGCTGGGGGTTATAAGTTGAACACCAGTTACTAATCCACTACATGTCCTTTCAACTGATATTTAGAATGATCTCATGTTAAAAACAAGGTTTGAGGTTTAAAGTAACTTACACTTAGCCTCATTCATTTGTGAAGTGTCCTTTAATAATGGTATTATCTTGTTGTCCATGACGTGACCTGACAATCTGGTCATGGTCCATTTCTCCCTTTGTCTTGACTGCTGTGTTGGCCAGCCCCTTCCTAGAGCACTGCACAGTGTCTGATATGATTGATTCATTTCCAGTCAAGAATAAATCAGGCAGCATTCACTAGATCAAACAACTTAGCTCAAAAAAGGCTATGGAATTTTAAAATTATAAGAAACTTTAGGCACATAGTCATTGCAAATGCCAAATAAAGTCTTAGTGAGTCCTTGTTAGACACCGTAAGAATCATTATTTCCTCGTGGGGACAGAGTCTATTTGTTTGCATGAAATCTCAACGGCAAAGTACTCTGTTCACAGATATTTGAATATTTATCAAAGCAGATACGAGTGACGGATTCATTTCACCAAACACCTATAACTCAATGTGCAGAAGATCTGATATGCTTTGCATCCATGGTCTGTGTTACCGTTGCCTCTGTCTTTACCTTTAGTATGTGTCACAGAGAATGCTACTCCATCACTGAAGTATCTTCCGCAGTCACTTTTGTTATATAGACTGCCATAATGCAGCACCTGGAGACCGCATGATCTCACCAGCAGACATTGCTTATCTTAGCGACATACCCAGGACCACAGTTCACAGTGTCTCAGGTGAAGAGAAGATGCTTCTGACCAAATCTTGAAGCATCACACCCAGTTGTTGAGTGTGACACAGTGAAAGTAATCAGCTGTTCTGCTTGTAAGACTCGCAGGTGATAGATATAAAAACAAGGCTAATATATTGAATGTTAGTTTTCCTTGT
>NW_004955438.1:9662379-9687973 GCF_000276665.1 Chinchilla lanigera | reverse complement strand
GCCACTGAGCTATACCCCCAGGGTACTTTCTTACTGGAAATATTTTATTATTTCATAGAAAGTCGGGTAGCCTGCCTTTCACAATTATCACCATGGGGAATGTTAATGTTTCATAAGCTGTTGTCTATGAACTGTAACAACTAACGTGTTTCTTAAATGCAGTTATCTACTTGCAGGTGACTTAGTGAAGGGCTGAGTTGGATCTGGATTGTCCAACCTTTTCTTTCAGAAATTTGTAACAACTCTGTGTGGTAACACGAACATTGCTCAGTACCAGGCTTCTTGAAGACATAAAGTATTTCTCATTTATGTTAAGCAAAGACCCCTCATTTTCTCTTTCTTTTTGAATAAATAAGGTTGTGGTACAGGTCAAATGTGAGTTGAAGCTCGGAAATATCTGTTAAATAAATTACTTAATATTAATTTTATTTATACATGTATGTGCCTCTGTGTGAATGTGGGTGGATATATCCAGTTGTAAAGTTTTTCAGCAAAATTTTTATATTCTAATTTAAAAAGCTGTCCATGTCACACAAAAAATGGCAATAAAATTGGGCTCATGAAAGGAGGCAGGAGCACAAAAGGTTTGTGTTCTAAGTGAACAAAATTGAAGGTCAGAATTCTAAGGCACAGGATGAAATTCCACTGGCTAACAGGATTGATGTGTGACTCTCTGTGAATTTGGGCTGGTCGTTGTTCTTGCCCAATGGTCATTAATATTTATTTATTTATTTATTTATTTATTTATTTTTGGTTTTTCTCTGGTACCGGGAACCAAACTTACGACCTTGCACTTGCCAGGCAGGTGCTTTCCCGCTGAGCTAAATCCCCAGCCCCGGTCACTAATATTTATAGTTCAACTTTAGCTTTAATACCAGTGTAAGATTCTGAGTGAATCACATCCACTTTCATTAAAATGTTAACTAAAACACTAGAAGAACTGTGAGTAGTTTTGTATGGTGTCAGATGCTGGCTAGAAGCTTTCTCCTCTTCTAATTTTTCACTCATTTGTCAGAGCCAAGCACAAAATTGCTATATGTTGATATTTCTGCTGTTGGTACCAAATCTCATTAATAGTCTATTAGCTCAAGCAAGGATAGAAAGGCAAAAGAAGACACATTTGCATATACCTGTTCACTGATCCATTATTAACACAAAAGTCATGGAAGAATGTAAAATTGAACAAGATAAGTTCTTGCCCTCAATTTGCTTTTTATCCTGTTAGAGCTAACTTATTAGAAACAGAGGTGCGATAAGCAAGTGCATTCATTTTGGTACGGAGAACTCTACATATTTCTAAATGAAATGCCAATCTTTAGGAAGTTACATTAGAAAGGTAGTCCTAGTCACATTGTACCATTGCAAGGAAGGTATCCAGTGACATGGGGAGAAAGCAAGTGTGCGAACTTGCTATTACAGCAGATGTGAAGCATAAGCCGTGAAATCACAACACTGCTGTCTCCTTTCCCTACCTAGTCTCAGATCAGATGCCGGGAGACATTCACTATCCTTCTCTTCCACCTTGCTTTGTAAGAAACCTTGCTAGACATTTAAACCCAGTTTCTCAGTACATTAGTGGGAGATGGATGAATAGAATTATAAAGTGTAATTTTATACCATCACTCTTTTTATAATAATAGAAGCCAAACAGAAACATATTTGTGCAACATGAGAATGTTTATTTGCATTTAATGTAATAGCTAGATGAAATGTCTAAAATAGCCCTAATCTAATTACAAGTATATTGGGGAATTTTATGTTATGGAATAAATTTTTAAAAGAAACAAACAAAAAACTTGTTCTTGAGGGGTGCAGTGGTGCTTACCAATAATGCCCACAACTGTGAGGCTGTCACGAAGATAAAAAGCTGGAGAATATGTAAGAGAAATCATGCAATGTTTAAGTTTGAGTGTACTAATAAAAGTAAAAATTTTTAAAAAGTTTGAGATCAGCAGCGGCACATCAGTGAGACCCTATTTCAAAACAAAGGGCCTTGAGTTCAATGAGGATTGTACTACAAAACAAAACAAACAAAACAGTTTCCCTCAACTTTATTTGATTCACTTCAAAAATATTAACATATTGAGGAATTGTGGTGCATTGACCACAGGTGGTCAACTTGTAACACCCAGCTTTGAACTGAATCTGCATGGTTCTGGGTATTTCCCACCTGAAGATTGTTGCCAACAAAATAAAAAGAACTGGAGAAGAAGTAAGGGTGCTGTTAGGGAGCTGTTGGTTCTCCTGGGGCTGTTGGTTTTCCTGGAGGAGCTTGCTGTGCTGGCTTTCCTGATGTGAACTTGCTGTTCTCATTGTTCAAGGATCTTGGGACCTTGTCGCTGAGAATGGCTACGGTTCACTTTGGGGGAGCTCTGGTCCTCACTATGAGCATTGCTTCCTGGCTCCAGAGGGGAAGATGGTGCGCTGTTCAGTGTCCTAGAGAAACTTCTTGCACTGGTTTTCCTGATATGAACTCAACCATTTTCATCATTAGAAGAGCTGTTGACCTCGCTGTTGCTGAGGATGGCTGTAGTTCTTTTTGGGGAAGCTTTGGTTCTGACTTTGAGTGTCACTTCCTGGCTCCAGTGCTGATCCCTCAGTCTGCTGGCACAGATCCTTCATCTCACTGGCACAGAGTTTCCAGCTTCCACTACTCAACTTGGGGCCTTCTTAGCACAGATCCTAGAAACAGACCTGCACGAGACATTGTCATGAGCTCTTGGCCTCAAATTGAACTCTTGGGGGGCATTGCAATGGGCTCTAAGTCATCAGCTGGACTCATGAAGGACATTGCCATGTGATCCAGACTCTCAGCTGGATTCTCTGGGTCTTTAGAGTGTGGACAAATTTCCCATACCCTTTTGAACTTGACGCTTTGGGTGACTATTATAAAATAATCCTATAAATTATGTGTCCATGCAAACCTTGACTACAGTGGGAATATATTGAATAAAAGAAGTACAGAACTTGTATGATAAATGTCAGAAAACCTTGCTGAGGAATCTTCTGCAACTAAAAATAATCTAGCCCAAGTTTGCTATGAATAACAAACATTCCTTCAAGACGTAATGCTTGGTCTAGAACCTGCATAATTAGGGGCTATTCACACAAACATCCGTGCAATTCAGTTAAAAGTTAAAAAGAAATCATAGAAGATCTGACATCTCAAGGAGCCTTGTATGTGTAAGGGATGGATGGAATCTTTGTCTGGGTGGAATACACTAAGTTCTAGAAATAAAGAACTGGATAGGACAGAGAAGAAGACAATGGCCATGTTCAATATATCTTTTCAGTTAATGTATCTCTTCATATGAAATGAAGTAATACATGGAACCTTAGTACTGCTGAGTAGATTTTAAGTTGGTTGAGTAAGATTTAAAATGGTCAGCACTCAGGACTTGGAGGATGGCCAGCGGCATTGTTTTTTCCTTGGCTTGGGTCCTATTAGCATTTTTATCATTGACTTGGATGAGGACAAGGAAGGCATGTTATCAAATCTGCAGTTGACAACTAGATCAGGGAGATAACGGATATGGAGGATGACAGAGTCAGGATCCAAAAGCATCTTGACAGACTGAAACAGTGTGTTGAGTCTAAGAAGATGACATTTAATAAAGATAAATGCAGTATTCTGTACTTGGGTCCAGAAGCATATAGTTCAAAAGAGTAAAAGAGAGGCCAGGCCAAGCAGCAATACAGGTTAAAATGTTATGGATATTTTTGCCAACTCTGAGATTAATGTGAACCAGCAGGGTGGTTGGGTCAGCACTAAACTCAACAGGGACCCTGGAAACATTGATCAAAGTTGGGAATGAGCAACTAAGATTTCATTTTTTATCTGGAACCCTCGTGCCGTGGAGGACTTTAAAAGAGAATCAACAGACCTCAGCTTGCAAAAGGTCAGAGAAAATCAGGAAGTATCTTGGACCTGAAGAAGAACTCGGGAATATTTCACTTATAAAAGCATGACTTAAATTCATTTACATGAAGGTCAACAGTCTTTAAGAGGAATTAGATTTAGTTGGAGGCAAAATGTTTGAATGCAGGTCAGTAGAAGGAAAATACAAGTGGACAGATGGAGTGAATATTGAAAAAGAATTTCTTACAATGTGGGTTGCCCCAAAATGCACTGGATTGCTTTTAAGGTAGTGAGTTTTTCCTGAGTATAAGTTTGAAGGCAGAGGGTGAAGCAATGAGCTCCAGGGAGAATTATCTAGGACATCTGTGCCTAGGCACTAAACTGAGTTTTTTACCCCTTATATTCTATGGGAACTATAGGCCATTCTCCCTAATGAACTTAGATGCAAAATACTCATTAAGATACTAACAAACAATGCAGCAAACCATCAAAAAGATTATACACCATGACCAAGTAAGATTCACCCCAGGGATGCAGGGGTGGTTCAACACATGAAAGATCAATGAATGTAATATACCATATCAACAGTGTCAATATTCATATGAAATGACATAATGCATCAGAGTCTATAGAGTAGATTTTGAATTGGTTGAATAAGATTCAAAACAAAATTTCAGTTTTATAATTCACTAATTTCTCTACAAATTTGAACTACCTGTTGTATTGTTTATAGCTCTGTCTTTTTATCCAAACACAGGCAAAATGTATTTTTGTAAAACAAATCATGGTTAGCAAGTTGATTTATCGAAATTTTGGTTCATTTCAACAATGTCATTGATTTCACTGCAGTGTGTATTTTTTTTTTTTTTTTGCCAGATTTATCGTGGTTAAGCAGATTGAAATGTCTGTTTTGAGAGATCTCTTCTTCAAGGGGGGGTAATGCCCCTTATCCACAAGCTAGACCTATTGTAACCACTAGGTGTTTTAGGAACTCAATTTGAAATCATTGCCTTGCATCACAGAATCCAACATCTGAGCTGGCAAGAATGACTTTGTTTCCTTCACTGGTGGAAAAGACCTTCATAGGTCACTTGTAACTGAGTCACCTGAGAGCTACAATTCTTTCTCACAGGGAAATGCGGACACCATGGGTGTGACTGAAATACTCAGGCTTGTTCAATCACCTATTAGGAATTACAGTCACCAGGGTGTCTTTGTAGAAGGTTAAAACACTGGAGAGCTGAAACTCATTTTAAGAGATCCTGGTCTTGTTCCACTTTATTTTCATTATTATATCAACCAAGAATTTAAATTTAAACAAAGCAACAAAACAAATTCAGTAACTACAAAAGGCTAAATCATAGTCATGTTCCTCTCACTTCAAGGAAATAAAAGTAAGGCAAGCTTACACACTTCTCTACCACAGATCACTTAATCCTGGCCCTATGTTTTCAGCTTATGCGGGATTTACTGACAGTTTCCTCTGTGGAAGCAAAACTTTTCACCATGGTCTCCTGAGATTATTCTTTCTTTTTATTCATATGCACTAGTGAATCTCTAATAGTAAGCATGTATTCACCTTAGATTGTTTTGTTTTGCTGCTAGAGACAGGCTTTCACTATAATCTAGGTTGACCTCAAACTCCCTGTGCTCCCCAGGCTGAGGTCAAACTTGTGATCCTTCTGCCTCAGCCTCCCAGTGTGACAGGGTCTCAGGTGTGTACCACCACATCTGACTTTACCTTTGTTTATGTTTTATAAGTAAATTCTTCACATGTTTTGTTACTAGATTTTTAAGGATATGTCATTTTTGATTTGAGGTAGGACATATTATTCTTAAGCCCATAACTAATGTCATGATAAATATCTTGAAAAAATAAGATTTTTATCTTTATACTAAGAACTGATATTTGGGGGCTAAATTTCTCGAAATGGAGCTGGAAGGCTGTCAGATCTTATTACATATTTTGAAACTATAATGAGCTAGCCTTAAAAATTCATTTTTATTTAACCAACATTGTATCTCTTCATTTTCTTTTTTAAAAATGAAAAAAAAAATGGAGTGTGATGCTGAAATTAAATATATGCAAGTTAGGATTTATTGCATAAATGAGTCCATAGTCTTAACATTTATATATTTCTAAAAAGCTTTGTGTCTTCAATCATTTTCCTCGTTGCTTGGACACAAAACCGAACGCCCACCACTGAAAGAGGAGAGGTTATTTTGGCTCAGATTTTCACAGGTTCAAGCTGTGATTGGCAGGCCCCAGGGCAGAAATAGCATGGGAGAAGGAGCTGCTGAGGAGGAGGAGAGCTTCTCGTGCCCAGAGACACAGGAGGCACAGAGCAAAGGCAGCAGCTGGGGAGGGAGAGGCATTGTCTGGGTCACACCCACTGGGGCTCCCTTCCTCCTGCCAAGTTCCACCTCCCCAAAGCACACTTAGCACATTCCATGTAATGCCTCTCTGATCCAATCAACTTCCCAGAAACCTACTCCAAGTACATGAAACTTGACAGGCACAGGTAATGGCTAAACCATCACACGTTGCCTCAATGATTCTTAGCCTTTCCATTTCTTTAACCGAAGTCAAATATCCCACCTCCTTACATACGTTGATGGTGTGAAGAAGGTGAGGAATACGGCCTTGTTTGAAGTTCATTCTTGAGGGCAGCTGACATTCACCAAGACAAACCCACAAAATATAATTAGGTAATAATTCAAATCATAATTGTAAGCAAAACTCTTTATAAAGTGACATAAGGAAAATCATTAAATATATTTTCAAGTCTTATGGTAACTTTGCTTTATATTTCCAAGTTCTTTTAAAACACTAATTAAGTACAGGTCTATTATCTGTGCTAAATATCTACAGTTGGGTAAAGCAAAGGATACTAAGCACATGTAAGCAAAACCAGACAGTTTTTATAAATACTGAATGACTTACTTCCCTGCGCTGTTTTTACAAAGTACTACGAATAGGAGCATGGACATTTATTTTGTCATAGTTGTGAAGATCAGAAGTCTGAACTCAAGATGTTATGGTTCGGAAATATCCTCCAAACTGTATTGGAAAATTATTCACTATTGTAACAATGTGAAGAGATGGAGCCTTCAAGAGATGGTCTTTCTTCATGAATGGATTAATGGCATTATTTCAGGAGCAGCTTTGTTATTATTTCTGAAGCAGTTTCCTTATAAAAGAATAAGCCTCACTCCCTTCTCTCTCTTGCCCTACTTTTTCTTTATGGGGTGCCGGGAATTGAACTCATGACCTCACACTTGCCAGGTAGGTCCTGTGCCACTGAGCTAAATCCCTGACACTCCCTTCTCTCTCTTGGATGTGCTCTTTCTTTTCCCTCTCTGGCTATGGGATAACCAAGCAAGGAGGTATTCACCAGATGTCAGTTTCCTGAACTTGGACATTCCTTCTACTAGAACTGGGAGAGAAAACCAGTTTATTATAAATTGTTCATTCCCAGATATCCAGGTATAGCAGCACAAAATGGACTAAGACACAAATTATTAGTAGAGTCATACTTACACTAACAGTGCCAAGGCAGGCTCTGTTCCAGATCTTTCTCCAGTGTGTGGTACTCCTGTGACTTGTAACAAACTACAGCTAAAACATATTCTTCCCATGTTCATTTCTGCCTCCATATGCCAATTTTCTCATAAGCACACCAGTCATATTGCATTAAGAACCCCTGCTATTCCAATATGACCTCATCTTAATTTATTATTTACATCTGCAAACATCACATTTCCAAATAATTTACATTTTGATCTACAGTGGGTTAAAATTTCAGCATGCAAATTTTTAGGAGACACAAGTCAAGTCAAGACATGTCATTTTCACTGTCCATAACAGTGTACATTCATTGTCTCAGCCTGCTTATACCTATCATGGGCAAGTAGACTGCAAACTCTGGGAAAAATTTTTGTCCCTGTTATAAAAATAGGACAGTGCAAAGAAAGTCCTGGCATCCTTTATTGCTTTTGTTCTTCTTTATTTGGAAGACCCAGTGCTCAAAACTGTGATAGTCATCTTTTCATCATAAAATGAGATCACCACACGAAGGGCTAAATGAAATATGGAAAGTGACAGGGACTTATGTTTAGTCAGTAAATCAAATCTGAGATTTTGCACAGTTAGTTTTCTGTTATGTGAGAAAAAAGTGTACATAGCATTTCAAAATTTTTATTTGAGTTTTGAAATTATATCAAGTCATCCTCCTTTGCTATAATCTTTGCTACCTTTTCTATGACTACCAATCTCTCTTTCTTTCTACCGAGAAATGCATCTTTCTTTAAATCCACTGATGACCTCCCCAGCAGGCCCTCCAGGATGAGCCCTAATTAAGGTTCTCTTTACCTGTCTGTCTTGACTCAGCACCATCACCTGCCTTCTAGCTCTTACCTATGGAGGGCATCCATACAAAGGAATCGCCCTTACCGGATGTAGCCCTTCAACTTGAGACTTTGCAGCCTCTGGAATGTTGAGAACAAATTTGCTTTCTTTATCAATTCCTCAGCCTGGGATATTTTGTTACATTAGTAGAAAACAAATGAAGACAGATGTCTGCATGTAATAAAAAAAAGTCTGCAATGTGGACCATCAAAGAGGTAAGGTCAGGGTTGAATGTACACTCACAGTGTAGAAAAAGTTATCAAAAGAAGAGCAGAAGTGTGTAAAAGTATAAGGAATAAGACAGAATTTTACAGATAATATGAAACGGAAAGACTCTGAAGTGTGAATTTCATTCAGTAGATACAGATATTTAATTAATAGTGGTTCTCTTGACTTATTGGGTACATATTATTCAGTTTTCTTTGAATCAGAAAGTACCTTTTATATCTTTTTTTTCTGGTTTCTCCTACTTTCTCCAGCATTTTCAACATGGGGGTATAGCCTAGGCCAGATCTTCTCTTCTTTTTATTTCTGTACATTATTTTCTTAAGAGAGATCACCCATTGTGATAGCTGAAAGAATGTATCCTTATATCTCTCAAAATTGTATTTCTAAACATGATGATTAATTTTGTATGTTGACTCATTAAGTATATAAGTTGCCCAGGTATTTGGCCAAACATTATTCTTAATATATAGCTAAGGTATTTCTGGATGACATTAATATTTACATTAATAGATAGAACAAAAATTTCCCTTCCTAAAGTGAATGTACCCCATCCAACCAATTTAAGGCCTAACTAGACTAAAAAGATTGACTTTCCTAAGAGTAAGGAGAAATTCTTCCTATTTAAAACTGTGGAGCTGGGACACTGAATTTACCAAACTTTGAGCTCAACCTGAAGCACCAGCTGTTCTTGGGTCTCAAGCCTGCTAGTTTGTAGTCTGGAACTTAAACTTTCTGCTTGTAATTTTCAGGGTGTCAGAGTTGGAAGAGAATTATACCATTCTATGGTGGTGGTGGTCTGTGTTTCTAGCTTGTTTTAGGGCTTTTCAGTCTCCATAACCATAAAATCCACTTCCATATAGTGAATATCCATCCATCTATCTATCGTCTGTATTTTCATCTATCATCTATCTATCTTTCTATCATTCTATCATCTATTTATCCGTCTATTATCAATCTATCTATCTATTATCAATCTATCTATCTTTGTGTCTGTCTTTATTTCCGTATTTCTGTTTTCTCTATTTCCCATTGGTTTTGTTTCCTTAGAGAGCCTTAATGCACTAATACTGGTCTATTTTCAAAACTCCAGAGTTACAATAACTTACTTCACATATTTAAAGTCATTAATAAGATTGTTTAAGTTAGAATTCAAAAGACAAATTTTCAGTTCCTCAAAACACCAGCACCAATCCACAAGTAAACCACATGTATTTCTTCTAAAAAAGGTACACATGTCACATCTCCACTCTGCACATCCTCCGCTATCATTGTCTCTGGTCTGGCCTCCTGCTGTAATCTTACTTATCACTACCTTTCTGATTTTGGCCATGTTTAATGTGACCACTCCCCCATAAAATATAAACCATGCATAAAAACTACTTAATACGTTAGGAATGCAGAAAAACTTTTCTTCTATTGCAGATACTACAGGGTCCAGGATTCATCTCAACACCTGCTTTTCCCATTTTACTCTGACTGCTTACATTCTTTGTTCCGTCATTTTGTGTATTCATACACTCACGTTTTTCACATTTCAGAAACTTCAGTCACTTTATTCACATTTCTACATTTCTGAGATGTAGGATACCTATTGCTTCCTATTAGTTTTTGTTCAAAAGCCATTTTGTTATTTCTGGCAATTTCTTATGATTGTGTATGTCTAGAATCTTCATTTTGAGGAATGAAGATTTGGATCATTTTTGTGGAATGAAGATTTGGATCACTTTATGAATTGTATGTTATTATTTACCTATTTTTGTGCTTTTTGTGTCTTTATAACTTGAGTATGAGCCCAGAAAAGGCAGGGAGTGCCCATGGCTTCATGTTGAACTCTGACTGTCTAGAACATTATCACTTATACAAAGTGAGTCCGTCATAAATACTTTAGAGATTAGTAAATAGATACACTGCATTTATTCTGCCTTACATTTTCTTATTTACATGTTCTCCTACTGTCCCTGTGTCTCCAATCCTTTCTGCACTTCCTACTTCCCGTCTCCTTTCTAATAGTACTAAATTGAAGATTATTAGCAACCTAAGGATGAGCTGGGGAATTGTAAATTGCTGATTTTGTGGCATTGAATAAACCGAGCTCAGCAGTACAGAGCCAGGAGCGATCTGCAAATGCCTTTAGAGAAGACCCCCTTCTAATCACCTCAAATTATCAACACCGTTGGCTATGCTGCCTCCTGAGGTTACGGCAAAACTGAATCTCATTTCTGTTAATAGTGAATGGCCCTCGTTCTCCTATAATTAGTCACTGTGGAGTTTCAGAAAGATCATTTGGTTGAAATATGAGGCTGCAATTTGTTTAAAGGGGAAAAAAGGCAGAGAAAATTATCTCTCCACAATTCATTAGCTCAAGTCACAGTTACCTCGCGCGTCTGAGTTCCAAGTGTGTGTGGCAGGCAGTCTAGCACATCCATAAGCAGAATGTGTTTAGTCCTGGAATGGGCACAAAGTCATTAAATTAACATAGACGTGGAAATTGCACAGAGGTTGTATTACCCAGTGACCCAAACATTTGATTAAAAAAGTAACAATTCTTCAAGTCACACAAATGTGGACGAGGTGGGGCCAGGCTCACCCTATGCACAAGCAGCTGAGTTGTTGGGAAAAGTTCTTTGGAACATCCAAGGAGCTGATCGAATGCAGCTAGGATCCTTTTCCTTGCGTTTAGTTTCCTCCTAGTGGTTACTAAAATTAGATAAATATGCTTATCCATTCTTAATTTATTTTTTAGTACCGGGAATTGAACCCAGGACTTTGCACTTACCAGGCAGGTTCTGTGCTGCTGAGCTGTACCCTGGTCCTCCATTTTTAATTGTATTTAAAAAAGAAAAAGTTATACATAGTCAGTTTTTAGCTCATTAACAAATAAGAAACATAAGAAGTAAAGTCATACATTTTAAGAATAAAGAATTCACTTCATTGATTATTTGTTAATGCACATATAATAGAACTCTCATGCTTTTGGTAAGAAGAATATAAAATGATATACAACTCCTGACTATGTTGAACATTTCACATAAAGTGAAGGCTGGGATTCTGCCTGAATTGATTTTTAGAAACACCTTCTAGGAAGTAATGAGGCCCATTGTCATTTCTGTCTGATTGACACAATTTTGTTCCTGAACATAACAAAACTAATAAGATTTTTAAAGGTCATGCACATATGTTGTGCGTGTGGCTATTTTGTTTTGTTTTCAATTTTTAAACTAATGAACTGCAAGGCTAATAGCATATTACTTATTTAAAAAGTGTACATGTATCATTAATGAGCAGAAGCTGTATTCCTTTTGCAATATTTACCTTCAGTATGCAAAATATGGTGTATATTTGAAATTTAAAGAATTAAAAATAAACTTTACACATAAATTAGAGAGGACTTAATGAATTAATAATATTCATTGCAATGTGAAATAAAAAGATTTGTACCAATTATAACTGCTAAATGTTGCAAATATATGGTCACTTGCAGCTGTTGCCATAATAATGAAAGGAAAGTTACTAAAAATTACCTGTACTGTAAGAAGAAAGACAATGAAAGGAAAGGTTACTACACAGTTAAGTGATTCCCTTGATACTCAAAATGGGAAAAATACTGAAAAATAAATGCTAAAATCAGGAGTTAGAAGAATTAGCATAAAACATTTACCTCCATTTTGGCCTTCTTTGCTCTTATTGCTTCATGCAGGATTATGATTTTACTTCAATCTTTTCAAAGGAAATATCAAAGTAAGTTTTTATTCTATGGAAATCATCAGTCAATGTTCATCCTCATAGCATAAGCATACGTATACTGGGACTGCAGCAACCGAGTTTGGAGGCAATCAAAGTAAGTCAGAGTCCATACAAGTCCAAAGCGAAGGTGGCCTAGCATTCAGTCATAGTGTAGAAGTGCACTATGGTGTCACTGAGTATACATGTGGATTTGAATGTAATTCCCCAGTGTCATAGAAGAATAAGTACAGAAGAGATTGGAATGTATATGAAATATGATAAATACATTAGGAAAACATGCCCTTGATGTGTTTGGATTTTCTATGATGATGGAAATATTCTGAATTGTATTATCTAGTATAGTAATCATTGGCTCTTATGTGGCTACCAAAAGCTTGAAATATAGTTAATGTGACTGAAAAATCTATGCAGTCATCTCTCTTTTCATATTATCTCTGATTCAAATATTAAAAGTCATATTCATTCATGTTTTATCTAAGCTAAGAGATTCTGAAAAGACAAAATAAAACAAGATGAAGCAAAATACCCATGGTATATGTGGATTAGCTCATTTATTTTATTTTATGTTTATTTTTACCAGTGCATGTTCTCATGTTTATATTCCTTGTGTGGAATTCGTATATGCACATAACACACACTAATTCCTTTTTTACCCCCTGTCCCTCCCCTTTTCTTCCCACTCCATCTCTTGACCCCTTTACCACTTGAGAAGGATCTATCTTCCTACTTCCTGTTATCTATCCTTTGTTTTGCTTTTTATTTACAATATTAGCTTTTCAGAAAGGAGAAATCATATACTTTTTACACTTGTCTGATTTACTTCACCAAAATAAATCTCCTTTGCTGTCTTCTATGCTACTTAAATATACCTTTTAGCCTATTTACTTAAAACATACAGTTGAAAGTTTGTTCACATAGAATAGTGAAATTTTTACTATTCTCAGTGTGAAAGTATATAATTTTACTACTCTAAGTGTGAAAGTATACAATTGAGACTTTCTCACAAATTAGATATCATCATCTTGGTCCAAACCACCAAGTCTTATATCCCTCTCATTGTACTTTTAAGCATAAAATGGGATAGGGTGAAAGAAAATAGATATGAAAATTAAATTATTATATCTTATTATTGCTTTTTAATATTTTACTATTCAGAACTTAGGGGAAGCTTCTTAGTACAAATATTGTCATGGTCATTGGAATTTAAAGACTGTAAAAAATGAGGTGTTATTGCCTTTCTTAGTATAGATTTTTAGACTCTTTTTTATTTTAAGCTTCCAAAGTGAACATAACATGATCTGTTCCTATTTCTATTACTATGGTAACAAGGTGAAATATCTTACATAATAATTATTTTTCTCAAGGTTTTGAACCATAAATTTCATCAAGCTTATTAAAATCCAGGAAATGTGATGGCTAAACACTGATATCCAAATGTTGACTGTCAACCTAATGATTAATCTGATTGGGAAGAATTTAATACTGGCCTGTGCAGAGCTAGAGAAGAGGTTGACTGGAGAGTTCTGAAATTTCTGAAAGCAAATAAGACCATTTTATGATGTTTGTATAGACTGAGTCCCCACCAGAGTCAAGGATTGTGAATTCCATTAAGAAAATGCCAAAATGAATTATAACTTAAGCATGCAATCTACAAAACTCAGGTCATGAAAATAATCTCAAGATTAAAATATAGAAACCTGAACTAATGGTGTGTTCTTTCGAGATAGTGAAAGAAATAAAATAATACTTATCCATAAGGGAAAAGAGTCCAATTCAAATAATTATTATTTCATGGAACCAGATACTAAAACCACTCTATCAAATGCTGCTCACAAGAAAGATCAGACAATAACAAAATGATAAAGAAGTAATGCCCAATGTGCAATAAAATATTATATTTTAAGAAGATGAAAGAGAATCATAATTTCAATGTGTACTACAAAATTATCCTTGTTAGAAGGGTATAGAAATGAATGGAAAAATTAATCCAAGATTGGAAAATCATCTGCCTATGCCTGGATCATTTCACATGTCCAAATTAATGAATCCTATTCAGCTCTCTGAAAGAAAGGGCTAAGCAATCATACTGGCCTGAGAAATAGAAGATTAGGAAATTGCAGAAAGAAATTCAGGCAGATGATTAAAATGAAAGAGGAGGAAAGAAGGCCTGACACAGGGCCCCTCTTTGGAACAATAGTATAGAACTATGTGTTCTGCATTCCTTCCTCACTGGATGCGATTTTTGTAGTCTGAGACCATGATCACCTACCTTTCACAGAGGAGCAAGGGAGATTTACAGTGACCCGGTGTAATCCAGAAGGTCCCAAGATGAACAAGTGGTAGAGCTGAGGATCAAATCCAGGAATTTCTAAAGGCAAAGCCCAGGTTATTCTTCATCATTCCTCATTACTGTGCAGTTTTATTTGAGAGTATTATGGTTTGTGAGTTTCTGGACTCTTCACTCAGAAAAGTGTGGCCTAATGGTATATCAGGTGGCAGGATTCTCAGGAAAACACATCTTAGAAAACAGTTTGTATTCATCTGTGTTCAGTTGCTATGATAAAGTAACCAAGAGTGGGCAATTTATAAAAATGTCAGTATATTTGGCTCATGGCTGTAGACATCAGGTAGCCCAAAAAATGGTTCTGGTGTTTGTTGAGAGTCTTCTTGGGTTGTTACAGTTAGGTGGAGGCCATCACATGTCTGGCTAGAGAAAGCATGCAAGCTCAAGCCTCTCTTCTTCTTGATGTAAAACCATGGATATCACCATGAGGCCCCTAACTTATGACTTCCTTTCATCCTTATTGTGTCTAAAGGATCCCACCGCTAAATACAATCAACACACTAACTTGGAGAATAAATTTCCAACACACTGAGCTTTGGAAGGACATATTCACAACCACAGGAAATGTAGTTATGTCAATGATCTGTCTCACTTTGAAGTATGCACTTATAAGATTCATAGGATATAATAAAATTATGTCATTGCCTCCCAAATATTTTGACACATAGATTTTTAATATTTCAATATTATCGACTTATTGGTGGGCAAAAAATTAATAACTTATCTTTAGAGAACCATATGGAATGGTGATTTAAACAATTTCACTTATCCGGCATTTACCCTTGTATGCTTCTTAATGTGATAGATAACTAAAATAAAAGGCAACATAGAATACACAGGCATTTTAAATTTTTTTTTTTTATTTTTTGAAACAGGATATCACTGTGTGGTTCAGTTTGAACTTGAAGTCACTGTGAAATCTGGTTGTACTCAAACTCCTGGTGATTCTCCTGTCTCTGGCTTCCTAGTGCTAGCATTACAGGAGTGCTCCAGGACACATGGCTAGCTTTAAATGTACATTTGAAGGTATCACAGAGTGTGAGGAAACAAAAGAAACTATCTTTAGAAATGCTTTTCCATCTCCTTAACTTTCACATTCCCATTGCACCAAAAAAGAATTTGTTAAAATTGTGTTATAGCCTTCCGAATTTATTCTATTGACAAATACTCTCCTAAATGTACGTATACCTATCTATTGATGTACATCATATGCATGGAAGGTGCATTATTGTCCGTGAATCCATCCCTACATGAAAAAATGACAGTGAGAAAATTGGAGAAAGAATACATGCTCGCATCTATAGAACAAAATAAAACTATTACTTAGAGGCTAAGGGTATAGTTCAGTGGCACAGTGACTGCCTGGCAAGCATGAGGTCGTGAGTTTGATTCCCAGCACCAAAAATATATATATTATAAATGCATAATTATATTACATATGTCTGGTATTGATTTCATTCTGAGGAAGCACTTCTTGAACTTTGATGAAATGAGAAAATTCTTATCTTCTACAACAAAAGGATGTGGCAAAGAGAGAACTCTAAGTTGTCCTATCTAGAAATGTCACTGAACTTTTGAGATGGAAGAGTAGGAGGAAGTCATAGATAGAAAAGACTGTGGAGCAGAAAGGTAAGTATCAAATTTGACAAGTGCTTGTGTGTAAAAAGTTTTTCTAACTGGGAGGATTTTGGACAATGATATTTAATATCCAGCCTTAGCTTAGCTGTAATTTCCATAAAAATTAGTCATACTGTTCCTCCATAATCTCATAATATCAAGAACAGAAAAGAACAGATAAAGCATTGCCCATGATGTGGTCAAGAGGTAGATACAGAAGGCCATGGTGGTGATAAACAGAAATTTGTGACAGCGGGGTACTAGAACGAGAAGGAACTGGGTGTGAGAGACTGACCTACCATTCACCACACTTTCATGCATATTCCTTTTTAACCTTAACGCTTTCCCTCACTTGAGATACGCCAAACAGCAGTTCTTCCTGAGTCAGAAAAGAAAAATACAACAAACTAGAGTATCAGAATCACACTTAATAGAGCACTCATACTACTGCTCAAGGACAAAGAAAATGTTTGCAAAGTAAATATTAAGAAAGATCAATCAGAAATCACAGCAGATCCTGCAGCTATTAGAAAGATAAAAATATTAGAGAAAATAGTCCTAAAGAAATTTGACAATTCAGAATTTAAAAAGATCTGTCACTCATTGTAACCAGAGGCTAATAGGGGTTGTACTTACCTTGTCACTCTAATGCAACTAGAAAATCGAACAGAAGTTTGAAACAACTTTCTAAAGTTATGAGCCAACATGTCGTACATGACTGGGATTCTGAGAGATGACAACTAAACCAGATGTGCATAGCCAAGACCTTGATTTTTTTTAAATCACATTTAGAATCTGGCTACAGGGAAGAATTGAGAAATTCCTAAACAGAATGTTGAGATTTATTTTATGTGTGTATGTATGTATGTATGTATACATTTATTTATTTATTTATTTATTGGATATCAGGAATCAAACTTAGGACCTTGCACTTGCCTGTCAGGTGCAGTGTCACCGAGCCATATCCATGCCCCAGAATGTTCAGATTTAGGGACAGATGTCATATGCTTATAAGATAGATTTTTCAAGGCAGGTACTCCAAAAGGCCAATCTGCTTCAGTTCACTATTCTATGGCTGGTCCCAGAAACTTGACTCTCAAGACCCTAGATATTCAAATAAGCATTTTATACAAGTTTATAAGACCTTTTTGTTCTCACCCCATGTGATCCTAAAGCTGACAGAAAACACCGATATTCCTTATGGTTCTTTCCTCTGCAGCAGTTCTCCAGTTCCTCTAGACAGTTATAAAAGACTATTCAGATTTTTCCATGTTAAACATTGCATTTACTTTATTATTTTAATGAAAGTCATATACTCACCTGTCTTACTGGAGGAATGAAGATGAACTAAGTACCATATGGGAAGGAGCGGGAACTAAACAGCACCTTGTGAAGTGCTTGGAGTTCAGTTTTGAGCTACAAGTGTCAATTATTATTATTACCGGAACATATTCTGCCAAATGGTTTAATGTAATGTGTTTGTCCATGTCCACATTGATACTAAAATGGCAGCAACTGAATGCTTTGTGATATTTTTTATAAAAACAAAAGAATCTTATGGCTTTACCACTGAACTTTGTATAAAAATGCACATTTTGTCCCTACTTTAAAACCTAAAATTACTTCTTTCACAAATACAGAATTGAGTTCTGTCCTAATGATAGTAGATACAAGGACTGAAGACATTTTCCTGCCAAGGCTCTTTGTTTTCTCTTTTTTGCTCAAATCATCTTTCTGTCACTATGTGTTTGTGTGTGTGTGTGTGTGTGTGTGTGTGTGTGTGTGTGTGTGCACATGCATGCATGTGTGTGTGTTCTGACACAGATCACTCAGGCCACCCATTCATACGACAACTTTTGATTTTTCAAAAGTTGTTCCGAGAAACAGTTTGGATGGACTGTGAGGTACGTGGCAACCAAAGGAAAAGACAATTTTTTAATGCTTTCTAACAGTCGACAACCCTGCAGGAAGATGAGTTCATAGGCAAATGTATAACAGAATAGTTAATGGCCATTCATTCACAAAAGGCTTCACTTAGCATCATGGAGCTAGAGCTTGAAGGATACACTAAAAATAGGTGGGAAAGAGACTAGGACATGGGAAAACTCTCTGGTAGACTTAGGAAATTGCAAATACTGATGAATCTGAAGAAAATGATATTTTCATGAATTTGGTGATCAGAGAACCTTGAATGTCCATTTTATGTTATGTGGGTTTCATCTCATGAGGTTGCTAAAGAGTTTTTAAAGAAGGATAAAAATAATTCTACTTAGAGTTTTAGAAACAAAATAGGCAAGAGAAGTAGAGGAAAGTGGAGAACTTCCAGGGCTCCACGGATTTGTGTTTTCTTAATGAAGAGAGCTGCATGCTAATTGAGGCCAAAGAGAATTCACCTGCAATAATGCTGATCAACCAAGCAAAAGAAGCACTGATTGCAAAGGTATTGGGACAAATTCTGTCTACTCACCAAGGAACGAATCCAGCAGCATTTGGTGAACTGTGTGGATAATTATTTTCCTACAGCAGAAGAAACCTGCAAAATGTGAGTAAGATCATGAATCTACTCTTTTGTCAATGTCTTGGACAGAATATTTCATTTTCTTTCAGTTGTCTGAGTTTATCATTCCCCACCCCCACTGCATTTCAAACTTTCTTTAAGATATCTAGCCATCAATCATGAATTCAGTGAACAATTTTCTTTTACCTTGATGTTTTCATTTTATCTTCAAGTGTGCAAACATAGATCCCAAGTAAATGCTAAACTGCATATCATGAACTATTTAAATCAATCACTGTGACTTCATCATTTTGTGCATTGTTCGTTGGGAAATGATAACAGAGACAGTTTGGGGATTTTTGTCTTAACTTGAAGCAATCCTCTTCAATGGTATTGAAAATTTAAATCTGTCACACTGTGAAACTTTGTCTAATGTTTGAGATTGTTAATATACTATTAAAAACAAAGATAATTGGTATTCTGTGAAGGGCACATGAGTTGTGGATAAGACCAGAGACAGAGAAATTGACTAAAAAACTATGGAAATAAAACTGAAGCCATGATCATATTTATAAATTATTTGTATTCTATAATCTCATTGCAAAAAGAGAAACTTCACAAAAATTCATTGAGCTACATTTAATGTTCTGATGCATCGTAGTGAGGGCCAGCAAAACATTATTTCAAAAGTTATCAATGTACCTTAATAAGTTGTCTTACCACTGTTTCTGTCATCATTTTATATCCTATTCTGACACCCAGAACCAGAATTTAGCTATTATTCAGAGTAACAGAAAGAAAAATTTCAGAACTTTGCTATTTTTCAAGATAACAGAGGGGCTGGGGATTTAGCTCAGCGGCAAAAGCGCCTGCCTGGCAAGTGCAAGGTCGTGAGTTCGGTTCCCGGTACCGGAGGAAAAAAAAAAATAGGTAACAGAAAAAGTCATTCGTATTAACATGCCAAAATTATGTGATTTTGAAATAGAGGATGCTAGTACAAGTACATTTTTATCTTTAGATAACGTTAAAATTCAGCAACTGCAACTGGCTGCAGGAGATTTAGGGATGAGATTGAAGGATTTGAAGAAATAAAAGCAAGTGTCACATGCACACCCATGTTTATAGTCCTACACTTCATAAGAGCTAAATCTTAGCAGCAGCCTGTATGTCCACCAATGAGTGAACAGATTAAAAATAGAGGCATTTGCACACAATAGATTTCTATTTTGCATAAAGAAAGCTAAACTGGACTCATCTGTGGGAAAATGGATGCAATTTGAGACCATAATGTTAACTGAAATAGTCAGACATACAAGGTTAAATATGACACAATTTATCTTAAATGAGAAAATCAAATTATAAAGAGCAAATTAAAGATAGATAATAGAAACTATGGGTCGAGATCTTTATGGATCAAGATTCTTCTCAAGTAAGGAGAGCGAGAGGTTGAGAGAGCTGACAAAAGGATGATGACAGAGTCTCCATGAACTGCCT
The DNA here is from genome assembly GCF_000276665.1 of Chinchilla lanigera. NCBI lineage: Eukaryota > Metazoa > Chordata > Mammalia > Rodentia > Chinchillidae > Chinchilla > Chinchilla lanigera. The sequence goes on along the minus strand of NW_004955438.1, from coordinate 9,667,782 downwards.
CTCCACCCCCAAGAGGATTGTGAGCATCACATACTGCCAAATATACTAATAACAATTTTTAAAAAATTAAAGTCAGCCTTTTGGTCAGTGGTCCATTAAATACAATGAACACTCAACTGGAACATAGATTTTACTATTCTTTGTAAATTCGAAGGTATCTATGAAACCTCCGTTATTATGGTTTCCCTCTAGAAAGAATGTATACCATATTTCACAAATTTTAATAAAAGTTTTCTGAAACATAAAAAGACAGACTAACAGGTGAATAGTAATGAAATCTATATATTATAGGCATAAATTTATTTCAGGTTGAAATTTGATCTTCTAAACACATAGAGGCTATTCAATTTAGCATCCTAGCTCTGATAAATAGAAATGAGAAAAGGGAAGTAACGTTAAATAGGACCATGAAAGTTGGAAAAATGAACAAGCTCCACAAAATGAGAGGAATATCGGACTAATAACACATTAACCTAACCTTACATTTGAAGAAAAGATTTTGAAGCATTCTAATGAAAGAGAATGTTTAATTGATACTAGAATTACAAAATTAGATCTTAGTGTATTCATGTTTTGTTTAACATTTACATCATGTCTAGCTATATGAATCAAGAGCATTTCTTATCTGTGTCATGCTTTTATTTGTTATTTCCATATTTATCCCACCTATTATATAAGCCCTTTAAGAACTGTGTTCTTTTACTATCTTGGGATCTGTGACACCCAAAACAGAGTGTAGGGACAATTAACACTCAGTGAAGGGGATACAGCTTAGTGGCACAAGTGCCTGTCTGGGAAGTGTAAGGTCCTGAGTTCAAGTCCCACCACCAAAGAGAAAAACCACTCAATGAATATTTATGAGTTACTCAATCCATATGTTACTATATGTGAATTAAAATATAAATTTAATGCTATAATTTCATTTTCAGCATCAAATAGTATGTGGAATGACTGTAAGAGGTACCTTAAAATTGTTCTATGTAGATTATTTTTGTGATGAATAAATTGAAACTGAAAGGACAAATGACATGCCTAAAAACATAAAGTACAATAGAAACATCCTTTTCATTTGTTGAAAGTAAAACCTATGCAGAGTGCTGGCTCTTAAATTTCCTCTAATCATTTGTTTTAATTTTAAAAATGCATTTCCTAACAAAATTTAGTGAATCATTTTTAAGTGGGAAAGGGACCAAAAATGGAAGAAAGAGAATGCAAAAAGAGTTAAGGCGTGTGAGGGCCATGCACCAACTAGCCATGACGAATGTAATCATTAAGGACTGCAAACATGCACTAATAGAAAGAAAATAAATTTAATGAAATAGATTTCTCAACCCAGGACTAACAAATCAAATTATTAGTTTCTATCTTTTTGATCTAAACTTGATCAATCAAGTAATGAAATCCAGTATAAAATGATGCTAGGGAGGAATTTCATGATCAAATCTTCTTAACGTTGAATTGTTTCACCGCTGCTATAAATACTCAGCGGTAACAAAGACGTTCACTTTTACTGAGTCTCTGGCATGGGGTTTTTAATTGTGCCACACTGAATAACAGGACTGTCAGCTGGGAGATGACCATCCCACACCAGTTTTTGTGTTGGTTAGCGTTCTGCTGTTGGACGAGTTACAGTAAAACCCTGGTTTGTGAGTGCAGTTCATTGCAGAAATATGCTTGTAATACAGAACACTTGTATATCAAAGTGAATTTCTCCCTAAGAAGTAATAGAAACTCAGATGATTCATTCCACAAACCTGAAAATATTCGTATAAAAAGGAGTATAATACTGGAATAAAATACAAAATAATAAAGAAAATACAAAATAGAAAGAGAAACCCAAAATAACTTCACTTACTTTTGAAAACTTTGGGGATGGTATGAGGGAGAGCAAAGAGAGGGGGATTATTCTGTAGGAAAACTTTCACCACCTCTAGTGAAATTATTGCTATCCATTGGGTCAATGGAATCTGTTTTCTTTTCATGCCGCTTTAACATGAACCTACTCAAAGACACCTACTTTTCCTTCCTTCTGAGGATTTCCCACAAATGTGACATCCTGTGGTCCTTAAAGCGATTCATGGCTTGCTTGACCTCAGGCTTATTTGGGTGGTGCTTTTCTACAAAATTTTGCACTGTTCTCCACATCTTCCTAATCTTATCTGGAGTGAGGGATTCCTCCGCCTATTTCTCCTCCTCTGCAGATGTGCTCTCCTCCACAACCTCTGACTGTTGAGAGAGGATTCGGTGCAACCTGACAGTGAGAGAGAGAGACAGAGGACCATTGGCTCAGTTGTGCTCCTGTGACATTCAGCAACATGTACTACTCACGTTGATGGGCATCACACATTTATCAAGTTGAAATTTATTAGAAATGTCTGCTTGTCTTGCAGTTCAAGTTACTCGTTATCCAAGGTTTATGTACCTGTTTCCCACAACATTAAGGGAGAAGATTTCTAATTGCTCACAATTTCAGGGGATTCACCCTGTGGTCTTGGTCTCAAGGCAAAAAACATCATGGCGGAGGAGACAAGATTCTCACTTCACGGCATCCAGAAAGCAGATTATATAGGAAGAGTGAAATATGCACCTTCCAAACGCAAGGCTCCAATGGCCCCTACTCTTAGCAGCACATACAGCTAAGGACTCTTGCATAGTAGCCTACTGATAAGGACAGCACCCTCTCCTTGATCCAATCACCTGTCCAGAAATCTATTAATCTAGTCAAGGTGACAAATAAGGTTAATTGGCACAGTCTCATAGCAACATGCTTTTATTATCATTTCAGACAATTTGCATAAGCTCTATTTCTCTCCCAAGAGTGCTACATAGGGTTTGATTACTTGGAATAAATCTTGTTTTGTTTTTTTTTGTTTGTTTGTTTGTTTTTCTTCCAGTACCAGGAATCGAACTCATGACCTTGCTCTTGCCAGGCAGGTGCTGTGCCGCTGAGCTAAATCCCCAGCCCCACTTGGAATAAATCTTGAATTATCCAGTACATTACTTCCCTAACATGAGATACCATAGCTCACATATAATAATGCTTAGTGAAGGACTGTGATTTCCAGACCTAAGCCTTACACAGATGTTTCCTCTGTCTGGCATTGGACTGACTCACAATCAGTTCATCAATAATTGTTTGTAGGAAACTTACTGACTCACCCTGGGATACACGGGTAGGATCATAAGACTTTCCAGAACTCAGCAAAGCAAATGGTCACAGAGTTTAGTTTCAAGCTCAGAGTCACTCCTGACTCATCTTGCTTCTCTGTTTGGTATTCTCAGCCATTACTTTCCTCTGTGGAGTTACCAGATTTTCTGTAAGTTGACAGAAATTACTGGACTCCAAGAGAAGATGAAGTCAGAATAATTACATGGACTTATTCAACCAGAAATACATGACATAATATCAGCATGATTGTGATATTATATGTTATTGCTCTTGTTTTCAACCATTTGTATCTTTACTTTTAGTCTGTTCTGAATTACCATGTTTAACAACACTCTGATATTTTGTCTTTTCTAGTCTAAAAAGTGCCAGAAGTTAAACATTAGCAAATTTGGATACTCTTCTTTGCAGGAACATTTTCTCCAGCTATACCAATTCTCTCTCTCAAAAAAAAGTTTTCTTACATACACATCTGCCTAAGATAAAATTATAGATCTCTAAGGAGAACATTTTCTTTAAACAAATTCCAATATTTTATCTAGGTTTCCAAACCACTGAACCCACAGATGGCTGGAAAATTGATCTCACCTAATACCATCTAGCAGTGGCTTGAAGGTGCACCCAGAACTGCAATAGCCAGAGACTTCAATTCCAGATTCTCTTAAGACACTTTGTTTTGCAGAACTCTGATGCTTAGGTTGTGTTATGACAAAGTATGCTGCCCCACTTGTCTATGATGTGCATAACAAGTAATGACTAAGAGATAAACTATCCAAATACAAGAAGTATTTTCTTTTATATATTAGCATATTTAATAGGAAGCTAAAATGGGTTCTTTTGTCATTGCTTCAAATGAGTTCCAAATGATAGAAAAAAAGCATGTGTACCAAATACCCTACATCCCTAAATGAGGCTCTGGCTTACCTGCAAAAGGTCTGCAAAGAAGATGGGCAAAAACTTTTTTTTGGAACCCTTGGTACAGCGTTCTTCCTCCTCCCAGGGGAATGTTAGAGCACGAAGTAGGAAGGGTCAGGGAGTGCATCCCGTTTATCTAAAATATTCAGAGGAGGACTTCAAGACTATCTGGGGAGCTTGCAGTGTGCCACCTGCAATTTCTTAGATAAATGGACTACATGCCTCCACATTTTGAAATATAATGGTGGGAAACTCTACTACTGTCTGCATTAGCTACAGAAACAACCATTTGTTACCACGACTAGTAAGGCTGGGGCAGGGATAAGTATGCCTGAGGGACCAGGGGTGGTCCTTGTCAGAGACAGGCAGCCCGGCACCATCCTTACGGATCTTTGATTGAAAGGAGACTTCCAAAGTGACAAAGGAAGCCTAACAGAGTCTACATGTGGTCCACCACCCGCTGCCTCAGCACTGAGCATTGAAATTACCAGTTGGTAGTGTCACAGAAATTGCAATCAGAGTTTTCCAGCAATCTACTACATGCTGCTTGCAATCTTACCAAGTCCAAACAAACAAAATGGTTTGAGTGGATAGAAATCAACCTATGTGGTAATGTCACACTTTTTTGGACTAGTTCTTATTTCTTACTAAAAGGAGGGAGTAAAGTTACCCAAAACCTAAAGCCTATCGTGTCTGTAACATTATCACTGGCAGGTACTGATAACATTTGTAGGATAACAAAGTATATTTGTTCTCTATGTCTGGGAAAAACACCATCCAAATAAAAAAAAATATAATGAAAATCCAAGCTGTGTTTGGTGTGTGATGAAGAGAGGGAGCCAGTGCTTCAAGAGGTGAACCTTTTCTGTCCTGCAGTTGTGAATGAGAGCCCTCTCCAGGTTCCTAAACACTTAATATTCATGACCATCCCCAACTCAGACACTGAAGCAACAGGGGGGTCCTATTTACAAATGCTGGTCTTCCTTTGATACCACTACTTCTTTATACAATGGCTTTCTTTTTTGTCCTTTTTCCTTTTTGTCATTTTGAGACAGAGTTTCACTATGCAGTTCAGACTAGGCTTGAATTCACTTTGTAGCCCAGGCTGGCCTCGAACTCACAGCAATTCTCCTGCCTCAGCCTCCCAAGTGCTGGGATTGCAGGCCTGTTTCACCATACCCAAAGGCCCGTTATCAAACAGAGAAATATAAACAGTTAATTAAAATCTCTCACATCCCCACCTCCCAGCAATAGCCACCACTACTATTAGGCTGGTCTGTATGCAATTCTCAAGATTCAATTAATTTTGACCTACAAAAAAG
>NW_004955438.1:9643399-9662039 GCF_000276665.1 Chinchilla lanigera | reverse complement strand
ATGTCCAGGTTCTGGTTCCTGCGGGTAAGGTGGCCATTGTTTTCATCACCAGAACACTTTGTGAAGTTCACAAAGGAAAGCAAAATGTGCTGAATGCTTCTGTTAGTGAACTGAATTGTTCATGAAGAGCTCTTGAACAGAATTGTATTATTGTATTAGAGCACATGCACTGTTTACATCTGAGTTGCTATGATCCATAATCCAAAAACACTGTAATAATATATACTAAGTAGTATACCTTAGATGTTAGACATAAATAGCACTTTAGCTTATACAGTTTTTACATTTGAAGTTTTATTTATTTATTTTTTTTTTTGGTTTTTCTCCGGTACCGGGAACCGAACTCACGACCTTGCGCTTGCCAGGCAGGCGCTTTTGCCGCTGAGCTAAATCCCCAGCCCCACATTTGAAGTTTTATAAACCTCACACACATACACACACACAAAGGCACATGTATCTCTTGGTGATTCAGTTGTTAAAGAATACATTTCATAATACTCTCAGTAGTATCACATATTCATGAAGGGTTTCACCTGAAAATGAGCTTGGGATTCCACCTAACATTTTTAAATTTAATATTTGCTTGTAATCCTCTTGTTTCTTTTTGAACATGTATTTGTAAATTCACATATATATAAAACAGCAATGTTGTTTTGCATGCCCTGTTTGAGAAAAGTCTCTTTTAATCTAAAGTATCACATTTGATGCATCTAGATTCTACAACCTACACAACACAAAAAGGTAATAATATTTTGTGTACTTGCAATTTTCAGCTGACAAAATAAACGAAGTGTTGGGGGATGTCAGTCCAAAGATTTCATTTCCATTTTGAGTTTTCTATGTTTAATATTTTTTTTCATAAATGTACACATGCACAACTACATGAATAAATGTGCTCAAAATAGGTAGCAATCAATAGTTTAATTTCTTGTAGTATCCAATAGAAGGTAGGCTTTGTTGAATTTATTGTACAAATTTAACAGCATTTATGTAGAAAGCTTAAAGATCTATTTTTAGGAGGAGGTGTTGGGGATTGGAGCCTGAGCCTTCACACTGAGGTACATCAATATGTATTTTTGTATTTTCTATTTTGTATTTTTATTTTGTATTTGTATTTTTTATCTTGAGACAGGTCTTGCCAAGTCACTCAAGCATGTGAGCTTTCTGTATCAGCCTCCCAGCATTGTCAGGTTATCGATCTACACCACCATGCCTGGCGTAAAAGATTTAATTTTTAATAGTCACACAGGTAAAAATTCCATATATTTGAGCAGATATCTTAATCTAATTTGTTTCTGAGTATAAAGTCAGGCTTGCTCTAGAATGTTTACAAAGATTTTTTTAATTTTAAAATAATGAACTTTAAGTAAAACGCAACGGATTAACTTATTTCTATACCTTGAAGATCTGTTGTAAAGACTAAGTGGACTGATATAGGTCCAATTCTTAAGCTAATACATCTAAATAACAAATACTACAAGAATAGAAATTGTTGTTATAATTGCAGAGAATTCATTTCCCAAGCAATTGTTTCTTCTGTAGTTTCAAGCTTATTAGTAATTTTATTTCACTTCTCTGAATCCTATTTTATAAAAGGTTTGTTCACTATCATCCTACACTAGTTTATTTTCCTCTTTGTGCTGCTCTTGAACTCTGCCAGGATAATTTAATTTGAAAATAAAGAAAATTCTCTATGAAATGTTGATGACCCTGAGATTCTGGCTATAGTGCATATAAAAGGACAGATCATGTTGAGAGGAAGATAAGAGAAAAAGCTTGAAAGAATTATTGGAAACTAAGGGAATGGGAACAAGATTCACATATTAAGTTGGCTGGGTGAGCAGGGACCATTTGGAATTCTTTGACATAACAGAAGCAACAACCTAATGAAAGCAACCTTAAAAGTGACGTTCTAGGTCGTTCTTTCTTATTATTTGACCGAATATCATCTTTTTCTTCTTTTTTTTTGTCTTTTTGAGACAGGGTCTTACTATGCAGTTCAGGCTGGCCTTGAGCTCACTTTGTAGCCAAGGCTGGCCTTGAACTCACAGAGATCTTCCTGCCTCCGCTTCTCGAGTGCTGGGATGACAGGCATGTGCCACCACACTTGGCTTCCTTTTCATTCTTAAACTCTTACAAAACAAATTAAATATTCCATCAAGACCATCCAACTATGCACCATGCAGCATTTGGTTTGATTTGAGGTGGGAAGTACCTTCCCTATACAAAGGTGGAAAGGGCAAATGGAAAATGCTTAATTTTTGCCTGATTTCTTTAAAAAAAACATATGCAGAAAATATATATTGTGTGTTAGTCAGTATCTGAGATGGCTCTTTCTGATCCCACTTCCTGGTATGACAACTGGGTGCTTTTCTGGTACAGATAAATATTGGGGGCTGAGGAACTCACTGTCCTGTATCCAGTTGAGCTGGAGCACCACGCTAAGGCCATCCCTCTCGTCACTCGGTTCCACACATTTGAGCTCAGAAGCCACCGAGGGGCAGTCCATGGAACCACACACCAATGCATGCACACTCACATATGCACATACATACACACATAGTGCTATCTCAGTTCCAAAGTTTACAACCCTCTGATTCTCTAGTTTGTGTTCATCTCAATAAATTTTAGATTAAAATTAATTCCTATTGGTTTCACTTGGAGTTTTCTTCCAACATTGAGTGTACTCACTTGAACTGTATCAACATTTTGCTGAGGACATAACCTCAGAAATTCAGAGAGGAGTGGTTGAAATGTGGGAAACTCTTAGCCCTCTATGTTTGGTTAAAAAATTTGTGATGACCCTAAAGAGATTCCTCTGTGTTTCTCTTGTAGATTATAAGCTGCTTCTCCCTCATTCTGAGAACATCAGGGATTAGTGGTGTGGTCATTCTTCATTCTTCTCTCCTCCTCCAACAAATCTATTATGCCAGAAATCTCAGTGTGAAATGGTCACAATTTGATCTCCTTGCTATGTTCAAATAATAGATTTAATTGGCCTCTGATAACCATTAACATAGCAGAACCTCGCTATCTTTTTGCACAGTTTAGATTCAATTGCTCCTCGGTATGTCCACTTCCTTGATAAATTTTACCTCTCCTACCTCCCCCAAGCTTTCTTTTCTTACTCTCCTTCGCATATTGTGCTCCTCCAGCTAAAACTATGTCTCCCTTTATTTTTTCACTTACGAACAGACAGGTGAATGTTATAGGAGAAAATTCCATTAACCATGCTACTTGAGCTCACTTCAAATTTAGACTCACAGCTCTCAGCAAGGCTACTCCACTGCCTGACCATCATCCTTCTGTGGTACTTTCCCCTGAGACTGTCTTTGATGGAAACAAATGCATCATTCTTCCTCCTATTTCATCCAAGTCCTCCTCATCTTCTCATCCTCTTCACACTCTTAATGGAAAAGAACAGATTTAGTCAGAAAAGGATGATTTATAGTCTGGTCCTCAACAAGAAAGAAGGCAGTTTTGACTCTTTGTCATCCTCCTCTTCTTCCTCTTGCTTCTCAACAGGCAACTTCATTTCATCTTTTGCTGCTTGGGGACTTGCATTTGAATGACTTACTTCCTGAATTTATTTTCTGCTTTCCATGGGTCGTAATGCTTTTCTTACCTACCAGACAATTCCCATTATCACACAAACACAGGTCATCACAGCAGCCATTGGAAAACAAAATAATAAAATCCTAACCTCTCTTTTCTCTAAGCCTACACCTTTAATACTCCTCCATATCTTTACATTCTATTTTCTCTCTCACAGGGCTCTAAGTGACCCAGTATTATGCTCCTCTAGACTCTTCTCTCTAGACTGTCTGTCATATTACCTTACCATGCTCCAGAGCTTTAAATATCACTCATGAGTTAATGACCTTCAAGTTTCCATCTCTAGTCTTCTCATCTCACCTGAGTGTTTGACTCATCTTTAACTCTATACACATTGGTATGGATTTCTAAATGTTAATATGGCAAAAATATTTGCTTCCACCCTGACTTCTATGGTAAAGATTTAATCCCAAGAAATGGTACCACGTGTAATGATGTGGAGCCATAGTGGACTAGTAAGTCTGTCCTAAATTCCAACATGCAGTGTCTTAAGTGTCATCCCAGAAATGCAGCCTGACTTCAAGCACTGATCACTAGCCCCACTGCTAAATCTGTGGTACACAACCTCCGTGCTTTCACCTTTCCAATGATTCTAACCATGTGGAGCTCTGTAGTCTGTAAGCCTGTAGGGAAAGCAATAGTTCTGAAACACTGTCCAGTCCACCTCGTTTCTTTCTTTAAAGTTTTCTAATGCTTTTGTGTTTGTTTTGCTATCAACAAATAGAGTAAAAATTTATTACTGCCTCCTAACTCTACTTTCTACCCTTTCATCTGAAGGCATTCATGTGGCAGTCTTCTCTCAAATTCTTGTCTTTCTTCCTGGATAACTGAAGGATAATAATAAATATATTACATGTTTGCTTAAAGCTAGACTCATCAGACAACTGGTGGCAGATTTACCTCCACAGCACAAATTGTCTAATTTCAACCTCACTCCACAATCTCCATGATAACCTTCCACTTTTCAGTTCACAATTGAAACAAATGTAGAATCCCAGGTGCGGTGGAATGAAACCTGGTGGTCAGTTTGTAACACCCAGCTGAACTGAATCAGCATGGTGCTGGGCATGGAAGACTCACCCGAGGATTGTTGCCAAAAAAATCAAAAGGAGAACTAAAGAAAAGTGCTGTTAGGGAGCTGTTAACTCTCCTGCAGTTCTGCTGGAGGAGCTTTTCATGCTGGCTTTCCTGATGAACTCAGCTGTTCTTACCGTTGTAGGAGCTCGGGACTTTGTTGTCACTGAGATGGTTATGGTTCACTTTGAGGGAACTCTGGTCCTTACTTTGAGCACTTCTTCCTGGCTCCTGGGCTGGGGGGATGGTGTGCTGTTCAGTCTCCTGGAGAAGCTTGTCATGCTGGCTTTCCTGATATGAACTTGGCTGTTCTCATTATCGGAGGAGCTTGGGACTTCATTGTCAGTGAGGCTGGCTGTGGTACTTTTCAGGGGAGCTCTGGTTCTTACTCCGAGTGTCACTCCCTGGTTCCAATGCAAATCTTCAGCCTACTGGCACAGAGCTTTCATCTCACCACTGACATTTGAGCTTTTCTTGTGTAAATCTGTGAAACAGACTGGTATGAAGCATTGTCATGGGCTCTAGGCTTCAGAGGGACTCATGCAGGACATTGCCATGGGATCCAGGCCCTCAGCTAGATTCGTTGGGTCTTTAGTGTGTGGAAAGATTTCCTGTACTCTTTTGTACTTGACTCTTTGAGAAATTACTATAAAAGAATCCTATAAATTGTGTGTCCTGTATTAAATTGCTTTTCTTGTAAACCCTGACTACAACACCAGGAAAGCAAGCACTATCTCCTCAGTCTGTGTTTTCTTTGGAATTCATTTGCACATCATACATCTGTTTGCTTCAAATGGTCTTTTGCTAAATATGTTATGTTGACTTTGTTATCTGTGACTCTAGTGGGGAAACAAAATACCTAAAAGAAAAATAAAACCAGTCATATCCATACTATCCATTCTTGCTATAATTAAATGTTACTACAAAGTTGTTCTCCAGATAAAAAGCAACTGTTATTATTGTATTCTTTAAAATGACTTAGCAACCTCTGTCGTTTGCAGAATTTAAATGCAATGGCTTTTGTTCAAAGTGCAGCATGTCTACTAGATTCTTAACTGCTTGTAACAACTCAGCTGCAGAAAGGATCTTATTTGTGAAGACTGCGAGATGAAAACAGCTTGCCTTCATCAGTACAGGTCACAGGCATTAATTGTGATGACTAGGTGCATCTTCCCATATTAGCACTCTTTTTATTGTAACTTATTGAGTGCTAATTGCACTGTTGTGCTATGTTAATTTTTATTTCAAAGTATGCTTTTTTATAGCTCAGTGGCATGATTATATCCTCAATTTGTCCATGAAAATGATTGTGTTCCTTCTTCAAAACTCTTCTGTTGATCCACTATTCCCTGTGTCATTCCCCTTGTTCTTTATCAAAACTCACAAAGAACTTGGGACAACTGAAGCTAGTTTTTGGACTGGGTCTCTTCTTGTGATTGAAATTTAAAATTCTTTTAATAAAATTCAAGTCATCATCAAATTTGATGTTTATTTTTCCAGAAGAACTACAAACATCATGCCACAGTGATATATGTGCACCCATGTTCATAGCTGCTCAATCTGTCATAGCTAAATCGTGGAAGAAACACAAATGCCCATTAACTGAGGAATGGATAAAAAAGATGTGGTATTTTTAAATAATGGAGTATTACTCAGCTACAAGGAATGATAAACTTGAGGCTTTCATAAGTAAATGAATGCAACTGGAGTCCATACTCATAAGTGAAATAAATCAGACCCGCATGTGTAAATACTCATAGTCTCACTAGTGTAGGTATCTGAAAGAATAAATAAAACCTTAAAGATATAATAGATACTGTGAAAGAGAAAGAAACTGTTCAAAGGGAGAGAATGACTGGAATGAGGGAAAAGAGAAACAGACAGCAAAATATGCATAGATATATATGTATACATATATACACACACAGAATAACTGAGAGAGTCATACTATAAATTTCTGTTGTTTTTTTGAAAGGAACAGTTAAGGTTTAATTGTTTGATCAGTCTTAAATGCCTATATTTGTTTAACTGAGTAACCAATTTGAAGATAACAATATGTAATACAATATATATTATTAATTTTCTATCACCTTGCCTGAAACTCTGTATTGCTTCTACTGTTTGGGGGTTGTTTTGTTTATGTCTGTTTGTTTGTTAATGTGTTTTCATTCTTTATCTTTAAAAATACAAAAGATGGGGCTGGGGATATAGCTTAGTGACATAAGCGCCTGCCTGGCAAGCGCAAGGTCATGAGTTCAATCCCCGGTACCACAAAAAAAAAAAAAAAAATACAAAAGAATTAAGCAATGTTTATTGGAAATTGTCACTTTATAGTAGCCAAATAGTAAGCAGCATGTGAGTTTTCATTTCTCCTTTCTTGAGTGTTTTTATACAGTATAGTGATGATAAAATGTTTACAAATTTTTAAATGTAGTCCATGCTACAAACTGGCTAAAGGATTTGCCATGGTGGTGGAAAACCAAAAGGCTCCTGTACAAGGAAGGGAGCAGAGTCAAGGAGACTAAGGAGAAACAAATTACAGTCAGATAAAGCACAGAGCAATGTGGTAAAGCTTGGGATAAGACTCGTACTGTTTGTGTACTTAGTCTTAATATTATTTGTTGGCATTAAGTAAAACTACTCCACCTTATCTCAAGGGAGAGTGAAAATCAGAAAATCAGAATTACCAAAGAGATAAAAGAAAAGATGTCAAATGATGCCCACATTACTTTACAAATGTCCTAAAAGCATTCTTGATCTTATTTACAACTGAAAGAATACATTTACAATTTTCTAGTTTAGGATCAGATTGTAGGATTTATTAAGTGAGAAAAAATAAAATTTTTAAACAGGAGATTTGTGTTCATAGTGTAGGAGAATCCAGTGACAAGAAGAAGATCTAAAAAAATGTATACAGCAATTGGAGTTTAGAGGAAAAGCAGGAAACAAGAAAGGAACCCAAATAGAAAAATGTGCTGCTGTGAATATAGATACTTATTCATTTGGATTTTCCAAAATACTTTATTTCCTTAGCTCAAAATTCATGCAACAAATACACTATCACTGCTTGTGTCCTGGGGCAAACAGTTATGATGTGAAGTTGTTCTGATGCAGATTCCTGGGAGGGATGGAAAATGCAACCAAATGTCTTATCACAAGGTTTCCCCACAAGGATTCACTCCAGTATTCAAGTTTTTTGCTCACACGCAGGAACCCTTTATCTATATTCAGATACACTTGTTTGCTAGATTCATTTCTGTGTGAGTCTCTAATGTGTCAAAATCTTAAGAGTTCAGTATGGGTTCTCGGAATAGTACTGAGCACAAATAGCAGACACAAAGGTCCCTTTTTAAAATTAATTCCAGGCAGTGACAGTATCTTTGCAAAGCTAACAGAATATTGGTGCATGCGGCAGGATGCGTGTCCTATGGGAAGAATAAACTTTCCTATTTTACAGTGTGTCAGGGCTGCTGTGATGTAAAGTGTAAACCCCATATATACTGGGAATCTGCCTCCCTTACTGACTGCCAGGTGGGGGCCAGATGTGTGGATTCTGAGCCTCCTCTCCATTTGGGATATGGCAAAATGTAGCATTTGTGAACATTAACACCTTGTCTCTATACTAATGTTTCAGTTCTAACAGTGTTTCATAATTATCACTGCCATATCACTTATGAAACCTGGAAAAGACAGTGAACATGGAATGGTGGAGTTTTTAAAAATACCTCTTATTTTATTTCTATCAGCTCAACTCCAAATAGCAGTGTGTACTAAGTGCTTCCTGTGTGCTGGGTACTGTGCTAGGACTGCATAAGCATTACCTCATCAGTTCTCAGAATGACCCCAGAGACAAAGTAGTAACCCCTCTAACTGAGAGCCTGAGGCAGTGTCTACAACACTGACTGTCTACTCATTCAATGTCTCAATACATGAAAAAGCATTTTCCATCACTAGCTTTGCTGAAAGTACAAAATTATACAGATGAAAATGGCAGACTCAAAGAAACAGTGTAACTTATTCACTTTTACTTAGCAGGTTAGCCAGGAATTGAATGCATGTCCATATGACTAGAGGGATAATTGTTTTAATCACAAATATTTGACCTCAAGGCTCTGGAATTTCATGACATAATTCCCACCAGCTCCATGTATGCTGACAAGTGTAAATTCCCTTTCTTCTACATCTTGCCCCACATGACTGAAAATCTTTTGTGTCTTAGCCACTTGCACGAGACGAGATTTTTTTCCCTACTTTTATAAACCAATAACCAAGAAAATAGAAGGAGGTTCACATAAAAGTTGACACTTTGAATTAAGGAATTTGGATGATAAGAAGAATAATGACACTTGAGTCTTTGATTATGTGAAAAAAAATGAACACCAGTTGCTTCCTGGAGAACCTCTTCTCTTATGGCTACAATAGGAAGATTAGATCTCTTTCTTTTAGCAACACTTTGGAATCAGAAGCAGATTCCGGGAAGATAGCTACCTTTTCCATGCATACTAGGGTGTAAGTGGCATGGAAATACGATTGCCTTAATTTGAAACACAAATCCAGAAAATCTGGGTTTAATAAAGCATAATTTGGTCTTCCTTGAACTGATTAGATATCACTGTTTAATGACAATTTTTAAAAGTCCAGTGCAAAGTTAGGCACTGAGATTTTTGGGTATGTGTGTGTGTTACCGCATGAACTGATGACACAGATAGCCTTGCTCAGCTGCTCAAGGCTGCTCTCCTTCATTATCTCTCAGCTCCTTCCTTTCAATATTTCAATCTTTTGTTTTTTCCGTCACACATTCTGTTTTGTAATCTAATCCTACTGGTTCCCTCTAATCATAAACTTTTGTGATTAAAGTTGATCCATTTGGGTAATCCAAGCTAATCTTTCTGTTAGCTGCATCTGAAAAGTCCTATTTTGCCACATAAGGTACATATTTACAGTTGCCAAAGATCAAAACATGGGTATCTTTAAGAGACCATTAGTCACTTTATCACACAAAGTTTATTTGAACTGGAGCTGCTAGTAATAGGGAGAGAAGAGGAAGAAGGGCATAAGGATACTGAAAATGAGGCTATTCACTAAGAATACTAGAAAATGGGCAATGCTTTTGAAGTAGGAGCCTTTGTGGAGGAGATAAAGGGGCATTACAACGACATATTTCAATGTCTACAAAGTAAATGGGCAATGTTGGGGACAGCCCATCTTTATTCTTCTTAGAGTACTGCATAAGAAAGACTGATGCAGGAGTGGTGCAGGTAATCGGAAAAGCGGCAAACAAGATTACACTTGTACCTGAAAAGGTGACAAAGGCAATGCCTTGCTGATAAATGTCATGCGTTTCAAGGGCTCCAGCACATCACTTCAGTACACGTGTGTCCTTTCTGCAAACAGTCTCCTATCAGAAGAATGTATAATTATTAATGCTGTTTTGCTTCAGCCCAAGGAGAGCTGGAACATAGTTTATGTTAAATTCAGTTCATTAAATATCAAATGAAGTAGTGTATGTTAAATTTACTCCATAGTTCCTGGTATACTGTGAGCACCCAAAAAGTCAGTGACATTGTTTTTTTTTTGGTTTTTCTCCCGTACCAGGAACCGAACTCACGACCTTGCGCTTGCCAGATCAGGCGCTTTTGCCGCTGAGCTAAATCCCCAGCCCCTCAGTGACATTGTTAATAGAAAGAAATCTCAAGGTCGCCTTTGGTACTTCAGCACGACCTGGAGGCCACAGAGTATCCCTTCTGATCAGGACCAATCTTTCTCTACTCTTCTGAGACACAAGGTATAGCAGAAATTTTTTCAGTTCCTCAAACTTCACTCTTTGCCCAAAGCATGGCTCAAGGTCTCCGGTAAAACCCACTATAACAACACAGCCCTTTCCTGGTTTTCCTAGTCCTGTCAGTCCAAGAGAAGGTCTCACATTCAGTCCTCTAGGACTCTCCCTTTCAAAGGAGAGGAAAAAGGAATAATTCACACAATCATTCCTCTGCCTCTAAAGTAGGTTAATCCTTTGGTGTCTTCTTGCTTTTCAGCACATTATCTTCCAAACAGATAGAAAGAAGTCGGGGAGGAGCCCTGAGACAGCTAGGGCGGGTGTCCTGGCAACAACACACACGAATGTGTTCACTCTATCATTTTGAGTCTTCCACTGTGGCCAGGATTCTGAGGTGAACGTGGGGTGTAGCACTGGCAAATGTGGATTGAAACCCTGGTGTAGGCAACAGTTAGCTCTGAATATTTCAGACTCTTTCTTAAGTTCATTCACTTTCCTCGTCTGCAGAATATAAACATTGCTGTTCTTCATAGAAGATTATGAGATTTAGAGATAATGCAATGAAACACCTAATATACGTGCAAGTAGCAAGCAGCAAGCTTTTTTTTTTTTTTTTTTTTGGTTTTTGTTTTTTTTCCGGTACCGGAAATCGAACTCATGACCTCGTGCTTGCCAGGCAAGCACTGTGCCACTGAGTTAAACCCCAACCCCAAGTAGCAAGCTTTTGACAGAAAGTTTGAATCTCCTTTCTCCTCTCCTCACCACAACGTTTGAGTCACACCCAGAAATTCTTCCGTGGATGTTCATGGTAGGATATGTTCAACAATGGAATAACAAGACTCAGGTTTCTATGAGAGCCTGGAAAGGAAGAGTGGCAAAATTTAATGTAGCAATAAGCTCTATGGAAGAGCTTGGCCTTATAAAAAAGTCAACAGACAGGAGTTTTAAGTAGTAACTGGTGTGGTCATTTATCATCTTTGCATAACTAGAAAGGGAGCAGAGAGCAGGTGAAGAGATAGAGTACAGTGCTATTTGAATGGTGTACACAGGGGAAGACAGTGCCCTGGGCATGACTATTGGTGGTTGGAAATTAAGAGAGGATATGCAACGAAATATTTAGGAGGTAAATATTCATAAGCAAATGCTTGAGTCATTGGACTGGGTTTGAATTAGAAAGCTTAATGGATGACAACACCCAATTCTGTGCCCTGGGCAATCCTGTAGATTACTGATCCTATTAACAGACAACACAGGAGTAGCAACAGGTAAGAAGAAAAATAGTGGGGTAAAATTCTAGAAATGTTTTTGAGATGTCTCCCTGGTATCTACAAATATAGGTTTGTCCCATGGTGTATTAGTCAAATGTCCCTTTGCTAATATAAAATACTAACAGTTAGTAATTCAAGAAGGGGAAGATTAATGTGGCTCACAGTTTCAGAGCCGGCAGTCCGTGGTTGCCTGAGTCCAAGGCAGAAATATTATGGCAGAAGGGCATAACGAGGAAAACTGCTTACCAGTAATTATGGTGGACAGAAAACAGAGAAAGTGAACAACATCTAAGAGGAAGAGGCCAGGAACCAGAAATAGCAATGTAAGACCACACCTCCATGACCAACACAGACATACCTGGAAGTGTGCTTCAGTAGATACTTAGGTGGATTTCACATCAATCAAACTGATGAGCAGCTAAACTGCTACACATGAATTCAAGAGGATGCATCCACGGCCAAGGGTGACTTTCTATTCAGTGGGTGCCACTGTCAAACTTCCACTAGTGGGTCTAGAGAACCATAAAGCAGACACTTAAACAAAGATACTGTCTCAGATGTATCATTTATGGAAAAGAGAAAAGGTTAGTTGAAATCTTTTAAAAATGCTATTTTTTCCACTGGTGTAGGGTAGCATATCATATAGTTTGCACTGAACCTAGTAGTTTCCACTTATGTTTGATGGAATAGGACAGTGTAGAATGGGGATATTGCAGAATATAGCTGCATACAATTATTCCTCCTCACATTACCAGGCAACATTTTCCTGTGGTCCTCTCAAAATTAAATCTCCCCTTAAAGAAGTAAAGGATCAATTCCTTTACAAAGCTTAGCAACTTTATATGTACCTTTTAAAATTTTTTGTAGTTTCTATAATTTTCTGTTCTGAGTCCAAAAATCCCCAACAGATTTCTACTATTAGTCTCTTTTAAGGATAATGGTGCCTTCTCATTTTCTGTAGTTTTCAGAACACACTAGTTGCAAGTTTAAAAGTTTTTGCCAAGTAATTCTTCCCCAACTGCTTTTTATAACTTTGAAGTTCAATAACGTGGTTTTCCTTAGCCATTGCAAGAAAATGCATTTTTCTCTGCAAATGGGGATTTCTTTGTTACCATTTTCTGCTCTGAAATGTTAAAACATATCTCTAGTTGTTTTCTTTTCTGTCTTCTCTTACTCATATTCCTTCTCATAGAGTGAGGCATATAGAATTATGAATAATATTATAATTCCTTCTGGAACCAGAAGAGAAACATGGTTTCTATTATAGTTTTTTGCACTATTTTTCCCTGTCTTTAAAAGATAGTTTAAAAAAGGAATCCAGGGGGATGCAAGTCTATTTATAATTGTGGGCAACCTGAGGCAGAAGACCAGATATTTCTAAAATTATGCTTGTTTTGATTTGCTCACTAGTTTGTTTTTCTGAGAAATTGTGAATAATAGAGCCATTAGGGTTGGAAGGTGCTTATTTTGCTTCATAAATGTAGGTGTATGTGTGAGTCCCTATCCACGCCATAGCTTAGTGTCTGTCTCCAGTGTCAAATACATTCAGTCCATGTGTTGGTGTGCAGTGATGAAGAAAAGTTGTACAGAACCACATATTGTATGAGCTTTATTATCAAGGCCTTGTAATTTCAGATAATACTGACCAAAATGATTAAGCCTTTCTTTAATAGATTCACACACTGTTTAAGATTATATTAATTGGTGTATTGACCCATTTATTTGTGTTTGTGTTTTTATGAATTTCTTCTAAAATACATTTTTTTTTCTCTTTGCTATATATAATTAATACTATTAGGAATCAGGAGACCGTGTTTGGAAAGTGAGGCTCTACCATTATTTTGGGATTTGATTTTTAAATGACTTAGGCAAAAAAAAAAAAAAAAATTCTATCTCTCGCAATCAGCCGTATGGTGGGCTTAGTAACTAGTCCCTACAATTCTTAGGGTTGTCCTGATAGTGGAATTCAACATTAAAGAAATACGACCAGTGTATAAGGTAAGATGTTCAAGGGCTATCATGTTTGCATCTAAAATTATCCAGACAATAACTGGGATATGGGAAAAGAGAAGGGAAAGAAGGAGAAAGTTTGTATATATGTATATGCAGGATAGTTAACACGGGTGTTTTACTGTCCTGTATTTCCTTGCTGAAAGAAACTGTCAGTGAGGCATTGGTTGATTAGCTCTGTATGTCTATATGTGTTTTCATGAGAAACTACATTGAAGATATCAATATGTAATACAATAAGCATTGTTAATTCCCTACCACTCTGTTTGTAACTCTGTAATGTCTGTACTGATCCTTTGCTATTTTGTAAAATGTTGTCGGTCTGTTAGTATTTTCCTCCTTTTATTTCTAAAAAAAAAAAAAAAAAAAATTATCCAGACAAGGTACAAAGGATTTAAAGGTTTTTTTTTTTTTCCCTTCCAAAATAACCACAAAGTATGAGGAGTGCTGTGTTAATCTCACGTTTCTGATTGGAAACTGAGGCCTACACAATTTCAATAGTTTTCCTATAATATGTCACTAAATAAATGAGAGATTTAAAATTCAGACCAAAGCCCGTCCCCGCCCCCACCACTAGTGTGTGGTTACTGTGGTTTGAAAAGTTTGGTGCGGGATAATCTTCCTAGGCAGCAGCTCTCTGGCGGCCCTGCCACGTCTGGAGGTGATGACACAGCTGATGGATCACTTAAGTCGGAAAGTATTACTCCTCCGGTGAGCTAACTTTGCAGTCCACTGGGGCTAACACGGAGTAACTGTACTATTATGCAATCTCTCAGGCTGCATAGAAAGCAGAGATGGTGTCTGATGATGTCTTTCTCTTTAAACCTTGGCAGAATTCAGAACATGGAACTGAAGGGCATTAGAGGTCCTCTGCTCAGTTAGACTGATCTGCTAAACACATCCTAAAGATCCACGGTGTGGAAGGTAACACTGAGTTCCTCTTTGTCTGTTTACAGTCTCCACCAGCCTGCAAGTTAAGGGAAAGGATTTTGTCCTTCATCATTACCCTTGGAACATAAACCCTACAGTCATAGCTACAATGCTGCCTATTGCTGACCAATCAGAATATGTATCTCTCTTTTAAGTAGCTGTGTCTTTTCTCTCCCTCCCTACCCATCTTTTCCTCATGGTCTAAACATCACACTGGCAGCTAGAAGCTACTGCTTTTGTTTACGATCTACGTTGCTCTGTCTCTGAGAGGAGAGATGGAATTTCACTCATGTTTCCATCTGAAGTATCCAGCAGTGCCTATAATAAAAATTTGTTCTCAGTAAATATTTGTAGAATTTGATTTAAAAATGAATAAATTATCTTAATTCAGCAAAGAGTCACAAGCACCTTTAATTTTCCACTCATTCTGAAAGGAATCAGAGAAGACCTTAGTTTTCACGGAACTTGTAATCGAGTTTGTCATGTAAGACAGCATCATGTGTTGATTATTAAGGTATAGTCTTTAGCTTCATATCTACGCCTCTGTTTTCTATTGTTTTCTACTATGATATTGGGAATGGAACTTGTAAAAAATTCCTTTTTCTTTTTTTCCCACCTGACTTCTTGATAGCTGTGCCAAAACAGATTTTGCGAGGGAGTAAATAGTGAGAAGAAGAGGGTAAAATGACACTGTGCTGCTCCAGCGTGCCTGTTGTTTTCAGCTACTCACAGGGCCCCTGCATGACACGTTACCCTAGCCTCAGCAGGGAGATGCAGACTTCACTTTCTTCTGACACACAACTAACAGCCGTCCATCAGAGGTGACAATGGTACAAGCGATTCCTATTCCCAATCTTCTTCTGAGCGTTATGTTCTGAAAACCCCAATTCCAATTAAACCAATCACTTTACAGATGGCTATTAAAAGTAGGTTCAACCACAGTTGATTCTAGTACAGAGAAGAGAAGCAAAATGTGACTTCATTCTTTGCCATTTTATTGAGAAAAGTCTATTTGACTATACTTGTTTCAAGACAAAGAATGTAAAATTTTGACCACAAACCACTGAATTTTCTGCTAGTAGAAAACTGACACAAAATTAATGTATTAAATGGCATTATACGGGTATTGAGACAATGATAGTGTAACATGATGACATTGTTTATTAGGAAAATCCAACAATGTTCTAATTTCTAAAAAATTTTTTAAAATTTGCTTCATAGTGCTTCTAATGATAATTTTATTAAAAATATTAGACATGAAAATAACAGAGCTATTACTGATTCTGTTCATAGTATTTCCTCTATTAAAGATTAAAAATTCCTTCCTAACTAATGATTCAATACCAAATACTTCCAGACCTTGCTTTATGGGCAAGATAAATATATTTATTAGACATAAGAAATAATTTCTTGTTGCATAACTTTTCTGTGCTTCCGCACTTATTTTCCCTACCAAATTTTAAAAGTGATTAGAAATATGTATAACTCTTTTCCTTCTAATATTCAGGGTACATTTCCCATCTTTTCTCTAAAGAGCACAGCTCTGTCTTATAGCCTGGAATCAAGAGGCAAAATTTCCCATTTTTAGCACACCCTGCAAGTGTGACCATACCAGAGTTCTTCAGAAGTCAGTGTGAGTACACTTGACAGAGTAATGCCTCTCCTGAAGAAGGATGAGAAATAGGTTCAAAACAGAGACCATATTTAATATTTAATTCTACTAGACATGCTATTAGTTTAGAAAATTATCTACCAGTAAATAATATTGCAGTCTGGGAATGGTAGCACATAACTATAATCTTAGCAATTAGGAGGCAGAGGCAGTAGAATTGCCATGAATCTAGGTCAGCTTGCACTACATAGTAGGACCTTGTTTCAAAAGCCTAAATAAATAAATAAATAAATAAAATAAGCCAGACGTGGTGACACAAGCCTGTAATCCCAGCACTTAGGAGGCTGAGGCAGGAAGATTATTGAGAGTTCCAGACCAGCCTGGGCTACAAAGTGAGCTCAAGGCCAGCCTGAACTGCATAGTGAGATCCTGTTTCAAAAAAGACAAAAAAATGAAGAAATAAAGGAAAGAAAATTGCTATTGCCATATAAGGTTCTGAATATATATATATATTTAATTAATTTGCATGGGATTGGTGGAGAATTAGCAAGGTTTGCACAGTTAGCAAATCCTGCATCTTTGCTTCTACCGAGAAAACAATGTTGGGCTTCTGGAATTCTGTGATCACAATGATTTTATCTACTAATCTGGGCATAATCTTGTTTTACGTGTGTTTTTGTTTAAAGGCACCTTATTTAGTACACAATGCTGATTCATTAACAGTGACCACATGGCCATCGCACTATAACTCATACTTGAATGAAATTTAGCTAAGTAATGCAATTGCTCCCTGATGTCCACCACAGTCTGCTCTCGTCCAGGTACAATAGAACCTTAGCATTACTACCAACAACTGCTTTTAACTACAAAATCACAAGGAACACACATTTGTGAAAAAAAAAAAAACCCTCTATATATAACATGAGAAGGGATATGGCTTATAATTGATGAATTAAAGCAAATAAGCAAAGGGTCACCTTGATTGCTGCTAGATGAAGAGATTTAGACTGAAGCTTTCATTTTCCACTGCTCTATGTACATCCACAAATGGCCGAGAATGTGTCATGAGTATTGATTTAGAGATTGAAAATATATTTTAGCAAGTAGGCAACTTTACATAGATGAATTACACACAGAAAGGTCAAGTATGAATGATTTGCAAATATTTTCTCCTGTCCCAGTTTGAATTTTCTTTCCCTTATTTGTGTACTTTAAAGAACAAAGCTCTTAATCTTGAACATTTCAATTTACCAATTTGTTCTACTATTGTTCATACTGGTAGTGTGATATGTAAGAAATATGTAACCTCACTTTCACAAAAATGTTCTACTTTTTAAAGGTGTGTAGTGTTCAACTTCACATTATATTCTAAATATCTTGATCTAAGTGATAGGTGGAAATCCATTTTCTTGCTTATGTATATCAATATATATTTGATTAATTTGTTTTAAAATAACCCTTTTCTACTGTACTGCTTTGTAAGTTTTTGCAAAACCAAATGACTCTTTATTATCTAAAATTGATCTACTTGTCTATACTGATGTCAATATCACACTATCTTAATTATTATATCTTCATAACAGATTTTAATGAAGCAATGCAATTCCTCTAATTTTGTTCTTCTTAAAAGTTGTTTTTCTAGTTTCTTTATATTTTCATATAAATTTTAAAGAGTTAGGAAATTTTCTTTGGGATTGCAGCATATGTCACCTCTTTTAAGTCTTCTTTAAATTCTCTTAACAGTATTCTATAATTTAAATGTATATGCATTTCAAACATTTTGTTGGCTGTATTTCTGAGTACCTTATATTTTATGCTATTGTAGGTGTTATTGTTAAGTATCAACATCCAATTACTAGTGACTAGCATATCAAGTATAATTTTTAATTTTTATTAATTGTGATTTTTGACTAGCATATCAATTTTAATTTTATGCATACTGACATATATAGTCCTGTGGCCCCACTCATCCTGCTGCAAGGTATAAGATGTCAGAACACGTCCCACTGGAGCCTGTGTTTACTGGTCATAATAAGGCTGATTATTGCTTGGTGGTAAGTAATAAAAAGAGAACCTGTGGGTAAAGAGGGCTCTCTCATGTCCAGGTGGGAAAAGAAAGGAGAGTAGAGAAGAGGAGAGGAGAGGAGATGGGAGGGGAAAAGTGGTGTGAGGAAGGAGGCAAGAGACAGGAAAGGACACACACAGATCTGTATCTATCTATATCTATATTATCTATAACTATATCATCTATATCTATATCTATCTATATCTATATAAAGATTTTTAATAATGCCAAGACTGAGATCATGTGAGAAGGTCACAGAGTGAAGAGGAAGATGAAAGAGACATATTGCC
>NW_004955438.1:9641258-9643150 GCF_000276665.1 Chinchilla lanigera | reverse complement strand
GAACTCACGACCTTGCGCTTGCCAGGGAGGCGCTTTTGCCGCTGAGCTAAATCCCCAGCCCCCCTTCTTTTATTCTTTAAAATAAAAAAAAAAAATTGGAGACATATTGCCGAATATGATTTATGAGGCATAAGGGCACTAAGTGGATGTGGTGCTTCTGTTACCCTCTTGGCAACTATTAATGGTTTGGCCACGCGTTCTACTGGGATAAGTTCATGACACACAACTATATTTCTCTGTATCATGCGTCCTTGTTAAAAGACTTAGTGCTTGTATCTTTCTGTGTTCCATCATACTTTCCAAATATTTATGTTTTCTAAGAAAACATTTTAACTTTTTTCTTTAAATCTTGGCAATTTTGTCTTTCCTGCCAGACTTCACTGTCAAGAACTATTAGGATAGTGTTGAATGGAGTGGTGAGAATAGATGTTCTTTGTTGTGGTGGTGGTCATTGTTGCTGCTGTTGTTGCTTCTGAGCACATCAGGAAAAGCACTCTATTTTTTAATCAATCAATGTGATACCTCCTGTAGGATTTTTTTTGTGTGTAGACACTATTATGTCACAGAAGTCTCCTTGTATCATAGATTACTTAAATATTTTACAAGTAATGGATCCTGGCTTTTGTCAAACTCTTTTTCTGTCCACTGAGCTATTGAGGTAATCATTATTTTATGTAACTGTCAACTTGTCGAATTGCAATGATTCATATTCAAATCAACCTTGCAATTTGATTATGATGATACTGTATGCGTGTGTGTGTGTGTGTGTGTGTGTGCACTTATTTTGTCAATGGTGTATTTAAACTGTTTGCACCTATGTTGATGGACATCAATTATTGGCCACTAGTGTTCTTGTAATTTGCTTTTGATATCAGAATTATTGCCCTCATAGACTTCAGGGAAATTCCTCCTCTCCTGTGTTCTGGAAAATTTTACACAGAATTGGTATTATTTTTCTTACTTATTTATTGGATTTACCTCTGATACTAACTAGAATGAAATTTTTTTGAGATGGTCTTTAACAAAAACTTCACGTCTTTTAATCTTAGTGGTCTTCAAGGCCATCTAGTTCTGGTGAAGTAAGGTTTATTGACTTCTTTTTAGAATTTTACCCATTTAATCTAACTTGTCAAGTTATTTGACAAAACATTGTGCATTGTCTCCTTATATTATCTCTTTAATATCCATACAGTCTGTAGTACTGCCACCTCTGTCATTCATAGCTCTCCGTAATTTGTGTAGTCTCCCTTTTATGGGATGGGTTTGCCCAGAAGTTTCTTACTTGTATTGATTATCTCAAAGATTCAATCTTTTCCTTTTTGATTTTGAACATATTTTTGTTGGCATTTAATTGGTTTCTGCTGTGATTTTTATTATATTTTCTTGTACTTTCTGTATGTTGGTTACTTTACTTTTCCTACTTTATATTAGTTAAAGATGATAGCATTGTGTTGTGCCTTTTTTGTTTTTTAATATAGCAGAAAACACTATTTTTCTTCTTTAATTCTAAAATTTAATCTCTATGGATTTGTAAAATTATTTAACCTCTGTGATTCCCTATTTCCTTAACTCTCAACTGGTGGTATATTTACCCAATTTGCCTGTGTAAAACTCTCAAGAATCAAATTATGACAATAACATATATGTCAAAAAAGATTGAGTGGCATTCAGGGTTAAATCCCCATATGGTATTATGTGTACTTCTCACAGGACTGAACTGCATAAATAACTGTAAAACTTTTATAAAGGAAGTTTAGCACTACATTTTCTGTCTTGCTTTTCATGCATGTTCCTTTCTAGGAAACCACCAGATAAAGTATAGCATCTTTCATCAACCAGCATGGCTAAGAGAAAATAGTATCATCTTTTGTATATATACATAACTATATATA
>NW_004955438.1:9598018-9641106 GCF_000276665.1 Chinchilla lanigera | reverse complement strand
AGAGAGAGAGAGAGAGAGAGAGAGAGAGAGCTTTGAAGAAGTTATTTTGCACTGTGCCAACAAGATTTCCTTCCTTCCTTTTGAAGTAGATTGGGAGCAAGTGGCAGAGCTTTAGTGGGAGTGTGTCTGTCTTCAGGCAGATGTGGTATTGGTGAGCACTGAAACGAATGCCCAGCTCTGGACAATCTCTACATTGCTTATCATCCTACTTCATCAATTAAACAGGTGAGGAGTTGTACATCTTACCTCAGGGTTTTATTTTTGACTATGCTTTCTTTAACATTTTCCTTTGATGTAGACACCATGGCCCCTCAGGACATTGGACTGAATGCATAGAGTTTTCTTTACAGAAGATGTTTAAATATCATTTTTGGTTCACAAATAAAAACAATGGGGCACACATCTGAATCAATTGAAAACTCGAACAACTTATTTCTGAAAAGATAAAAGCAAATAAAAAGATCCCACATTTAGCAGCCTAGGAGTAAAGGTTAATCTATTCACTTTTTATTTCACTTAGCATTTATTGAGTGAAAGCCTCATACCAGCTAGGCACTGAGCATCCCATCCTTCCAGGAAGGAAGATGAGTAGGGTCTTGAATTGACTGATCGCCATTGATAATACCTGAGCAGTTTCTCATTTTGCTTCCAGAAGTATTTAGCTGTTGCTATTTTAGTTGCTAAATATGAAGGACACGAAAAGGAAAGCAAATTCCCTCGGTGAGGTCATCATGGCTGAGAAGAGAGCCATTTTTCTTATATCGTAATTTCTGATTTACAAACTTAGAGAAACATGATACAAAAATATGTGTGCACAGATGTACGGCCACTTCCTCATCTCAGGACCGTCTTTGGGCATGGTGGAGAGTCATCTTCACTGTGACAATAGGACAGGAGAGACTGTGGGCTCCTGAGCATCAGGCAAGGAGACTGACCTAGGAAATTGTTGATTTAGTGCAGGCATTCTCAATGTGCTGTGCTAGAAATGCATCTTTTCTTCCTGAATTCATAGGTGTACATCCAGTTTCTCATGTAGGGTGGCCTATGATGGCTCTTTTCAACTGTACAGTGTTCTTAGTCATGGGATCAGAAATTATAGACCTACTATGAGTTCATACTTTCTCACTGTGCTTCTCTGTGGACATTCATTTCTAAGATCATTCTATATGCACAGTCTGAGACCTCTTGTGCTCCTACCCCCTCGTATGGATTTCCTTTATTTTCCCTCTTTTTATGGAAAAATAAATTATCTTAACCCCTAAAGAAGGGACTCTCTCTTTGAATTAAAAAGGTATTGTCTATCATATTTTTTTGTTTGTTTGTTTTTGAGACAAGGTCTCTCTATGTAGTTCAGACATAGTGAACTCACTATGTAGCCCAGGTTGGCCTTGAACTCGTGCTTATCCTCCTGATTCAACACCCCGAGTTCTGGGAGTACAGGTGTCTGCCACCATGTTCAACTGTCTGTCATATTTTCTAGTACAGGTCCCTTACTCTCTTCACTATGGAATAAGGATAAAATGAAGATTCTTTTCTGCAGCCAATTGGAACAAACCACGAACTGAGTTTGTTACAAGTAACCATAGTCTTTGAAGAATACTCACCATTTTCTTCAGTGGTTTAATCTTTTGTCCAATAATGTGCATTTGAAGTTTATGGATACAATTATTGCTTAGAGAACTGGAAGGCTTGAATGGAAGCCTGGGGAAAGGCAAGAAAATGTTAATGTGTTTGAATAAATTTATGGGAGGCAGGAACATTAAATGTTTTTCTGCTTTTCAGTGTTCATCATCAGTGTGTTCGATATTCCCCTAATGATGAGAAAATAGACCATATCCTGAATCAGCTCATTCATATAGCTATATTGAAAGGCAGAAATGGGGAAGATGGCCACCTTGTTGTGACCTTTTGTAAAGGTGAGAGAGAAAATCAAAACTTCTCAGAATCTATCGCGTACTGATTTCTGCATGTAAAACTCTCCCCACCTTGACATGATGAAGCCCTATCTTCCAATGTGACTGTACGAAAATAAAGTGCCTAGGAATTAATTAATTAATGTTTAAAGAGGTAATAGAGGTAGAGGCTTCATTTGATATGATTAAAATTATATAAATAAGAAGGAGAAAACTGTTATTTTCCTCTCTCCCATGTGAGAATACAGCTTGATGAGTAGCATCTGAAAGCTCGGATTAAAGCCCTTAGAAAAATCTGAATCAGTTGACACCTTGATCCTTGGCTTCTCTATTTTTTTTAGAAATATAGAACTAATGCTATAGATAAATGCACATATATGAGGACATAGTTTTAGAGAAATTGGGTCTTAAAATTCTGAGGTCTGAGAAGTTTTTAATAGGCCATCTTCAAACTAAATAAAAGAGGAGGTGGGAACATAGCTTAGTTCAAGTCCCAGAGCCTTAAAAGCTGGAGAGTTTGTGAAATAACTCTCAGTTCAAAGCGTAGTTCCCCAATTGGGGCTCACCCCAGCAATCTTAGGATTCTCACATGAAAAGACAGGAATATAGTGAAGTTCTGTCCCAAGGCTCCAGCCAACTAGAAGATCCTCCCACACTGGGGGTAGGTCTTTAAAAGTCAGTCCATTCACTCATATAACAGTCTACTCCAGAAATATCCTCATAAAATACCCTAAGAGCAACACTTCACCAGTTATGTCAGTATCTTTCAGAGCAGGAGTTCTTCCACAAATCTGGTTCATGGGAATCCCAGTGGATCAGACTCAGCCACTTGTGCTAGAAAGCCAATTAGAGTGATAAATTGTGATGACATCACACAGGGCAAGCAGATATATCCCAGGATGTAAGATTTGTCTTTAAAATGCTTATCATAGTCTGAGAGTTATATACGAAAAAGGAACAAGGGCATGGGTTGGTAGTTTCCATGGTTAACAGTCTAGTTCTTCTCGGTTGACCATGGTTTAGTTGAACATTATTTTAGATAACTATCTCTTACTAGTCATGCAGAGCTTTTTTGCCGCTAAGAAGTTTGCTATTTCTTGAGGGGTAGTTTTGGCTCTTTGTCATAAGATCTTCATCCATCAGGCCTGTTTATTCTAGTATCAAAGTAGAATAGAAGAGAATGCCTCAAAAGAACTCAGAAGAGGAAATATCAAAAGAAAAGTAGATGCAAAGAAACAAAATGGAGTTAGGTCTGTGACTAATCCCTCCTTCAAAATTGATGCCTATAGACATCACAACCTAACCTCTAGAACCATGAGAAAGTAAATTTCTGTTGATCAAAGAAGCCACTGTATGGTACTTTATTTTGGCGACCTGAACTGACTGGAACAGAACTGGTTTTCTAAGAAGATTCTCCCTTTCTCTCATTGGCCAGATGGTGTTATACTGTTTCTAAGCAAATCACTTTCAAGGGCAATTCTTCATTTAATCAATTGGTTCTCAACCAAATGAGAGTGATTCATGTCCCCAAGAGCCATTTGGCAACTACTGGAGAGGGAGAGGGAGAGGGGTTGTGATTGTGACAACTAGGACTGGCATATAGTTTAGAGAAGTCAGAACTATTCTGAAATATCCAATAATGAGCAGTACATTTTTTTGTTCCACAACAATTGAGAAATACTTTTGCCTAAAACTCAATAAGGCAAAAGTGGAGAAAATATGCAAGCTGATCGCAGATGTTTTGAACTCCTGAAATTAACTGAACATTAATAGAGTCCTAACAAAGATGACTGTAATTCTTATTTTCTACAGGTGTGAGAAAGAGAACAAAAAGAACACACAGACACCCAAACTGATCCCTCATCAGCAAGAAAGATGCAAGATGACCATAATGGATTTGTGACACTAAGCCAGATTCTTATCTAGTGTTTGGGCAGATATTGTATCTCCTCTGTCTTTGTGGAAGCATCATGAAGTAGTAAGTTTGTGTCTGTTTTCTTCAATTTGGTTTTATTTCTTTGGGTAGACACACCATGCTCCCTGTCGATTCTACTGATGTTTAGCTGTACAGTAGTGGAAGTGGGATCTGGAAAGGAGAAGAGATGGGAGGGTAGATTTTAGGTGCAGTAGACACTGACTGATGATACATATCTCCACTAATGTCTGATCCTCAGTTTATCACCGTCTTCTATATTTTCCAGATTTCAAATATAGATTTTTACCTGATGGTGTCTAAGGGGCAGGTGTGTGGTTAACACACAGAATACCTTCACAATGGCCACACAAAACTATTCAGTGCCTTTGCTCTTCTCTCGGAATCTTTTAATCCCAATTTGTGGCATACTTTCAATGGTGATGTCACCACTGAACTTTATCACTGATTTTAGAAATCACAAAAAGGTAAGAAGTCTCTCCCATTATTTGTTATAAAAGTCTCATAGAAAAGCCCCAAGGGACCCCTACGTGTTCCTAAATAAATTTGTCCTCTATGATTCCCTTGATTACCTGCTTCTAAAATCCAAAGTCTAAGGGCTGGGGATTTAGCTCAGTGGCACAAGCACCTGCCTGGCAAGCATGAAGTGGTGAGTTTGATTCCTGGCACCAAAAAATAAAATAAATAAATAAATAAATAAATAAGTAAAATCCCAAGTCTATGTCCTTTCATTAAGATATTCCTCACTACTGAGCTTCTTCCTTCATGCAACAGGTTGAATAAGATCATTCTTTTAATTTTGTGACACATTTCATCATTCTATTTGATTTGAAGGAAGATAGACTAGTATTGATAGTGCATTTTTTAAGGCCCCTCATGATGACTTAAATTTTACTACTTCTCACATAATAAAGACTGTGTTTCAATGAGCAGAAAGGAGGAGATAAAGGAGAAAGACCAGGCAGAAGAGAAAAGGGGAAAAGAGAAGAAAGAAAATCAGATCTCAAAATTCTTTCCTTCACATAATATCTGTTCAGAGTATTTAAATGCTCATTTACAACTCAAAAACAAATCATAATGTCTTCTTTCTTAAATGGCTACTTCAAATCCCCAAACTGAAGGGAAGAAAGTATAAAACACCAAACCAGTTGAATACAAATATGAATAATGACTAAAAAGAAATTAATATTTCTAAGATATTTCTTATCCCATGAAGGTTTAATGTGATAATGTATATAAAGCATTTAGAGTAGTTTCTAGTATAAGACATACTCAATAATCTGAATATTTTTATTATATTGATTGATAGTATGCGTGAAATCTTTCCTTCATTGTGGAAATGTAGGTAATTTGGTTTCAGTAACAGTCTCCTTTAATGCTTTTTTTTTTCCATATTTTTAGACTTAGTTACTCATACTAGGAGCTTTGATTGCAAAGCAGCATAATCACTTAAAAGTTTGGCACCACTTGAAATAAAAGAAAACCATCTTTTAAAGTTTGAATATAATCTTCCTAGTGTTTTTGGTTTATTCTCAAGAAGAGCATAGTGTAGGAAGGGAAAAAAAGGATTACTTTTCAGGGAGATATAATACCAAGCTTACGACGAAATTTTAGTACTCAAATTTGCAAGTGCCAGAGCTTAAAAAAAATCTTAAATAAAGCTTTTGTGTGGTCCCTGCCTTAGAAGATAAAATCTGGAGGAGATTACTACTGCAGTAAACAGTAGGACAGGAGCTTTGTCTGACGTAGCCTGAAAATTAGAAATTAATGTAGGCAATGAATGCAACTGCCTGGCCAAAATCAACTGGGAGCATTGTAGAAGGGAAATACGTGGAAGCCTAATGTTTTTAGGAACTCTATAGAATGCACTTTTCATTATAAATTATTTTAAAGTTTTGTTGGCTACATTTTACTTATTTCAAACTTATTATTTACATGTATTATTTACTGCATAGATATGGATTGGCAGTGTATACAAACACGCATTCATAGATACTACTTTTCATGTGCAATAAAATACTTGTTCTTCATGCATAAAGAAACAAGTTTTGTCAAATAGAAAAGAATGCATCAGTCAATAGTGATATCTTAAATACCAGAAGATGGCAAAACTTACTACATAAAAAGTCAGACCTCAAAGTGGCATTTTACAGGTTTTAAAGTTGTTCCATTGTACAAATTTGCAATGAAATTAAAAAGAAGACATAGGGAATCAAAAGTCACAGTATATTAGAATAGATTTAATATGCTTCAATTAGGTTTTCTTTTTAAATTTAAAATGTTTAGCACTATATAGAGGGTAAACAACTCCACAAGATAATGTTTTCTTCAACAGAAAAGCAAAAATAGTCTAAAGTAAACTTGGGTTATCTGGATTTTGGGGGACATATTTTGCAACTCCTATATTATGAATAATTGAGAGCAAAGCAAAATGAGTACTGGTTATGGGCTTGCAAATATATTCCGTCCAGGGGGGACTTAGTTTATTTATTTTCCCTTTCCCTCGGTAAAAAAGTATTCTCAGCAATTTATAAATCCATTTCAATTGTTTCTTCTCGATGTAAATTTTTACTAATTTCATTTTTTCTTTGAATCCATTAAAATCTCTGCAAGCTTCCTTCAATAAATAAATCTAAGTTCTTTAACGCATGCACAATTTATGTCTATGTAACAGTCATCATCTTACCTACTTTTTATGATTAGCCATTAGTATCACGTATGCAAAGACACTTGCCTAATAAAGAGGCTTGACTGGATTATCAGCTTGGGGAGGAGGCATGCAGTCCTGCATGCATCTGTTGCACACTTACTCTGTGTGACGGTATAAATGTTCTGCAGAAGTGTAAAGGAATAAAGATTGAGATTTATGAATGGGCCTCGTATAAATAACTGAAAATCTTCCCTCCTGATTCAATGTTTTTGTCTTTGACCTTACTTTTCTATTTCTTGGAATGAGTTGTGATTTAGCTTTAGATACGGAGGGATTAATTCAATAATCATTTTGGCAAATATTTTCCTTATATATTTATCCCTATAGAATAGAGGGTTTTAGTTTTTGAACTGTTGATATAATAGGTAAGATAATCCTTTGTTGTAGGCTGTCCTCTGCATTGCAAACCTATAAAATCATTCCTATTTTGACCCACTAAATGACAGTATAATTGCTTTCTAAGCGTAATAACAGCAAATGTCTTTAAAATTGCCAAAGGTCTTTTTTTTGTAGGGAAAAGAAGCAACACTCCCTCACATTGAGACCAACTGCTATAGACGCCTCAAATTCAACAAGTAGAGACCAAGACCATTAAACACTCCATCTCACTCTGTGACTCTTATATCTTTCTTCCTTACTATAGATAATGGGTTCACTGGCTGACCAAGTGTCAGAGACTCAAAGCTTCAATGACACTCCACATATTCCCTACTAGTAAAGCTTCTTTCTTCAGAACCTGTGGCTGATGGTCCATCTGATATACTCTCTATCTTGTTCACCTTTTTCCGTTTGCATTAACACTGCTTTAATTGAACATACAAGCTTTTTCCAAGATACTTTCAAAAGGCTTTGTCCGCATTTTTTTGCCTCTCTTTAGTTCACTCTTCACCTAGTACCAAACTTACTTTTAGAGTGACTTAAATTTCAAAAAATATTTTAGAAGTAATTAAAGACTGAGACTATTGACTGCTAAGTTCCAGAAATATCAAATCAATTTGGTAAGGTAAGTAAAGTTTCTTGTTTATTTCAGTAGAAGAGATCATAATTTTGAAGGTCTTAGTAGCATCAAAAAATGGAAAACATAATAATTACTAGTTGCAATCAAGAGGTAGAGAGGTGATTCACTTAAGGAATACCATCAGTGAAGAGATCTGGTAGGAGTCAAGTAATGTTGGAGATAGATTATTTTAAGAGCAATCCAGGAGTCAAATATTTTGAAGTGGTTTGTAGAAGTAAAAGCAGTTTCTGGATTTAGCTAATGTTATGAAGAGATTCTATTTACCCTAAGGAATGCAAGTAGTTCATTTGTAGAATTTTTAGGAGACACCTGGAGCAAAGTTACTGCAACTCTTTTTGTCCCTAGAAAAGAATTTCTTAAAATGGTAAAGTCCTGGTTATGTAATGGACTATAACCTCGGTGGTTTTTCAGAGGTCTAATTCCAAGTCCAACGTTATAATATGACAAGGGAGACTTGGATAAGACAGTCCACGTTTCCATCTTTGTGTGCAGACCCTAAGAAGCTTGCTTCTTACAGCTCCAATTGTGGAGAAACTCATGCTCCATAAATACAAGCTTTGACTTTCCCATCTTTTTACAGGAGAGACCTGGGGATGTAGAAGAAGTGTTTATATTTTAAAATTGTCTCAGAGTATTACTGAACACAATGTACCTTAACTTAAAATACCTCATTCCTTTGAGGTAACTGTTACTATTGTATTTCTCTGATGAGAACATTAAGATAGAAATTGAGATTTTTGTTTGAATGTCACAGAAATGTTGCACTGAAAATATTGGAATAGAGCAAGGCCAATTTGAATTCATAGCCAAACTTTTTTCTATTCTTTTCAGAATTTACATTATTATTTGTTGATTTTTTTTTTTTTTAATCTGAGTTCTCCTAGAAGAATGGAGTGTCTTTGTCTGGTCTCAGAATATCTGACTTTTCTACTACTAGAGGATTTATTCACACAGGCAGAGAAGCTTATTATAATAGGACACCAACCTAGTTAGAATGAGAATCCATTATTTCTCAGGACTAGTTGTCTTATTATTTTGGGTATCACCAGCTTACAGCAGAGGGTCTGGTAATTTGTTTAGTAAGCACCAAATGTATGTTGTGTCCTTCTTATGATTCAGAGTGAATGACTGAATATTATTTATCAATACTTTTGATTGTGTTTATAACCAAATAACTACTTTTACTGGTATGTTTCTGTGTGTAAATGTGTGTGTGTGAGAGAGAGAGACAGACAGACAAACAGATAGACACAGAGAGACAGAGAGACAGAGACAGAGAAACAAAAACAGAAAGAGAAGCTATGTAGTGTATTTTGCATTTTTTTCATCTGAAAGGTACAAAACTAAAGCTCTGTGTGTTCCAAACTGGAGCACATTGTTTAAAACTAAAGGACTGCACTACTTTGAATAACAAAGATATTTTCTGTATATATTTGATATATAGATATCATACAAATAGATATCATAGATATACAAAAATATAGTACTTTGAAAATATTCTCAGTAACAAATTATGTACATAAAAGCTGTAGGTGAGGCAAATCAAGAATTGAGTTGGGGGTCAAAAATGATAAATAATACAAAATTGATCTTTTCTGTTCATACTTTAACATTTCCACTTCTAAATTCTACATGTGATGGGAATTCAACTAATGATCATTACTACCACCAGCAGCAGATTACTATTATTTTTATTTATTATCATGCAGGCAAGTAGAATGTGACTATTTCATTTTACCTCTAACCTAAAGTAAGTTATATTTGAAAGCAGGATGGATGATACTATTTTCTCTTCTTTAAAAATCTTCTCTGGGCCAAAAACATGTCTGGATCCAGATTCCGAAAGACTGAGTCCATTGACTGTTAAAAAGAGTTCACGTGGTTTGTAGTCATACTGTTCTTCCACCTCTTCCCTGAGATTTCTCTTCTGCCTGTTTTGTGGGTAACCTCTGCCTCACATGCGAAGAATCAGCGGTCACTACTCTGATTTCAACCAGCTGGAGTTCTCTCCGGTCCAAGGCCGGGTTGCAAAGGCTGTGAATTTTAACAAGGAGTCACTGTGATGGGAGAATCAGAAAGGCAGCTTCCAAATGGCCAGTTCAAAAAGAGCCAGTGGATGTTTATGGGGCGTGAAAAGTACTTTGTAGGAATAAAAATGAAAGAAATATTAAGATGGAACCCAGATGAGGATAAAATCAAACGGAGGAATCAGATCAAACATTTTGATAGAAAAAACAAAATTACAAAACTCGAAGGGTGTGGGAATGACGGGGCTAGAAATCCAAACACAGAAATAGGAGACTTAAAATAAATTGATACAATCAGGGAAAAATAAACTAAATTGTCGGGCCAACTAGAAATAAAGTACTAAAATTGGAGCCATGTGTGTGACAAAGGAGTAGATGACATATGAAGCATTATAGAAATACGGCTTACTCCTGAGGATGCTGAACTATGTATAAGATATACTCAGAGTCTCCCACATCGGCAAAATGAAGATAAAGAATGGAGGGAGCCTTCCATTTAAACAGAGTATTTAGTGGTTCCTAGAAAAGCAGGGACCAGTTTGTTAAAATGTAATCAGTCATCTGGCCCTGGGTCACCGCAGAGGATGATGAAAGGGAGAATTTGCAACGTGCCCTGGACAGAAAGAAAGGAAAGACTGATGGACAAAGAAACCACAATTATGTGAAATTTCAACATCTCTTCAAAATTAATTATTAGGCCTCTGAGGCAGAGACCAGTAAAGACAGAAATGATGAACTGGGCAATTGACTATTTCCTGAACCAAAATGTCACAGATGTGACTTCTCTTCTGTCTTGGTCCTGCCTTTCCCAGTCACCAAGATAACTTTCCTTACTTTTATTTTTTTAACTTTTAAAAATAAATTCATGCCCTGAGGTGAATGTTAAATTAGTTTCAGTGGTGTATAAATGAATGAAAAGTGCAGAGAATCATTTTCCTCTGAAGATCCAACAGAGAAGACTGATAAGAATAAATAGTTTTAGTAATTTGGGGGGAATTTTAGTCACTATGAGGAAGGAGATAAATGAGAATGAAGACAAAGGTACTGGGTAGGGCTAGTTTCACTAAGGTCGAAAGCCATTGAGCTTTCTCTCTCTCTCTCTCTCTTTCTCTCTCTCTCTATATATAATGTATGTATATGTATATATATATGAGATAAAACAACAACTTTAGAAGTAGTGGTAAATATGATGTTAACTAGATAAGAATCTTTAAAACATGGAGAAATTAAATCAAAACATGTAACATTGAAGCCAGGCCTAGTATCACATGCCTATATTCCTAGCACTTTGGGAGGCTGACAGTAGAAAGTGGTACATTTGAGGCTCATGTGGACAACTTAGTAAGATCCTTTCTCAAAACAAAATTTGAAAAAAAAAAAAAAAAAAAAAAAAACAAAAGAAAGAAAGAAAGACTTGGCATATAGATCAAAACAAAACCAAAAAAGGGCCAGGGATATCAGTGAGAAGGATCTGGTTCAATCTCTATTACCACTACCACCCAAAAAATTAAAGAAAGGAAAAGAAAGCTAAATTTCAGACTTTTTTTCTGTGTCATTTGAGGAAGTCACACTCTTTAAAATCTGAAGGGCAAAGGAAATCATAGGTGTCAGAAAAATATAATTTAAATGAAATATCCTTTGCACTCTTAAAATGTATCATGTTGCTTAAAAATTCTGTTGTTCAGAATCATTTTTTGTAGTCTTTGGTCAATAATCATAATGGTCCACTGTTCACTCCCCAGGAGAGTTTGGGGAGCCTGTGTCAGAACATGGAGGAGTGAGGTAAGTCAAGTAGCAGACTTTTGTTAAATGACAGACTTTATCTCCAGCTGGAGAATACAAAAGTCTTTTAGCAATCGCTCATCGAAAGAGAAAATTACATTATAAAGCTAGATAGTCCAAACAGTCCTCGTACTGAGTAGATTGTATAATAGTTATGTTTATCATTATGTGAACCATTTACTAAATTTGGAAAATTTCCTTAAAACAAAATATTCTTTGAAGGTCCCTGTCTAACCAATTTGTCATCTTAGATAATTGTGATATTATCCAAAAGTCACACCATACATGAGCCATCATATTTTGGCAGAAGATCACCAAAAGGGAACAGAGACTGCTTATGAAGATCAATCCTAATAACGGTTATGAGAATATGTCCCATATAGAGACACCTATGTGCTGGTAGCTTGTATATCACAGGTTGTGTGCCTCAGTGCCAATCATTACGTTATGAAGTTTTCCTTGCACCAACTTTTTTTTTTGGTGTGTGTGTTTTGTTTTTTTTTCCCATACCGGAATCGAACTCACGACCTTGCGCTTGCCAGGCAGCCGCTGTGCCGCTGAGCTAAATCCGCAGCCCCTCCTTGTTCTACCTTTGCAAGTAAGAAAAGTGAAATACAAAGAGCTTAGATGTCCTACTCACAGCTCCAGTACAAATCTTCGCATTGTACCACAGCACTGAATTGTGCATAGTTGGAATTGTGAAACACTTAGAATTGTGCTCAACATTCAATATTGTCTACAAGCAATAGCGTCGAATAAAATCTCACGAAAATTACTGTCCATAAAAGTGTGTCTATTGTGGAAATAAAAAGTTTTACTTGGAAATTTATACTAAAGCATTATATTTACTTTGAAAGGGTACTCTTAAATGATAGATAGATAAATAGATAAACCCTAAGCTCTCTATCAGAAAAGGTGGAACTAATAAACAAATTGGAAAAATTTGGTTTCTAAAATCAACATACAAACTTAAATAGCACTTCTACACATAAATAATTAATGGTCTGAGAGAGAAAAAAGAAAGCATTCCCATTTACAGAAACATCAGAAAAAGTGTAATACCTAAGAATAAATTTAACCAAGGAAGTAAAAGACCTATACTCTGAAAATTTTAATGCATTAGTGATGGCGAGATATGGTATTGGTCCAAGGATACAGTTTCATTTAGACAGGCTGAATAAATTCTGAAGATCAATTGTGCAGTATGATGGCTATAGTTAATATGACATTATATACTTGGAAATTAATCAGAGTACAGTAAATCTTAAGTGTTCTCATCACACACACACACACACACAACATTGATAACTATGTGCCTTGATGGATATGTTAATTCACTTTATTGTAATAATCCCTTCATAATGTAGGCATATATCAAAGCATCACATTGTGCACCTTTGTGTACATTACAACTACTGTGAATTATACCTCCTAAACTTGGCAAAAGCAGTTGAACCTATTCACTACCAGGGTGGAAATCGCTTCAAAAAGATTGCTCATTTTTTGTAAATAAAACCTGTGTTCACCACTTGACCTCTATTTGAACTTCCCAGTGGATCATCTGGATAGCTCATATCTCTGGCTCACTGTACTTGAGGAAATTTACTATTTTGAAGGAAAGAGGAATCAGTAAGTACTTACAGAAATTACGGCATGAAATAAAATTTCTGTTTTCCTTTCTCCCCCTCTATTCTCTGCAAACTTTCTGTAAGAAATTGGAACTTTTTTCATTAATCTTGAGTTTGGGGGAAGTTGATGTATAAACATCAACTTGGAGGATACATGATTATCTATAGGATCTACAAAAAAATACCACCAATAAAAGAAGGCAAAGCTATTTCTCCAAGAATTCAAACAAGTATATTTTGTTGTTTACATGCTTTTCTAAAGAGGAGTTAGCTTGTTGTGCCCTGAGATTGAAAGGTATACCTGTTACAAGCACTCGCCGGTATTTTTCACTATATAGCAGACTGTGTCTCATCAGCAGGTGGCAGCCCTTCTGTAGCTGGTAATGTAATCTTTGGTGTTCATTGCACATATCTGTGCCAGGCTTTGGCTGTCCTGACCATGAACAGCTTTAACATACAAGATCAGTGTGTAACCCAGTAGTAGAGATTACCAGGAAATTCTCTGCAGCTGGCAGATATTTTAATGATGCATGGGTAAAACTGGAACCAACCAGCCTTTTAACTGTCCTTGATACCAAACTTATAATGACAGATAAGCCTTTTACTTCTCTTGAGCTAAAACAGAGAGTATAAGCAGATATCTCCTAAGTAAGAGACTCATTTTGCATGGATGCTGAAAGGAAAAAGACATAAAGACAATCTGGGTTTTAGTTACCTACATTTTCAGTGTTGCTTAAAATGGGTCAGAGCTCATCGATGTTATAGCAATGAATCAAACTCTATATATTCAGTGCTAACTGTAAGATCTTGAACATTTACTAAAATCTTTAAAGTTTAATTTACTTACTTTTCTCCTCACACAGCTGTTATGCA
This sequence comes from Chinchilla lanigera, assembly GCF_000276665.1. Classification (NCBI taxonomy): domain Eukaryota; kingdom Metazoa; phylum Chordata; class Mammalia; order Rodentia; family Chinchillidae; genus Chinchilla; species Chinchilla lanigera. The sequence goes on along the minus strand of NW_004955438.1, from coordinate 9,627,222 downwards.
AGAATAATTGATCTTCCTGAAAAAGAAAAACAAGTACTCGTCACTTAGAATATTTTTATAAAGACAAAAGGAAAGATTTCATACCGTGGTGTAGGCAGCGTGTGGCATTTCCTGAAGAATCAGATAATCTATTCAAATTGTCCATTGCTATACTATACATAAGATCTTTATCTCAAGTAACTGTGAGCTCCTGACAAGATATTTTATCAAAAGGACAGTAAAATAAGCGTTCCAATTTTCATCTAAAGAATATATATCTTATGATTTAGAAATTATTTTATGGATCCTCATGAAGAACTTGTAAAATGGTAACTTTTTTCTTACGATAATGGAGTAAACTAAAAGGATTTTCAGCAAAACCAGCATCTGATTTTTAGCCTGTGTGTGCTGTCTGCCATCCTTCTGTTTATAATATCCAAGAGGAAAAATACCACTGCAGCTAGTGTACTCAAAGTATGCATCAGGGGCCGGGGATATAGCTCAGTGGCACAAGCGCCTGCCTGGCAAGCACAAGGTGCTGAGTTCGATCCCCAGTACCGCAAAAGTAAAACAAACAAAACACACATCTGTCTAATCTCTTTACATCTCACAAGCAAGGAAACCTGTGGGCTCTATAGCATGATGCAATAAAAATGACAAGAACAATTTCTGATTGCTATACCAGACTGAGCTTTCATTAAATATATATATATATATAGCTAAAGAATATATATATAGGTATATATATATATATATGTATATATATAAAATCTTAATTTTCTCATAATCATATGCCTAAAAATAATCTGGGTTGTCTACCACAAGGATCTTTTTTTCTCCTTTAGTGCCCGTAGAATCAGGAGTCACTCATTTTCATTGTTATCATGACCTTCCTTGATACACACAATAGCAATCAACAGTGAGAAAGCAGCAGAGTCCAAGTTAACACTAACTGAGAATATGAAGTCCACAAACATCCCCAGTTAATGTATCTTTCTGGAAGTGGATTTAATACATGACAAAAATGGTTACAAACGTAGGGCTGGGGCTGGAATTGTAGCTCAGTCATAGAGCCCTTACCTAGGATATATTTAAGACATGAGCTTGATCACCGGCAGGCTCTGGGGCTCAAGTCTCTGGGTTTAAATTGCTTTGTGGCCTCTCATTCCCTGTGTGAAACAGACATCTGTCTTTATCATAATGATTTCTTTATCATAATGATTTCTTTCTTTGTCATAGGATTGAGATAATACTGATAACTATAGCACTTATAATGAGGTTATTAAAACATATGAATTGGTTTTAGTAAGAGGTCAATAAATATTAGAGCCACTCATGGTGGTGCATGCCTGGAATCCCAGCACTCTAGGAGACTGTGGTAGAAGGATTTTAAATTTGAGCCCAACCTGAGCAATTTGGTAACATAGCAAGATTCTGTCTCAAATTTTTGAAAGGGCTAAGGATGTAGTTCAGTGTGAAGTCCCTGAGTTCAATTCCCGCTGTCACACACACACAAAAGTAGTATCACATGATTTCACTAATTATTACTATTAATTACTTGACCTCAAGGCTTATATCATTGCTTAAGTGACACTCTAGTTTCTTTATTCTAGTTTTAATAAAATATCCTGTACCAGAGATTTCTGGGTAAGAGTCATCTCAGATAATTGTAACAATTGTAATATTTACAGTGATTAGAGGAACAGTGGAGGGGTCAGTTTTGATTATCAAATGCTCATAATTCATCAGCTATTTGGCATTGATTGATGGTATATAGCTAGAGAATTGTGCCCCAAATTTTCAATATGAAAATAAGCTAGTAAAAGTATGGATTACAGCCAATCTTTCTAACAATGCCATTCGGAAAGGTTATAGGCAAATCACTCTAATATTGAAAAATAGTCTGACAATTAAAAAAACACTAGTTTGTTAGCAATATGTTAAATAGCTGAATATATTTTTGTGAAAAATAAGTCAACAATAAATGTTTCATATGTATTTTTCATGAATGCAAATCATTTAAAGTAACTTCATTTTAGAAATAAAGATTCTATTTGAATATTCAACTTTTAGCAGATTCTTTGTTTCCATAATGATAAGCCTTTAACTTGTGCACCAGACACCGAAAGACTTCTTGTATTCAGTCACTAAATAGAATAATTAAACAGCTGTTTGATTTTGCTATACACTCTTCTCTAAAACTTACATAACTAAAATTATTCTTCTTTATACTAAGATTTAAGGCAATACCTATGAAGGTAAAGGCTAGATCTAAGTTCATTTTTTTTTTTCTGGTACCAGGAATTGAACTCATGACCTTGTGCTTGCCAAGCAGGTGCTGTGTCGCTGAGCTGAATCTCCAGCCCCTCTAAGTTCATTTTTAAACTATGCTGAGTGAAGTTATTATTTTGCATGAACAGAAAATATGATTAAACACAAAAACCATAGCTTCCTTAGTAGATAGAATTTTAGGTTAAGAATCCATTTCAAAGGAAGCTGAGCTTATTTTCTATGTATAATACAATTGTTAGTAATCAACCATGGATCTAGTTTAGACCAGTAGTACTTTCTTTCAATCTGCCTATTTGTAAATAATCAGACAAAAATTAGTACTTATGCCTTTAAGACATTTATCAAAATTTAAATTTAAAGAACATCTTCGTAACAAGAAAAGTCCTACATTCAAATACATAAATTATCTCTATAGTGTTTACTATAACAGACTCACTAAGATATTTGACAGGATAGGGAATATTTGTAAATTAGATTTTAATAAGCTGCTGTTCTAGCTCAATTAGTGAGAAAATTATCAACAATTAAAGTGAAAAATGGACAAAAGAACTAGGAAATGTTTTACAGTAGTTTTTTTAAACACATGAAAAGATGCTTGCCTTCACTCTTAGAACTACACATTAAACTCTGATGAAATATTGCTTTTTTTTACATATTGCATTACGAATGATTAAAGTATCTGATAATATACTCTGTTGGCAAATCTATAAAGAAATAAGCACATTGAGTCTAGATCATTATAAACTTCAGGGAGTTTTGGCATATCTGTCAAACTAGAAATGCACACAAGTGTTCTATGATTTCATTTCTTTAAATTCATTTTATAGATTTTTTTCTCCACTATGATATCAATATATACAAAAATACTCATTGTAGTGTTGCTTGAATAAGTCGACAACTGCAAAGAAGGTAAGTATGTTTCAAAATGATTACTTTAAAAATAGTCCATTTATACAATTGAACATCATACAGCTCTTGAGAATGATTAATTTCCCTTTCTATGTATGATTGTATAGCATTATCTCCATTATACATAAAACAAAATGTGTACATACATATGTGGCTATGTATTTAAACACATATATGAACCCATATATCAACATTTATATTCATAGAGTACCTCTCCAAGAATAAAATGGAGAAGTCAAAAATAGGTATGTATGACATCCGTCTGCAGGAGTAATATGAACAGGTCTATATCATGTAATGTTTATGTAAATTGGACATGATTTGATCACCAGGACACTTTGTCTCTGTGGTCTTACTCTAAAAAATGCCATTATAAGCTTCACAAAAATATCAAATTCCAACTGAGGACATTTTACAAAGTAACTGGCCAATAGTTTTCAAAACTGTCATGATCACAAAATACTAGGAAAGTCTGAAACAGTGTTGTAGCCAAAAAAGAAAAAGAAAAAAAGGCCAAGGAAACACAATAACCAAACATAATAAGTGTCCTAGCTGGGCTCTTGGAACAGAAATAGGACATAAGACAAACTGAGGAAATCTGAATAAAACATAGACTTCACTTAATTGTTGTGTGTCAGCACTGTCTTATTAACAGTGACATACCACAAAATTTAAAATATCAATAGTTGGAGAAATAAATATGGAATATACAGGAAATTAGCACCATCTGTACAACTTTTATTTTTTTTTTTTTTTTTTTTTTTTTTTTTTTTTTTCTCCGGTACCGGGAACCGAAATCACGACCTTGCGCTTGCCAGGCAGGCACTTTGCCTTTGAGCTAAATCCCCAGCCCCTCTGTACAACTTTTAAATTTGTAACTATTCTTCAACAACAACAAAAAGTTTATTTCAAAGTTAGTCACCTGTTTTGTGACAATTATATGTGTCAGTCCAAAGAGGTTATGATGCTTAGAGTTTTGTCAAAGCTTAGTCTAAGAAAGTTTCTTTTTGGTCTGACTAATAGCAAATCAGGAGTTATTAGCAGACTATCCTTCATACTGTGGATGCATCTCATCCATTCATTTGAAGGCCTTAACTAAAAGTAAAGTCTCCAAAAAGGAAGGAATTCTTCATTGAGAGCACTTGTGATTCACCAAGGTTGCAATATCAGCTTTTCCTAAGGTTTCCAACATGCAGACCTAGTATTTCTGCTATTTCCTCTTTTCACCTTCCAGAACTGCATGCACTGTTTCCTTAAATTTTTTTTATCTGTATTTATATATCTTTTTAATTTTTAAATTTAATTAATTGGAGGGGTACAGGGAATCAAACTCAGTACCTTGCACTTGCCAGACAGGCACTATGCTGCTGAGCTATATCCCCAGCCCCTCTATTTATATATTTTCATCACCATTCTTTATTAAGCACAATATTCATCATTATATATGCATATAAATAATTTGTCTATTATATAATTTATATGCTATATGTATTTTTATAATTAAGCTCAATTATTAAGCCCTCATATATTAAGCACTATAAACATTATATTCTGGTTCTCTGGAGAACTATACCTAATGTGTATAGGTGGGAGAGTAGACTAGAGAAACCAGACCAAATAGAGTGAGATACATTTTTAAGTGTATCCTTTTATTTACTTTTAATGTATCACAGCTATCAGCATCAAGTCTTAAAACATAAATTGTTGAAAAACAAGAAAAAGGGGCTGGGGATTTAGCTCAGCGGCAAAGCGCCTGCCTGGCAAGCACAAGGTCATGAGTTCGGTTCCTGGTACCAGAGAAAAACCAAAAAAAAAAAAAACAAAACAAGAAAGAGGCCTACATAGGAGGTTATTTATGATTATCCTTATAAATTATCTTGTTGGATTCCCACAGTAATTCACTGAGGCCTAGAATTAATGTTATTAATGTTATTATTTACACTTAACCTAATTAAATTATAGATTAAAAAGCCTAAGATCTTCCAGTTGAAAGTAGCAGAATGAGAATCAAGGGGCATCTGGTACCTTGTACAGTGTTACACAGGGTATAGGAGACTCCCTAATGAATCTTGGAGCAAGAAACATAAGGATGGAATACCCACATAGATTTCAGGGGTTTAGTTGAACTAAGAAAAAACACAGTAATTGTAAAAGTGGAATCAAAGGCATTCGATCAAGAGTTGAGTGATACACTATTAACTATTCCCTCAATGGATAAGACCATTAGAATATCTGCACTAAATTAAGACAATCTATCAGTTGGTCAGGGGAACAGTGTGACCCTTGTCCATCAGGAGGTATTGTGCTGGTTCACATAATCTAGTATAAAAGTGAAAGGAGTTTGAAAGTTCTGGAGCAAGGTAGAGTCTACTGGCCAGTCCACATCAAATCTTTACATGTTCATCTTCCTATAAGGCAACACCAGTAAGACCTCACAGTGGGCCTCTACAGGCTTTCGCATATCTAAATTCTACAGTGATGTTCAGATCAAAGGCGCAGATCTATGCTTAGGTGAAACACTCAGGAGATTGTAGAAAAAATAGGAGAGATGTTGAATTGTTTTATCATGCCTGAGCATGACAGAGTCACTAAATGAAGCTCAAAGGAAAATTAAACAGGATGATACTAATTTAGAAACAATAATGACCACTGTGTCTTTGCATTCCAAAGTACGTGTAACAATTCATTTCCCATAGTAAATAAACATGCTGCTAATATTTCCTACCACCAAGGCCTACTGGAGGAAGAATAAGGATCAGTGGAAATTCCAAATCCTCTGCCATTTATTCCTAATTAAGTACAGACAGGCCCTCACAAAGAAAGGTTTATCGTGAAGTTAAGGAAATTTAAGCTTGAAAGCCCTTCATGCTATAAGTCCAAAATTATTGAAGGAAGGATGTAATCATGTGTTCTCCTGTTCCTCAGTTTGCAAAATTTTCAAAAGTAGTATTTCATAACTTATTTGTCTTAGAAATCTACCTATGAAATCATATTAGCATTAAGCTTCATAAAACTTGCATTTACCTCTCAGGTTGGAGAAAGAGATCCATGGTGTTTTAGAGATTCTTAATGAATCCTGGATATGCAAGGGAGGCTGGCAGCCACAGAGGGCACAGAACTAAGCCGATCTGCATAATAAGATTGGAGAATTGTGTCTCTTGGGACCCTAAAGGTAGATTACCTGGAAAATGGAGAGGTGCAAAGTATTTAAAAGAGAGAGTGAGTGAAATAGTAATAACAGTGCTGCAAACTCCCCAAAACTTGGAAATGTCTGCAAGACCCAAACCTGCCTTCACAAGGGAGGTTTTGTAGCCAGAATTCACAGAAAGTGGGCTGATTTCTCATTTTATACTGGCACGGAGAAAAGAAGTGCTGAGTTTCAGATGAAAGAGTGATGCTTGTTATTGATATCCAGGAGCTTTTTCCAGAACTGACCCAAAGAAAATTTATCTGCAGCACTGGAGATATGACATTGGGCATTTAAAAGCCTTATAAAGCATGGCCTGTAGCTGAACTGGCGGTCATGTGGCTTCAGAGTCAAGGAAAGGGAACGGGAGCTGTGCCGATTGCTCCTTATCCAACTAAAGAAAACTTGCATTCAAAACACATTTGTTCAACATGAGTCCTTATGCTAGAACCGTGACTACCCCACCAGGAGGAAAGGGGAAGAATGAATGCGACAGGATGGCTTCCATGGGAAGGCTCACGTGAGTGTACCAGGCATCCACTTGAAGGCGACGTGAGATGCAAGTAGATAAGCCATGAGTTTAAAAGCTCGTGACTGTAAGAAATTAAATAGCAGGACACTAAAACATGGGAGTTAGCAGGTAAATGTTTCAGAAAAATAGTTTTCAAACACCAAAACCAGCTTTGTGCTGCATTGAGACCAAAGACAGAGGTAAGAAGATTCAGGATTGGGCAAAGTGCAACTTACTGAGGACTCACACAAAACAAAACAAAAGCATGTGTTAGGCCACAGCCAGACAAGTGGATCTCTGTACTCGAGGTCAGGAGGAGGAGTGTACCTGGCCTTTCTTAAAATCTATAAACAATGTTTCATGTCAGTTAAGAAACTGATTCACCAGCACCCATGGCCGGCACATCATGTTTAGCTATCTTGATGACATTGTGTTTAAGGTTGGGATGTTTGCCAGTTACATTATAAGCAAAGTGGTGGTGACAACCAGGATGGCTGTAATATGATCAACTGAATCCCTGGAGCACTGGTGGAGAAGCTATGGTAGGTGGGGTGCAGTGGGCTGTTTGTGTCATTGAAAGTTCTAAAAGGTTCACCATGACTGCCCTGGAATAATGCACTGTCACAGTACCAGGGAATAAACTGAAATAAAATATCACTATGGAACAGGTATCTTTTACATGTTAAGCATCAATCTAATGCTTTGTGAATGTTAATGTATCTTCTCATTTTTCCCCAGGCTGACATCATGAGATATTAATGCACTTCTATTACACGTGAAGAAAATACCACTTAAAGATAAAAAAAAAAATAAAAAGTGATTTTATTGAACAGGGAACCAACTGGCCTCTAGGTCCATATTTTTTCTTTTCTGCCCAGTAAACATCGTTGTGGTATGAAATAGACCTCTATCTTATACCAGAAGAAACAGAGTGGGTTTCTTGCTGGAAACCAGGGTACATTGGCCAAGTTACTCTGCCCAGATAAGGGGAGGATTCCAAACTTGCTTTTCAAATTATACATCAGTTTCCTATCTGCCTGGAAACCTCTTTTTTCATCTGTCAGAAACAAGATGAGATTTTGCCGAGAAATGAATAGCTCAGGTTAACACATATGTTCCAAAAGCAAGGTCTTTAATTATTTGGAGATAAGTGATTGGTATTTGGCTGAGGAAAGATAGCTGTAAATAAAATGGAAAGAGAAATGTCAGTGCTCTCCACTATTATTTTTCTAGATGTTCTTTACTAGAGTGGCTAACTTCCATTTAATTAAAGCCAGTTCAAGCCAAACATATGGTTAACCACATCTACCATCAATGTAACTTGAAGCACATTTATTTCAACAACTAGCATGTATAAGACACTGATGATATATAAGAGGAACAACTTGCAGTTCCTACCTGCAGGAAACTTTTAACCTATCACCATTGTTCTTTGTCAATGATACATTTCAATAAGAAACTTTTGCAAAATATATATAATTAAAAGCAATAATATGTTGGAAAAGACATGTATTAAATAATATATGATTGATACTATTTTTTAAACACCATGATTGAGAAAAGCACACACTCACCCATGTGAGGAAATGGTCACCTTCACAATAAGAAGGAAATGTGTGAACACTAGGTATTTCAGTGATAGGAAATGCACCTACTAAGATTCAGCGCCAAGGCAATAAATCAGTTTTATCCTGCTATGCCGTGGGGCTTTTTCTCCACAAAGCTCAATACTATTTCTATAAAAGGATTATTATTTGAGCTATTCTATGAGTAATACTTTCTGTCCGCTATGTCAACACATGGTACTAGGCACTAATAAATGAAATAATGTTATGCAAACACAGTTGTTGATGTCTTTCTCCAATCAGCCCCTTCCAGTCAAATATTTAATGGTAGAAACCTACTGCAAGACTTTGTTGTATATCTCTGATTCTGCCTAAAAAACAGAAGACTGGGAATATCAGGAGTTTCTTCCTCCCTAGGAGCAGCCTCATACCCTGCTGGGTGAAATTTTTCAAAAAATAAATACTCGGGCCTGGGGGGTGTAACTCAGTGGTAGAGCACTTGCCTAATGTGTGAGGCCCTGGGTTCATTTCCCATCAGAAAAAAAGGGAGTGAAGCATAAATACCAACCATCAAAATACCCTTGATTCCACTCCCTGTGTAGTTCTGAGGTTTACTGTACACTGCTCCTTCTACACAGACTGAGATATTTACTCTTTATCCAACTTCCAGTCTTCCCCTATTTCACTTTTCCATTATCCTACTGGTGCTTCTTGGAATCCCTTAGAAGTCAAATATCTGTCTCAAGAGATATATCTGAGGAAATCTAATCTAAAATAAGTAAGTACTCTCAGTTGCTATCTTGTAGCAATTTAGAGTCGTGAAGGAGGTGGAGATTATAACAGAGGAAAGACAAGAAGGCTGGAGGCCAAGCCAAAGCCATCTCCTGGCACAGTGCATGGGCACATGGACTATGGGCAAAGCAGGGAAATGAGGAAACCTGAAAAACAGTACCAGGTGGAATCACAAAACTCAGTTATAGATTAGAACAGAACTGTGTTCTTCTGAGCAGGATAATATGGATTTGAATAGAAAGATACTGCCTGATTTTGGATTGGTTGATATTTGTTGGTATATATTTATTTTCAGAGTGGATGTAGGCCCATGGAATTGTGATTTCATTGATGAACTAGAATATTTATAAATTAAAGTGTAACTACTCAGAAAAATTAACTGTTTGTATAAGGAAATAATTACATTTTCCCTACGTTTAATTGCATGGCTTATTAATATGTTAGTATACTTAACACGAGGTGTGTCCACTGCCAAATTCTTCATTCAAAACAATTGAAATAATTTGACTCACAACACATGGACTAGCTATCCTGTATTGTTCGGCCAGCTTTCCTCCAAAATAAAATCTTACATCACCAAACCAGTAAATTAACAATAGTAGATAAACATTAACTACATTTCACATGATGTTCATATGCTATCCGAAAAATGTATGTAAACTCTTGAATAGAGGTTTAATAAATGCAAACTGAAGACTGCAAAAGTTTTAAATTTATTCTACTTTTCCTTTTAGTTTTGTGAAATAAGAAGCAGGATTTTTAGAAACAGGAGGCAGACAAGTGGCCTCAGCTACAAGGAGATTTTAGGCATCCCTTCCATCAGAGGTATATAATGTCAGTGACAGAGGGAGAAGTTCTGAAGAGGGAGAAACCACAAACTAAAATATGTGTGAGATATTTGTTTAGTTTATAATTAGGAGAACGTCTTTTTTCTTTAAATAATTTTGGGAGAAGTGAGCATTTCTACTTACAGTGTTATATTGTCCCTGTACCTTTGGAATTCATAATCTAGTCTAGATGAGACATACAAGGCAATAAAGATAGCTTAACATGTAATCACCCAGCTAGACAGAATCACTCAGACATTTCCTAATAGCAAAATTTAGCAAAAAAAATTAATCCTAATTTTTGTAACAAAAAATACCCGATTTTTCAAGCCACAAGACCTGATTTTGACTAAAGTACATTTTTGGGTGATAATGTTTATGTATGCAATTCTTTGAAGTGATACAGCTCTATTATGATCTGAGCTTGGTGAATTTACACATAGTATGATCCTGTGCTAGTTCACCCACAGTCATAGCTTTCATCTCAAAGGAAATCTTGACTACCATTCCAAAGAAAATACTGTAGAAATTCCCCTGCGTCTAGATTTGGAGTCTGCATTCTTTGCTTAGAACTATAAATTAAACTCTTCTTTTACATAGAATGTGCTTTTTTCTGTCTTTCCAGTATTTTTAGATAATTTGATTGCTAGTAACATTAGGATCAGACTTTCTCTCAGTTGCAATATATAAAAACAAACCACATGGTGTACTTCAGCCCTCCAAGAAATGATTGAGTTGATTTAATTCCTTCCAATTTTGGGAAGTACTTTTATTTTTTTCATTTTTTATAAGTTAAGGTTTATTTTCAAAGCTTTTGTAAATAAAATGATGGCAAGATTTTTAGACTCCAAAAAAGGATAATATTTCCTTTCTTTCTTTTAAAATATATATTATATTCATAGAGTTTTTGGGCCTATGCTTACTTAATTTTTGTCTCTGTGCATGTTCCATCTACACCAAACCAAAGAATAAATTAATAAACAAACACAAAGCTTGAGTTGTTTAAGAAGAAACTCATCTTTTTATGTCATCTGTTTCACTTGGCTCTTTTTTGTTTGTTTGTTTTTTTCTCCGGTACCGGGAACCGAACTCATGACCTTGCACTTGCCAGGCAGTTGCTTTTGCCACTGAGCTAAATCCCCAGCCCCTGACTTGGCTCTTAATTGGTAGGAAATGTGTTTACTCATCCAGTGTCTGTAGAAGTTAGGAAACCATGAATTCCTATTGAATAAGACTTGGGAAGCAAATGCCTGATGCACTACTCTAGGCCCTGTCCCGGAAGCCAGTGAACCAGTCATTTCAGCCATACAGACGCGTGTAGAGTAACACAAAGTGGCAATAGAACAAATCATGGCTATATCCTTTATTCTTTGAAATGGAAAAAAATTGATTAACAGCAGTTTTTCAGCGCTTGTAGGTGACTGCATTCATAATTTTGAACATTGTCCAGCTTCCAGCAAGAATTTCAATAGAATTATCAGTTTCAGTAAATTTTCCACAGTCATAATCACAGAAGATAGAAGTGACTTGATAACTTAAAGCCAGGCATGCTGTTCGGCCTGTTGCTAACCCAAGTTCTAATTAAAAGAAAGTGAGGAGCATGAAAGAAAAACAAGAGCGAAGAACTTGCTTTTTTAGGTAAACACTGAGCAGCTGATCTCAAGATCCACTTTCTCCTTTTTGATTAAACAAAACTCAAGATAAGTTTGATTGAAATAAATATGAAGTGTCCAAAACCTCAAAGCATTTCAAAAGATTGTAGGAGAAATAGTTTAGAAATGTCATTAATTCTGACACCTAATTGCATTTCAATTTATTTCACACTTTGGAGCATTGAAAGATTTATAATTTAAATCTTTTATCTAAGGGAAGAATACATAATTTGTTTCAATTGTCTGTTGTTTCGCTTAGCCTCTGGTGATTGTTTCTCATTTAAGAGGTTCTTTGGGGAAGATTTGTTTCTGCCTCCTGAACAAAAGGAGGGAAATCTGGAGGAGCCCAGGTTCCCTGCAGCTTCCTCATCCTCTTGGGGAACACGTTCAAAAGATCTGCCTTTTTGCAGTTAGGATTACTGGATGGAAACTGTTTTTATTTGCTACTGCGTTATAGAATTATTCAATGAGACTAAAGCAAAAGATTGTATGGTCCCCCATTCAGAGTTCCCAACTTTGATTTGTATTCTTGGAAATTGCAGGGGAGTTAATGGATGGTGGCCCTGTAATCCTGAGGGGGAGGAGTAGTATTATTGTGTGCTTCTTGATTCCAAAAACATCCTTTAAAGTGCCATTGCATAGGCTTTTCTATTTATTATTTAAATTTTAGTTAATGAAGAGATTTTTCTCTTCTAATAACAAGACATTTAAACATACTCATACTTGTAAACTAGGAGTTCCATTGTACTAGAGGAGCTAAATCTCAGATGCAAGTTCTGACTTGTAAAACTCATCGTACTGTAGAGGAACTACCTAACCAAGCAAGAAGACAGCTGCTGTCAAAGAACATGAACTTTGGATTTGGACTGGAATTATGGCTCACAATGACTAGCAAGCAATGTGATATTGAGAAATGTAATTAAACCTCTCTTACTTCAGTTTCTTTATCTGAAAAACAGTGACAATATTAAAGTATCTTGTCTTTGGGACTGTACACTGTGAATCTTAAGATTTATTCAATCCAATATGCCAAGAATATACACTACCTCCTACAAAGTAGACAAACAAACAGCATTAAGTTTAATTTTATTCTTTATTCTTAATCACTCTTTGTAGTCTTTAGTCCCTTCTAGTATAAACTGCTTCTCTTAAATAGGCTTTTTATGTAGTATTTATCTCAGGGAAGAACAAAATTTCCATTTTGTTTAGATAATATGTTGTAGGTAGATTATAGAAGTGTTTCCTGTGTTCAATCCCCACCTGGATGTGAACCCTATCTAATATGATTTTGTGTTCCTTTCATGAAGAAGTAGCTCTCTTTACTATCTTTGGCTCTGCTGCTTACAAGATATAATGTATTTGCCAGTATGCAGCTGGAGGCAACTCTCAACCCTCAGCCTCAGAGCCTGTTTACATTGGTTTCTCTGAAGGACACTTGTTGTGCTATGAATCCAAGATATGACTAGGTTACTGAATGATGCAAGACAGGTGCCACATCTTGCCAGCTTGTCAAGAATTAGAATCAGCCAATTATCAGACATGAGAACCACTCCCAACAAAAGTCAGAAGTATAATCAAGCCCAGGCAAAATTACCAGAGATGCTAAGATGATCCACAACTGATCACAGATACATAATTGGGTTTACATATAACAAAATAAACTACAAATAGCCTCACAGATGTAAATATAAATATAACAGCCTGAACTGAATAAATATAATTTGAAATCATTATATTTTGTGTTAGTTCATTATATAATGCCAGCCAGCTGATGTAGGAAGGCAGAAATACGATTTCAGGCTGTCTGGTATCATTTATAATTTATTTATTCACCTCTAGACTTCTTGCTGCTTTCTCAATTTATTTTCTCCCCTTGAATCATACTAGGATTGAAACTGGATCAACATTCAGTAGCACTTGGATATTACAGAGAGAAAAAGATTGAACCCTACTTTAGCCTACAAGATTTTGCACTATGTTAAGTAAGAACTTCCTAGCAAGGAAATGGAAGCAACCTATGAAGAACACTGGCTTAGTTCTACGTTCCATCTCCTGGACAGATCAAAGCAGAGTGGAATGAACTTCTGGCAGACATCCCCTCAGGGAGACTGAGTGAGCCAATGAAAGAGGATTGCAAGTTCAAGCACAGCATGGGAAAATTATATAGACTGTGCCTCAAAATAAAAATTCAAAAGAGATTAAAGATGTAGCTTTTTCTTGGACAACCAGGTATAATGCCCACTACTGCAAAAAATTTAGTAACAATTTTATTTTTCTATAAATGGTAGAAATTTGTGTATTTATCTCCACATACTATGCATACTGCTCTTTCTTTTGTACAGGTTTTTCTTAGCTTTATTTCTCTCTATCTTACTGTTATTGTTTTAACACTGCTTTTAGATCTATCAATTGCAATGTGCACAGTTCTACCTATTTATTAGTATTGACTAATTTTATTTTTCCTCCAAGATTTATTGATGGACATTGAATTACTATTCAGTTGTTCATTGTTACAAGCAATATCATCATAACTATCTGTGATGGCTACTCTCCCACTGAAATTTAAAGAAAGACAGGGTTATTTTAGTTCATGTTTTCCTAAAGGATTAAGTGTATAGTTGATTTATTCCTGTGCAGATACAGCATGGGAGAAGAGCATAGAAGGGGACAGAGCCTCAGTTTATGGTAGCCAGACACTGGATAATAAAAATACTCATTTCTGATGATCTGACTCCTTGGACAAAGCTCCATCTCTCAACACAAGATTTTTGATGGATATTTTAGATCTAAAGTATCATTCCAACCTTGGACCCCAAAAGACATCTCAATAAATGAAATGGATTTAGTATATCTGTAAGAGTCATCAAAGCCCTAAAATATTCAGCAGTGAATAGAAGTCTATGTCCAAAGTCTCCTCTGAAACTCAAAGCAAACTCCTAGCTATGAGTCCCTGGAAAAATATAGAAAGTTAAACTCTTCCAACATACAATGGCACAGGGTAAATATTCCCATTGCAAAAGGGAAGAGTAGGAGGTTAGAAAGAAATGAGATTATAGCAAGACCAAACTCAACTAGGCAAAGATTACATCTTCTAGATCTATGTTCAGCACCTGGGGAAAGTGCTAGTAAGATGTGAGCTTTAAAGGACATGGGTTGCACCACCTTTATATCCTTGATTGTTGCAGTCCACATGATTCTAGCTTTGGCCGGCTCTGCTCACTGCCCGTGGTTTTCCTGGGAAATTCTGTGTTTCTGGGATCTCCAAATTCCTAGACTTTCTACTGCACTTTTGGCTTCATTCTCACATCTTCACTTACATCACTGTCAAGGCACAATGCCTGACCATTAAGATCTTCTGACGTCTACATAGAAGCCACTGTGACCCTGGCATTCTTGTATTCTTTATGCCTGTGAAACTAGGACCACATGGATGACTCCAAAGTTTGCTGCTCTCTAGAGCAATAGTTGGGTTCCCTTAGACTGAAGCTCCAGTGGCCTCTGTCTGCCTGGATATCTAATTAAAGTAAAATGACCCCTGCAAACCAACTCTCTAGGGGTCCTTCTTGAGCCCAGCACCTGGAGTCTCTTTTCTCAAAGCAAGGCCTTTCTCAGAAGTTTAGTCTGTGAAGGTTAGAGTCTGGAGAATTACTGAGATGCTTTGAAACTGTATTTTCTATTGTGTTCTTGGCTTCTTTTTAATTTTGAGCTTTTCAGCAATCATGTTCTCCTAGGCCCCAAATTTGCAGGTTCTTCTTTTTTGTTTAAATTGCAAACTTTTCAAATCATTCACCTCTATGCTTTTCTCCTGATTCTCATCATAGATCTGGCTAAAAACAACTAGCAGTACCCATGCTACAACCTAAATGCTAGGCTGCTATGAAATTTTCTCCACCAGAATATTAGTTCACTGACTTTAACATCAGTATCATGCAAAGTCTCATTGTATGTAGAAAATATCAGTGAAATCATTTTCACAGAGTGAAATACACTTGGCCTTTAGTCCAGTTTCCAACAGTCTTTGTTCCTAAATGCAACCTCCTGATCCTGGCCTTCACTGCCTGCATTCTTACCAGAATTTTGGTAGGCTTTGACCAGTATCACAGCATTCCAGAAATTCTGTAGCATACATCTCCCAAACTCCCCAAATTGCTCAACAAGCCAGTTCCAATGTTTTTCAAAAAGAATTCTAAGGTACAGAAACAACAGCAACCCTACTTTCAGCACTAAAATCTATATTGGTTACTTATTGTTCAGACAAAATACCTGACATCAAAACTTAATGGCAGAAAAGTTAATTTTGGCTTACCGTTTTCAGAAGATGCAGTTCATAGTTTGTTGGGTCTGAAGCAGAATTAGCACGGGAGAAGGTCACGGTAGAAGTCAGCTGCTCACTTCACAGTACCAGGAATCATAGAGACAGAAGGGAGAATTTAAGGAATAGAATACACCCTTCCAAGTTTTGCTATATTAACACAGCTCTCTCAACCAGGCCCACTGCCGAACACAATACTTTTTGGGAACATTTTTCATCTAAACAATAACATGATCTTTCTGTACAGGTCTATAAGTGCAATGGTGAAACATGGTAGATTCTTAATAATGAATATGTATTCATTTAAAATTATGAATTATTAGAAGTAGTTATACAAATGGAAAGCTGTCTGCCAGAAGTTACTCATAAATTGACACGTAGCTGCCGAGTGTGTGATGGTCCTGTTACTTGAATCCTAAGAGTATGCAATGGTAATTTATATAATTTTGGACAGTTTGTTGAGTGGGAAAGAAATAATATTTCACTGTCTCAGCTTGCATTTTCCTGACTGCTTCTAGTTCCATGTGAAGACTACACATTTACATTTCTCCTGTGAATTTCATGCCCATATATCTTCCTTTATGTCTTCTGGAATGTTTTTCTTTTTTAATTTGGAGTAACTTTTATATTATTGATAGTTATCTCTTTTTCTGTTGCATGAGTTACAAATTTTTTAAAGTCTAATATATTTTAACTTTATTATCCTTTTATGCTATAAAAAATATAATTTAAGTGTAATCAAATTTAAATTGTTACCCATATTATGCCTTATATTAAAAAGCCTTCCCCTCAAAATTACTGTGTAACCAATCTCCTATATTTTTATGACAACTTTGTGGTTTGGTTAGAATTCTTCTCCTTTGGAATTTGTTGTGTACATTAGTAGTGAGAGATATGGAAAAGACTTTATCTCTTCCAACTTAGCTATTAAGTGATCATTCTGGCAGCACTAACAAACTCTGACAGCAATAACCAAAATTCGTAGTTAGACATGAATCCATTTCCAAAACTGTTTCATTTTAAAAATCTAAAGCAACATATAGCCTAGGGCATGAATAACACCATCCTAAATGTTGTAGGCTCACACTGCATTTTTATTTTTAATAAAAATTTATTTTAAAATTTCTTTACTCAAACCTTTTTTTTCCAGTTTTTCCTTATCCTAACCCTAACGCTAATGCTTGGCAGAATAAGAAATGTTCATGATGTGAGAGGCTTGGGAAGCACTTATTTGGCACAAATTAAAAGTTATCCACTCACAGAAAGAGTCTGTGCTCTCTCTTAAAAAAGGTACATTCTTTCCTGAAAGGGGAAACATTTACATTTTTCTTGAGGTAGTGAAAACCCTAGGAAAGGATGTCCCACCTTTCAGAAGGGTACTAGCTCATATTGTGGGTATAGGCCCAGTTTTCTTTTTTTTTTTGTTTTCTTTTTTTTATTTTAAAGAGAGTAGTACATGAGAAACAAATAAACAAAGAATTAGAGCAGTAGCAGCATACTAGTATCACGAACATAAACAAATCAAAGCAAAATCATTCAGAGTGATACAGGGTTTCAAGACAAATTAATACAAATCAACAGTGGTTGTTATGTTGCATACTGCTATCCTCAACTACATTGCTCAGATGATCAGATTTAAGAATGCAAGACTGCTCAAGCCATTAAAGAGAATAAGAAAATAATTCTTCAATAAAATCTTAGAGATAATATACAGTTTCACTAGACAAGACAGGTAATTTAAACATTCTCTGGATATTCTCAACTTGTTCCTTCAAATTAGGGTCAGGTTCCTACTCTTTATTTTCTCAAGTAAGCTTATTTATGGATTTGCAAACTGCTGAGGGCCTGGGGGTGTGTGATGGGCTGGAAAGAAGTGGGCCAGAATTTAACCAACAGAACGCTTGGTATGGACTGCCTTGGGTGCCTCTGACTGAATCCTAGAAGTTACAATATTTTCAAAAGTATAATTTTTAATTACAGCTCCCTTGTATCCTCTCTGAAAAATTTTTGTTTCGTCTGTCCTACTTCAGTCATACAACTGGTAGAGAAAAAGTGTCCCATGAATTCAACACAAACTCATGAGAAAACTTTCAAAAATATAACTAGAAAGTAACTTTTTTTTTTATTTTAGAAATAAAAGGAAGAAAATACTAACAGATGGACAATGTTTTACAAAATAGCAAAGGATCAGTACAGACGTTACGGAGTTACAAACAGAGTGGTAGGGAATTAACAATGCTTATTGTATTACATATTGATATCTTCAATGTAGTTTCTCATGAAAACACATATAGACATATAAAGCTAATCAACCAATGCCTCACTGACAGTTTCTTTCAGCAAGGAAATACAGGACAGTAGAACACCTGTGTTAACTATCCTGCATATACATATATACAGACTTAGCAAGTAACTTTCTTAATTTGATATGAAAACATGCATATAATTCTCAAGCTAACAATATTTAATGGTAAAAGACTGTATGTATTCTCTGATCATAAGGGCCACATAAGGAGGTCTACTCTCAACTGTTTTATTCAGCAAAGTGCTGGAACTTATAACTACTGTAACAAAGCAGGAAAAGAAATAAAAGGGATATAGATCAGGAAGGGAAGCAGTAAGTATTTTTTTTGCATATATGAGATGAAGGTCTCTGTAGAAAATAAAGAATGTGCAAAAAATAATCTTGCATAACTACTTGAGGAATTAGATTAGCAAGGGTGGGTATTCATTTATATTCTCCACAGCAATGAATATACACTTTATTATTCCTAATATTTTATTTAAAAGGTACTACATTATTATCTCTATAAAATTAGAGATGGGCTTGATAAATGTCTCATCTACAAACACAGAGCTAAGAGTGACAAACTAGTAGATAGAAGGAATAAGGCTATTGTGGAGATCAGAAATTGTATGACATATTCAGCACTTAGAACCATGTATAGATATAGTAAATGATATGCAAGGATTAAGCATCTTTATTGTTACATTTGTTGAATTTGTATTTTCTCTAGTGGTTTTCCACGTAACAGTCAAGTTTCAGTCAGAAACATATATGCACAAGCATATATGTGCTCGAGTATATGCACGGACTCGTACTTATGGGTTACCACTCACTGTTGCACTCACCCACTTCTTTACACACCTTCTTCCTTTTCTGTCTGCCACTCCTTCAGATTTCAGCCCCCAATTTAAGAAACAGGGGCAAGAGCTTTGAAGGGACTGCTAAACCAGCTCCACAATTACAACAGACTAGGTATTTGCTATGCATTCTTTCATATAAATTCAGTAATTTCACCGAGAGAAAGAATCAGAAATGAACACAAATATTTGCATGCAAAGAAGATTATTAGCATCATCTAAAAATACGTATTAAAACAAAAAAAATGGGAGAAGACAAAAAACGGAATAGTAGGGTTAGAATGGATGATGGGACAGGTTTCCAAGTTCTTCTGCTCCAAAAGCAAGGAATTGGACGTGGCTTGAGATGGGAAGGAAAACGCAGCATAGTTTTAAAGAGGGGATAGCATGCTCAGAATGAATGGTTTGTGCCTGTGGAAAGGAAACTGTCCTGAGCACTGAAAGGATTGGATTTAAGAATTTAAAATGTTGCCCTTGGACTAAAGCTTTTGCCATTAATTCTTTCAGAGTGTGATTGACAACGGTGTTGACAGGGTGCGGAATCTTGACAGCTGTATCTATGATGTATGTCTTTTTCTGTAATTCACTCAGTCATAATTGGATGTTTGAGACGCAGTCCATATGCATGAACCTTCAACCAGCTCCAAATGAAGAAAAGTTATTGCACATCCTGCCAGCAGGTCTGGAGTGCATGTCTTATTTCTACCTCCGAGGGGGCAGGCCTCAGGACAAAGACGGGGGTTGGCCTTTGTTTGGGCATTGCCCAGGTTCAGGTGAGTGGAGGGCAGTGGTCCATCAGGTGCAACTGTACTCTCAATACTAATAGGATAATTATTAGATAGATATATAAAGAAAATGACTTTCATTAGTTCTTCAAAATAACATCTACATTTAGATAATAAATATATTCATTTAGGGTTTAAAAATATTAGCAAAAACAATGAAAACTTTTACACAATACACACATCACAAATAATATTTAGATGACATACCAAATTTTGTCTTACAAAGATAATTAACTAATATTTTCCAAGTGTGTGATTAAATTTTTGTGAATGAGATCATAGATTATTTTAATTACCACACTACAAACTTTATAAACTATCTAAAATAGCATTATTTGGTTTTAGTATGAACATTAATAAAACCTCCAAATACCGCTAAATACATTAAAATATCAACAACATATTAGGAACTAAAGGTTAGTATTTTTATATAAATGATAGCTCATTTCACAAACTTAAATTCTTTCCACAATTCTGGTCTCAAGCCCAATTGGAGAAAAATCGAATCAAATTCAATGGTTAGGTTCAATGCTGATATTTTGGGGAAATTTGATTCAGTTCTTGTCCAATTTGGTTTGCAACCAGAAACATGGAAAGAATTAAGTTCATGAACTGTGGTATCACTGCATAAATATTTCATACAAAATGATAAAAACAGTACTAGGATCCAACTAAATGAATCCAGCAATAGTATTTTGAAAAAGAGAGTCAGTATAATGTTCAATAATAATTTAAATAATTATTCAATGTCACAAATAATCTTAAAATGCAATATTTCATAGGAATTTTACTTTATAAATACTGCCCAAAATCATTCCTTTTTTTTTAGTAGTCTACATAATAACAACAAATAAGTAAACATATTTTTAAGTAAGCATATGTAATCATGTCAAATATACTGAGTACAAGGAAGACCTTTCATGTACTTCTGGAAGTATAAAATTTAAAAATATTTATATATTTTTGTGAAAGACAGTTCAACTGGTTCACTTATGAATATGCAGATACCTATGGAAAAGGCTTAATGTAGTGTTGTATGATCACCCTCACTGACAGAATTAAAATGAGTCAGAAATGAAATTGAGACTTTGCTCCAGAAAAGATTCCTCAAACAAAATGGAATGTAACCCCTCAGTACACTCAGTGATGAGTTGTAAACCCTCCCTGCATTCAGGACCAACTTTGGAGGAACTCAAAAATATAGAAAAATAATATTTTCTTTTAAAATCAGTTTCCTTTAAACTCTGCAGGCTGAGGAACTGGTTTAAAGAAGAGCCTGGGTTTCAGCTGATCATTTTAAACCCAGGAAGCCATTGGTGAGGCAGCCACCACACAACTAAGCATTCTTGTGCTCTCCTTCTCCATAAAAAGTTCCAGGCTTAGAGGCCACACGGCAACCCTCTTGAGATGCCTCTCAGATAGGACCTATTTTTCTTCTTAGTTTCAATAAATACTCTCCTAACTTCTGCCTTTTATTCCACAATTTCATTGTTTGACTTCCTGAGCCAGTTTCTTGGTTTTACACAGTTTGTAGTGAGTTCAGCTGTTTCACTTTGATATGGTGATCTGGATTCTAGCAAACTATTCTGCAAACATAATGAAACTCTGAGTAATTATTAAAAATGTTAAGAAATGTACATGGGTATAAGTAGTCATTATAATACTGCTCATTATAATCAGAGGATAAATAAGATATAAAAACAGCTGAATACTGTTAAAGTGGTAGTAATAATTACAGATTATGCATAAAACCAACTATCATGCAACCATTCAAAAGTATGTTTGTAAAATATTCTAATTGCATAGAAATATTTATTCAACAGTATTATATAATAATAAAAAGGTACCAACTACATAAATACTGACAGAAGATATTAAGAATCACAGTTTCTAAGAAGGATCATTTTAGAACAGTTCTTGAAACTTCATTACAGCTTAAAAATGTTAATAATAATTAGCAAGAATTATTTTATATATTAATTGAAAAAATGAAAAGTTAGGGCATTGTGAGAAACTAATTAACATGTTCAGGAGTAACTCTTTTGTTTTTAGGCTTAGAAGTCCAATAACGAAGATGAAAGATTCATTAAAGCCATTGAATAGCTGATAGTTTGTCACTGGCCATAGTTAACAGGTAGACAGTGTCCTCCTTTTAGTGGGTTGCATGGCTTATGCTAAGGAATTTATATTGACCGTTGAGTTGTGAGCAAAAGCCGTCTTGTCAGAGAAACTGTGAGCTAAGATTTGCATAATACAATATTACTTACAGTAATAACTGTATTGGTCAATCATCTTATTCTTTGCTAGACTCAATTCTGAGTACTTTCTGAGAATCATCTCATTTATGCTTTGCAAATTCCACTTTAAAGCAGAAATACTATATAAAATGTTGATATTTTAAAGAAAGGCTAAAGAAAAATTTTCCTTGATAAGTCCATATTCTAGAGGCATAATATGTCATACACAAGAGACCTGGCAATGACAGAAAAGGCAGATATTGGAAATTACCTGATTTGTATGCAGTTGGTTGAAAGTACAAAAGTGTAGAGCTAGTGTCTGGCACATGCAGGAGGGGTAGTTTTGTGGGACTGAACACTAAGCTATGGAACTTGATGTTACCTCTAGCTAGTTAGTGTCTGTCTCGGTTACTTTTCTCTTGTTGCTGGGGCAAAATACCTGACACCCAAAATTAAGGAAGGAAAGGTTTATTTAGCTTGCAGTTTGTGGAGGTTTCAGTCCGTACTTGGCAGATTACAAGGCAGACTGGCACATGGCAGAGAGCTACAGCTCATGGTGGCAGAACACAGCAAAAGCAACAAACACACACCAGGGCAGAATGGGGGAGGAATGGCCTCAAGCACTCTTTTCCTCTCCCTTACATATGCAAACTATCCACCCGAGGGCGGTGTAGCTCTCACACCCCTAATCAGTCAAACTTTAAAAGCCTGCCCCATGGCCGCATGAGGCTTTGGGGGGACACCCAGACATAAACCATAACAGTGTCCAAATTAAATGAAACTTTAGGACACATGATGCATATTATAGTGTTGGCAAAAACTGGATTGGAAAAGGTATGGCTTTTAGTATCAGGAGAAAAAATTACTCTCATTTGCTCTCAGTAGTATTGTGAGTAAAAACAGTTTAAAGTGTTCCACTCAGGGTGTCACGGAGTATTAATATTTGACAAATGTATCTCAGAAAGACTAAAAGTTGAGACATTTTTTCTTTCCGTACTTTATTTAAAAGTGAAATGGAAACCACTGCAGAAATCAGTGTGGAGATTCCTCAAAAAAAAAAAAAAAAGAAATGAGTATTAGAGGTCCCACTTCATCCATCTAATCCTCGTCTGAGTATTTTTCCAGAAGAATTGAAAATATCATACCACAGTGCAATAAGTGCAGCCATGTTTATAGCAGCACGATTTGTAATACCTAAATATTGGAAACAACACACATGCCCATCAACCGAGGAATGGATAAAAAAGATGTGATATTTTTATACAATGAAGCACTACTCAGCTATAAAAAAAGATAAACTCTAGGTTTTTATAGGTAAATGAATGCAACTAGAGACCATACTCAGAAGTGAAATAAATCAGACTCTCATGTGTAAACATTGTATTGTCTCCCTAGTGTAAGAACCTGAAAGAGTAAATAAGATTCAAAAGGTACAAAAGATATTGTGAGAGGGAAAGACACTGCACAAAAGGAAAGAACAACTGGGATGGGGGAAAGGAGAAAAGAAGGAAGGGGAATATATATATATATACAAGATAGCTAAGATAATTGTACTGCTAATTTCTATTAGTTCATTGAAAGGAACAGTTAATGCATATATTATTTGATCAATTTTGCATGCATATATCTGGTAATCTGAGCAACTACTTTGAATGTAACTATATACAATATAATAACCATTATTAGTTTCCTTGTTTTGAAAGTCTGTATTATTTTTTTTCTCTAAAATAAAAAGCAGTCAATGGCAAGAGAAGGTAATAAGAAAGAGAGAATTTGTTATAATTGAATGATTAAAATAGAAAACAATCATCTACAAAGAGGTAATTGAGTTAGCATCCCTCTGACAATTAAGGAAAGTTATTGAGATACAAATACTGGTTCTATGTTCTCAAACTTCAAATTTTTTTAAATAAACCTTGCTATGGGTTATGCTTAATGCTCAGTGATGGTACACTTTCATAACGTGATGTACAACTGATATGTTACTAGTCTGTGATTCTTTTGGTTTGTTTGTTTTTGGTGCAGGGACTACAACTCAGGACCTTGCACTTGCTAGGCAAGTGCTTGTGCCTTTAAGCTATAACCCTGGGCCTAGTCTGTGATTCTTGAAAAGTAAACGTCTCTTGTCTAAACCTTTAATAACTCTCTGCATTTACCACCAATACTCTTATTGACATCTTCAGTAAGTCTTTACTGGACTATTGTAAAACCTCATTATGCATATGGTGTCTGTATTTTCTGTCTGTCATCTATAGGGTCTATTCTATTTTTTAGAAATATTTCTAATATGACATTTGTATTTGCAACAACTGCAGTGAAGTCACCTTTTCCTAGGACCAAGGATCCTATACATTCTAATTCAACACTGCACTTTCATTCTCAAACAAATAAACATAGTATGCCACTCAAACAAGCCTCCTCCCTTCCTATTGGTTTATAAAGACCTTCAGTATCCCCTCTCTTTTCTCTAATAATTACATCTTCATCAGTCAAGCAGCTACTTGTCATTTCTCTTGTGACATCTTCACTGATTACTCCAGAAGCCTTAGCAGTACCTTCAATTAACTCTAATTTCATATTTCCGTCATATCTTCTTGTAGATAAAGGCTATGTCTTTTCATTCCTGAGTTATTATTAAGGTGTAGTATTTTTTCTATATAAATTTTTAAATAAATATTTGATAAATAAATGAATGCATTCTTTTTAAATTTCTTTTCTTTTTTTTTTTTTGGTTTTTCTCCGGTACCGGGAACCGAACTCACGACCTTGCGCATGCCAGGCAGGCTCTTTTGCCGCTGAGCTAAATCCCCAGCCCCTTCTTTTGAAATTTATATTCAGTCTTTTGACAAAGTTTTGCCTCTATCTGCAAATAGTTTTGTCTGTATCTATATAATTCACCCTGTCTTTCATACTTTATTTCCTAACCAGGGTTCTTTATTGTTTTGTTTTGTTTTGTTTTTGTTTTTGTTTTTGTTTTGCAGATTCCCTTTCATGTTATTAGCTTTCCCTCACAGTTTATCAGAGGCATAATGGATTCAGCATGGATGTAGTTGGGTGTGTACAATGGTACTACTATAACTTACATGATGTCTTGGGTAACATTTTTACATTAGGTAATCTATATAGATGCATCTACATAAGTATTCAAAGATATGTGCAATAAACTATGGCCAAATAGTAATGTAAGCTAGAACAAAGTAGATTATTTCTAATATACTAGACTGTTTCCTGTGCAATAGAAATCTATAATAAGTTCACAGTAGCAAGTGGAGGTTTGATTTTACCAAGGGCATAACACATGAACTCCATAAGACATTTATTCATATCTCACCTGTGATGATTGCCTAAGTAGCTACCCTGGAGGTTAGTGGAACACACTTATGGATGTGTCTGGGTAGGTCATGGATACCATAGCTTGGGTACTATATCTGGTCCCTGGCCCTATCCTTTCTTGTGCTTCTTCCCTGTTTTCCTTCTCAGCTACCATGAAATAAGCAGCTCTCCCTTGCTAATTCCTTCTGCCATTATGTTCCTGTTTTGGATCCAACAAACTGTGTACTGAATCACTGAAACCATTAGCCAAAGTAAACATCTCCTTTGAACTGTGGGTGTGATGTATTATGTCCCAGCAACAGAAACAATGACTCATACATACCTGGACAAATATCTTCTGAAGTGCATCACTGTATCTGCAACACTAAGTGCTATGGTATGAGTGTAGCTTGTCTACAGAAATTCATGTGTTGTGCCTTGGTGCATACTGTGACAATGTTAAGAAGTGGGGCCTCGCATCTTTGGGAACCTACCCCTAGAAGTGACAAAGGCAGTGTTGTGGTACCCCAGTGGGGTATCACAGGAATGAGTTCTTATAAAACCTCTGAATTGCTCTCTGGCTTCCAGTCTAGTGAAATGATCTCTTCCTTCCCACGTGTCCCTGCTATTGCAATGCCCAGAGGTGTTGCAGATAAGGGGGTCCTCACCAGTACTGGTGCTCTGCTATTTGGAGTTCCAGTTTCCAAAAAACACCCAAATAAATCCCTGACTTTTATAAGTACTTATCCTTAAATATTTCCACTAGGTTAAACCAGGACAGGTAGGCCTTGGAAGTATATTTTAAATTTTGGGTAAGTAGTGACCAGATTAATTGATTTTTAAATTCAAAATAACCCAAAGATTTCAACGTAAAATAATGTCCCCTGTAAAACTTTTTCTAAGATATAAGTTCCTATGCAAATTGGAACAGTAGCCTTGTCTTCACCTGGATTTGACTTGACACTTTCGTAAATGACTTTTAGCAGTTTTCTATTTCAGTTGTCAGTCTGACAACTGATGGCTGAAAATTCAGGGACTACTATAAAACAAATTGTTTAAAAACATTGTGAAGGCTTTGGAATAATGTTTTTGACATTCAAAAATAGTTTTGGAAGAGTGCAATGAGTGGATGAAGATTTATTTCTAGAAAAAATACAGGTGGAAGGAATTCTGGCTTATCAAACAGGATCTAGGAAGCTTATCTCTTCTGCTAAAAATGTGATTTCAGATGCACAATAAAGTAATCCAATTTTAGAATTTCTCATTTCCAAAAGGAAAACTGTGGACAAAGTGCTTCCAGTGGTCCTTTTATTTCTAACCCCTTGTGCCTTTGATATTTAAAATGCTTTTTAAAAAGTGGCAATTCCTAGATACACCCTGTTTGGATCATTTATTTCAGGAAAGTACAAATCAATTTTGAGCTAGAAGATATATTCCATTTATAGTTTGAGGAAACAGAAACAGAGTATAAGAATGACCAGTGTGTTAGTCAGTGGTGATTAGAGTCAGTTATAGAAGTGTGCTAAATGTTTGTGTTCTCTGGAGAACTGAAGGAACCAGGGCAGGACCTGGAGCTCACAGCAATGTCCCAGGGAAGACTGTATCAAGAAGCCAAAGGATCCTCACTGGGAGACTAAAGGATTTGTGCCAAAAAGGTCCAAGGGTCAGTACTGGAAGCCAAAGTGTCTATGGCAAAAGGCTGAAGAATCTGTGCCAGAAGACTGAAAGATCTGCACCAGAAACCAGGAAACAATGATGTGCAAGATGAAGACAAGAACTGAAGTTCCCCTGAACAAAGACAACAGCGATTGAAACTTCTCTGAAGACAAGCTGGGCATTCCACACTCAAGTTAACAATCAGTTAATCGATTAACCCCCACTACCTGATCGTATTCACTGTAGTCTCCGCGCTTGAATCCTTATCTCTGATAGCAATGCTCTATTTCTATTAATGAGCTGCTTCCTCTTTACGCTGAGGAGGGAACGGAGAGAAGGTTGTTGCAGTTAGTACTGAGGACTCTATGTGTATGTGTGTGTGTGTGTGTGTGTGTGTAACATTTCCTGATACTGTGTGTAATGATTGTAAATAACTTCTATAAAGCCATCTAAATTATATTTTAGATTGTGTCTACATTGTGTGTCTATTTACCTCTTTGTTATTTGTAAATATGACCTTTATTTGAAAAAATGGTTTATGATGCCATTAGCTTCTAAGCAAATGTGTGACATAGTATTCAGATCTTGGAGACAGACAGCAAAGAAAAATAAATGATATGAACAACCAAATGAGTCTTCATTTATGTCTTGTACCTTTATGAGCCCTATCTCACTTTTAGATCTCTCATATGGACAAATGAAAATAAATGTGTTAGTAGAAAAATTATTTTATTTCTTTGGGAACAAATTAGCAAAATAAACTTTGGCATCAAAGTTATTAGAAGCCCTGGCATGTTTCTCACTTGCCCTGGCATTTGTGGAATTGTTTAGGTTTGTTTAGCATGTATTGAACTGGTACAATCTACTTGAGATTTCAGGATAAGCTCATCTAAGGGTAGAATACAATATGTGTTTCTTAGATCTTTCCTCTGGGACATGGTACATATTATTTTAGCATTTATTTAAGAGTTTTAATTATTAAGGAAAGGTCCCAAAATGAAGTAAGCATGTTCTTTATACTATGGTACTTGGAAAAGGAAAGATACCTGGTTTTATAGCATCTATTATTACATCTATTATTACATTATTATATTATCTATTAGATAGATGATTCTGTCCAGCAGAGCAGTTCAAAACTATTCCACCAGTGTGGTAAACATGAGTAAGTTTTGTTCATTCATATATTTAATAGTTCAACAATTTTTACTGAGCTTCTTCACGTTGGGCATAAAGTAGTGAAAAACAGACAGGATCTTCTTTCTAAAGAGTTTAGAATCTATTTGAGAAAACATATAGCAGAAAAATGAAAGAAAGTCTACACACACACATATATACACACACATAGATACATATATGCATGTGTACATATGTATATATAGGTACATATATGTATGTATAGAAATACATATGGATATATATATAGAGAGAGAGAAAGAAAGAGAGATGAGACAGAGACTTTTATAAAGACAGAGAAATATTTCAATAATTGCCTCATATGATTGCAAACACAAAAATTGAAATCATAAATCCATACAACAGGCAGTATATCCAGAGAAGAATTAGCTTTTGAGCCCAAAGGTTCTCTGCTGACAGAATTCCTTCTTGTTTGAAAGATCAGTCAATTAAGGACTTGAATTGATTGGAAGAGGCCCACCGGCACCATACAGTGAAATCTGCTTTGCTCAAAAGTACACTGGTAAAAATATTCATTTTATCCATAAAAACACATTTAGAGAAACATCCAGAATAAAGTTTGAGTGGATATCTGGACTTCATAGTCAAGCCAATTTAATATATAAAATGTAACATCTCAGTGGTATTAAGAACTATAAGAAAAATGACCCAGGATGAAAAAGTAAAGGTTGATGGTTGTGGCTTTTTAAACATGATACACAGGGGCAGGCTGGTTAATAAAATAGGTTTTGAGCAGACTTGAAATGAGAAGTCACTTGGTCAGCTAGACCAATGATATATCAGACAGAGAAAAGTACAAACGGTAAGAAGTTTGAGATGGAGACATATTCGGCATAATTAAGTTTAATCT
>NW_004955438.1:9516546-9597862 GCF_000276665.1 Chinchilla lanigera | reverse complement strand
AAAAAAACAAGTCTAAACTACCACCTTGAGGTTGTGCAGAAGATGGAGTCAGACAGTTTCAATGGTCAGGACTACTTGAAGAACTGCAGACTTTAGTTTTGACCACAAGTAACATGATTTGGTGCCTCACACTTTGTCTTTTATTACCCTTACAAAGTTGTAAAATCCTTGGGCATTTTCTTCGTCAATTCTTGGCAATTGTTTCTTGAAAATACAAAGTAATGAATTTTTCTACAAGACTAAATCTAGGAGGCAAAAAATATATTTCAACTTTATTATTAATGAAGCAACATGCTTGCTTTGGTAAACCTTCCTATAACACTCAGAAACCAACAAAATCATTCTTGAGACTGGCAGTTTAACAAAACACACCAAGAAAGATGTGTAGAGTCACACTCTCCAATATGCCATATGAAGTCAATGAAATACTAAAATGTAGTCTAACTTGGAGTATGATATATGTCAAAACCTGTTTTGGATTTCAAGGACCTGGTATGAAATAAGTCTTAACACACATATTTCCATAAAATTTTTACATAGCTGACACATTAAAAGAATAGTACTTTGAATACAGTGAATACATAAAGCATATTATTTTAATAAACTCTAACATATTTCTTTCTATTTTAAAAAATGTGACTACTAGAAAATGTGGCATGTCTTAGGTGGCTAGCATTTCTTGCTCACATTGTATTGCTTCTGAATAGGGCTGGTGCAGAATGCAACAAACCCTTCAGTAGATCACAGACGTGCAGGTATCTAGATTGTGGTATTTTACCTCTGTGATTTATTCTTTTGATATTCAAGCCTTGCCCTTGGCTTTCATTAGCAAAGCTATTGCACTATCAGTCAATTTAGAGACCAAGATAGCTTGTCCTCCTTTGTCCCTAAGATAGAGCAAAATTTTGGATCTGCTATGGAACATTAAATATTTATTATTATTATTATTATTATTCATGGCTTTCCTTTGGTAGAATACAAGGGTAAGAGGGCAAAGGATAGAGGCTCAGTAGATGATGTATCAGACTCAAATAAACTGTACAGTATTTTAGAATGGGTGTCTACAAGAGTATCAAAAACTAAAGAGATGTAATATTTTCTCTGTTACCCTGCTAATTATGGGTGAAATTTCCAATGAATGGACTCATGAAAATTTTAGATTAGTCAGGTCCTGAGGAGAAGGTAGACATGACAGGATATCTGATAAGGAAAAGGGTGTAAGGTACAAATCCAGTGAAATATAGTTTCAAAACTGTCTCATTATAGAAGTTAAATATGAGTTATGCCAGGTTTGAAAGAAGCATGGAGTGCCAAGATATAAACTATGGATCTTACTTTTTTTTTTTTTTTGGAGCAGGAATCGAACTCATGACCTTGTGCTTGCCAAGTAGGCGCTGTGCCACTGAGCTGTATCCCCAGCCCCGGATCTTACTTTTTAATGAGGAAATTATTCATGTTCTTCTATAATGATACAAAAATGAAGGAGTGACATTAAAAATAATGCGATAGAAATTCTAACGTAGGAGAAGACTGGTTTTGTGGAGAAACACTGAAAGCCAATAAGAGAGAGAGAGACATAGAGAAAGAGACCGCTCAGATAACTAGAAAAAAAATTCTTACCAGATAGTTTTATCTAATACAGACCTTTTCTGAATTGAGGGCAGCTCACACTTAGATACATTTTCAGGGCTTTTCTTTTTCTAAGAAACAACTTTTTTTTCAAATACAGCAAAATGGTGACACACTCAATCAAAGGTATGCGCCTGCTTTAATTCAAAGGGAACACTCTTGTACAGGAAGTTATTACTCCTCCCAGTACAACATGCCCCACACATAGATCAGGGTGAATTCACAAAAAGGGCTTTTGACTTCAAATAACTTCAGAGACCTTGAATGCTTCAATCCCCTCTGCATTTGTGATTGGTGGAATTAGACTAGCGGAAGGTTAGGTGCTTAGGATTAAAGACTGTTTGCCTATGAGTCATACAGAAAAAGGCAGTCTTGATCCAAGGGATGCTTGTGAAGCTATTCATGTATTTCTGCTGCTGGAAGTCATCAGCTCCGAAGAAAGCTATGAGCTGGTAAACATTATCATCTGATTGATGAGCTCATTTTCCCTCCAAAATGTGTGTAGTACAATGAATCAGGCAATAAAGAGGTCAGCAACTGCAGATTTGTACTTAACTACAGTTTATTATATTTTAGAAATGATTCAATATGGCTGCACAATCGGCAGTATAAATCATCTGCTGCATTTTTCCATGTTTTATCACAGCCACTAGAAACTGACATTTTCTTTTGAAAGGCTGAGAATAAGAATTCTCAAACAGTGTACTTGTACTCCTCCTCATACATGACTTTCATTATCTGTGCATTCAAATGCATTTTGAGTGACAGATGTCAAGGTTTTGAACTATCTGAGAAGATCTCTACTCTGATCAAAATGGTGAAGCCTTTCCATCACATTTTAAATAGGCATATTTGGGGCTAGATCAATAGTTTGTATTGCAGTTCTAGAATTATATATTACTTTTCTTGAAATAGGATTTTCTTGAAGTTACTTGTGCTGGAAAGCTAATTTCAATGTAAAAATATCTCAGGACATCAAGACTTTGGGATTTGGGCATGATGGAAGTAAAAGGAATCCTTAATGCAAGAAAGTAAAAATTTGACTTATTACTGAAATAAACCTTAATACAATGGGAATACTCAAAATCACAAAAATAATTATGCCTGAACTAAACTGTAAGTAAAATGAATAATAATAATATGATCTTACCTTATAACAAATAAAGAACCAATATTTACTGTGTTCACTTTGTCAATACTTCATCACAAAATTTCTCAAAGTCATTGAAGAGCTCCTATGATCAAGACATTTTGCCCAGTAATTTGCTAAATAAAATAAAATAAGATAAAAGAAAAGAAAAGAAAAGAAAAGAAAAGAAAAGAAAAGAGAAGAAAAGAAAAGAAAAGAAAACCAGTGTGGTCCTTCCTTCTAAGAGTTTGTAACTTATGAAGATGAACTAAATGTTCTTAACAATGCAAGATTCTAGTGTTACCACAGACAACAGAGTTAAAATTTTACAGGAATTTAAAGAGGGAAAGATGATTTCCCGAGAGATCTGCCATGGTAGCAGCACTGGGAAGGCAAAGAGGCCACTGCACTGGTAGAGAACTGAGAGGAAAGCCAAAATGGTGCAGAGAAGAACACGATTCTGGAGGATGCCAGTGGTGGGGATAGCGGTGAGCAGTTCTTTATTTCATGGTTTCATTCAAGACAATGGCAGGAAAAACTGCTGAGGTACTAAAATAGGAACAGATTAGTATCAAACAATTATCAATTGGAAGGCAACAAGCTATGGAATATTTTGTTTAGGAAAAGAAAAGGAAATAGATTCTAGGAAATGGCATGACCTAATTAGCTGAAAGTTGGTGGGAACAGAAAAGGGTTTAATGCAAAGATTATGGTGCCAGCTTAGGCCTCACAAAATAACAGAAGAACTGAGGAAGTGAAAGACATAGCAAGTAGTAGTTGGGTTGATTTTATAGATTGATTACTGGAAATCAAAATGAAAGGAGAAAAGAAGGAAGGAATATATATAGATATAAAATATATATATAATAGCCAAGATAATTGTACTACTAATTTCTATTAGTTTATTGAAAGCAATAGTGTTTATACTGCTTGATCAATCTTACATTTCTATACCTAATAATCTGAGCAAGTACTTTGATATAACAATGTGCAATGTAATAACCATTGTTAATTTCCTATCATCTTGTTTTGAAATTCTGTATCATTTTTATTTTATATTACCTTTAAAATTAAGTAATTTTTAACAAAATAATATTCTGCTCTAGAGGTGTGGAAATTCTCTCCTGTCTTCTTCACAAAAGCATATTTCACTAATCTGTGAAACGAATCAGTAATGCTGGATGCCTGAATTAAAGATTGGGCTAGGACTTTTGTTCCTAGAAAAATTACTATAACAATACAAGAACAAAATTATCCTAATGAAGACTTACCTAGAATGGAACCACTCCAGCCCCAAGATATAGTTTAAAAACTAAATTTACCTTTTGACCTTTAACTTTTTTTCTCAACTTCATGCAATGTTTAATCCACCAGGCATTTCTTTTCAAAATGAAGCTGGCGTATGGAGAAATATACTTAATTCACAGTCGTATGTGTCCGGATCATGGAAATTATAAGGCGAAGTTAAGAGCGGAAGCTTGAAATCAAGTTTTCCTGTCCTTCTCTTATTTCGCTCTGGAGGCATAGTCCTCAGTCACACTTGCAAGAAATCATTCCTCATTCAAAATTCATTACTTCTTAATTGCAGATTTATTAGCAAAGTGGCGGCTGTGTATTGATTTCTGTAGGGTGTTGTGGAAACTGGGAGCGGGCACAGAGCGCCTTGTCAGGCTGACAGCACTTCGCACTAAGTGGCTGGGATGTCGTTACACGAAAACACTGGACAGAGCAGAGCCAGGTGCGTTGGGCTGGGGGACGGAGCGAACGCGCTGTCAGAAAATGTTAGAAAAAGGAAAACGTGTAGACGAGACACAATTTTTTTAAAGTTAGCAAAGGGTGATATGCCTTGATTTAAGGTATCCCTTCCATTAATTCTCAGTGTTAAGGATATGCCTGTATTTTATTAGATTCTTCTGATGCGAAAGTGATTACCAAGGCATGAGGGAGATTGTAAGATACAGTGATAATCAAATATAGAGAATCCGCTTCAATGTATCATTGTTCATAAACCTACAGAAAAGATGTTCTCTGTGCATATCCTACCAAATTCCCAAGTGAGACAGAAAATTTTGATCTCTACTCTACAGGAATATAATTACATAACTTACACAAACTTAAAACAATGACTAATCATTCAATTTTCATTTCCATACTCCACAACTTTGCATCCAAATAGAGAGAAGAATTGTTTGCACAGCATCTCATCATACTAGTACAGAATGATGATCATGGAATTGGAATTCTTTTCTGAAAGTGCCAGCGTACACATTCAGTAATATGGTCGATGCTGTTTGAAGCTAGGATTGTCCTAGAAAAGTGTGTGAAACAGAAATATTTCCATCTACCTTTACAAAACCAGAATTTCTCAAGCTACATGCTTTCTATGACTGAGTTGGCATTCCCTTTCTCCTCTGTTTGACTAAACTTTATACAGGGTTCTTGGTGTAGGTACTTGATGTCCTTTTTTTAAGGACCTTTATTTTAGAAAATGTGAAACTGTAAATTCTCCCTCTGTTTCTTTGAGCTGTAAATCTCTTACAGTGCAGTAATAGTTTTCTCAAGTAAAAATTTAAAAAAAGGTAGGAACTATCCTTTTGCCATGCAATCATCAAGGAAAACAGGATTTGTCTCCTATTCTCTGTGGAAGAGTCAGGGCTTTTCTTCACAAGAAACAGTTAGCAAAGACTTTCCCCATAATCGTCTTTACTTTTCCATGAACACTGCCATGGCATGAATGTTTGTTCTCTCTAAAATTCATACTGAGGTTTCATTGCTCTTGACATAGTATTAGGCGGAGAATTTGAGAAGTAATTACAGTCAGAGGAGTTCATGGATTTGGGGTCATCAAGATAGCATTAGTGGCTTCATGAAAAGAGGGAAGGACGTGTGAGTTGGAGTTCACTTTATTTAATCTGCCCTGGCTGAGGAGTCTGCAGAGAATACTTGCCAGCAAGAAGACCTTCACCAGATATGGATCCCTGACTTTGGAGCCCCAGAACGATGACTAAATAAACTTATGTTTCCAGAAATTACCCTATATGTGATATTCATGTATGTCTATATAAACAAAGACAAACACACACTAGTGTCAATCTCTCTTCCCAATTGAAGTAGTCTGGGATGAAGTATCTATCCCCTGAAGTTTTAAACAAATGACCCATGCAATTTTTCTTCTATACTTGCAATGCAATTATTTGGGTTGCTAAGAAGTCAATTATAGGTATATGCATTTATAAATTATGTTTTTGAAAACATAATAGTAGGAGAAAGTCAATGAATTTATTTTCTACATCCCTGTGCTGCTTGGAAAGAATTTAATATGCAAGACTAGGAAAGTTAATTTAAGTGAGTAAGCTTTCATAGTCTGAGGTGTCACTGTCATATCTGGACACTTAACCTACTCAGTATGAGCCCAAGATGATATAACTGTATAAATTTATAAGGGGGATCCTTGTTTTGAGCTCAGGAAAACCCACCAAGTCTCTCCCTTTTAAAACCTGCCCAGTACTCACACATCACAAGCAGCATGGTCTGCATCAACTTTGGACCATGTTTTCTTGCACAGGAAGTATTTGGAAGCCCAGCCCCAGATCATCTCCCGAGTGTAGCTTATATGATCATGCATATCGATGACCTGACGACTTGCTAGAAAAGCAGATTTATGAGACCTTCCCATGGAGAGTGTATTCTGTGATTCTTCTGTGCTTGGACGTTAGTAAATGCTAAGTGGGTGCTCTACAACTAGGCATATATCAAGAATTTGAAACAAGGTATCATAGACTACCCTTTTTAAAACGGTCCCTTAGGTTCAGTATGAGAAATGGAAACATTCAAAACACAATTGCTTAATAGTTCTGCCTCCACTTTTCTTTTCTATGAGAAATGATTCTTTGAAGGATCTCTATTTTCATGGCCATCCCAAGTTACCAGAATGTTTGCAACCAGGACCCTGAGTGTCTGTCTTCTACAGGAGGGTGATAATAATTTACGTCGTTTCTGTAACTGTCTGATTTAAAACTCATGGAACCTCTGCCTATAATCCTTCTAATTACTTTCTAAAGCTTACAGGAAAAAAAATTGACTGGAGAAATTTACAGAATTCACCTTAAAAATTACAGAAACCCTTCTTTTTTAAGGAACAATTCTTCATCTTTGAATGCTGCTCAAACAGAGAAGTTGCCGGAATTTTTTTGTCCCTCTGATAAAAATTTTCAGGAAGAGAATAAAGCCATTGGATTCCATTGTGTGCAGATCAATGCATGAAACTGAATTGAAATGTTTTATTTCAGTTAAATTGTTCACAAAATCACATGGGGGCTTTTGTGATGACAACCATATTATCTTTAATGTCCACACTTTCATAGACAATTACCACAGAAGCCAATAATGCATTTGAATAAGTTACTTACTTTGTCTTCTTACTTCCCCATGAAACTGTCAGCGTTCTTAGATTTTTTTTTCATATTTGACAATGAACAGAGTGCATTAATGACAGTTTCAATATTTATGTACCCTCAAAGTCATTTGACAAGAAATATGATTTTTCCAGTATAAATCTATATATTTACTTAAAAGATTTTATTTAACATTCTTTTTCTTTCCTTTTTTTTTTTTTGGTACTGGGAATTGAACTCACTATTTTACATTCTTAAAGAGAAAGACAACCTAAGAATCTCCAAATTCATTTTATTTTAACCGTGAATAGCAATAAATTAGTAGGAGATTGCTATATATTTATTTATAAATATAATATATTATATTTATTTATATATGGTATATATTTATGCTGTATTGCTATAATTTATTGAGTTCAGACAATTTCTCAGCACTTGATATTATTATTTTTTCAAAAAGTCTCTTCAATGTAGTAATATTACAGAACATTCAAGAACTGATGAGAAATGGGTAAAAAAACTGATCAATTTAGTTTGATATTAGCATCTATCTTAGCCTCTGTTCTGTCCATTAAATTGTATTGCTTAATCAGTTAAAAAGCTAGGGTATGCCTGAGCTTGGAAATATTCAAAAATAGGACTTGTTTATCCTGTTTTGCATCAACTTACCTAATTACTCTCAAAGTAGAATAACATTCTTTCCTTTATAGTATTTTTCAAATTTTTCAGGAATGTTTTTTAAATAACTGTCTCCTCCATTGCAGACTGCAAACTGCACAAGAGACAGTTCTTGCTGTGGATAAATCTCATCCTTTTTAGAGTACCTCCTCTGGAGTTAATAGGCAATGTTTGTTGAATGTAAAAATCAAAATACATAGGTGAGTGTATTTCCTGAAAGTTCTACATGTACATAGGGGTATAAAGCATAAAAAGTATAGTCAAAAACTGAAGTGATGAATCTTAGAATCATTGAACACTAAGTGAAAGGCACTGGGTAATGCAGTATTGAGTTCAGAGTGTAATTTAAATATGTCCATAGAATCAGCTGCCTTGGTAAAGTATGGTGCTCACTCTTCAAAGATGTAGTTTCCCAGAAATTTATATTCATAGTATAGTTTCACTCACCTGGACCCTTCTTAAAAGATGGTGCAGTTGGCTTTAGGAAATGGAACTTAATGTATGTAGATTTTTATTAGCAATTAAGACTTGGGAAGATACCTTAAGAATGTTTTGTGGCTTAACTCAAGCAGTCCTATAGATTTCTCCTGTCACCCTGCTATTTTCTCCTAAGGTTATTCTGTACACTCTAGAATTAGAAATAGAGCCCACTAGAATTTTTTCTTTTGGTTTCCTTGGTGGTTTCTGTAGTCCCTCTCAAATTCATTTTCTCTCAAAAGTCTCAGGTTCTTATATTACTATGCTTTGGGTGACAACCTGGATTTTTGTTTTGACATGTCAATTGGTACAGCAGACTTCCTAAAAGAAGAGCTTTGTCACTTGCAGCACGACAGTTTGTATACACAAATTCCTGTATCAGAACATCTTGACTTTTTTATTTTCTAGAATATGAAAGTACAAGTAGCACTATAACTTCTGGCACTGAGATTTTTATTGAAAAAGAAGACTTCAAAGAACTTTATGGACATAATTTTCACACATTGACTACTGACCGTAGTATTTTTAGCATCTTATTTATAGGGCATCGCAAAATCACACTCTGTAAGAATCTGAAAAGGTTGTTTTGGTGAAAGGTGCAAAAGGTCAAAGCTTTACCATATTACTTGGATTAATTTCTCTCTTGGGGAGCCATACTAGTCCTGGTGAAGCAGAATGGACAATGCCAGCACAC
Organism: Chinchilla lanigera; assembly: GCF_000276665.1. Taxonomy (NCBI): domain Eukaryota; kingdom Metazoa; phylum Chordata; class Mammalia; order Rodentia; family Chinchillidae; genus Chinchilla; species Chinchilla lanigera. The sequence continues at coordinate 9,588,861 of NW_004955438.1, read as the reverse complement.
ACTCCAAAGGCAGAATTCCAGGGTTCAAATCAGATTCTAGTTGAGTGATGCTAGAGAAAGCCACTAGGTCATCCTAGACCTCAGTGTCCTTATCTGTAAAATGCAAATTATATGACTGGACATGCACTCACTCTGTAGATTTCTTATGCTGATTAATTTTTTTAAATATCTAGAAGACTGATTGCAATAATCTGAGTATATAATTATTTACTTTAAATTTGTCCTTATTATGGACATCACATTTATTATATTAGTTTTTACTTTTAATTGGCCTTAATAAAGATATTATCTAATTTCTGTGAGTCTTATTTATCTTATTAGTGATATTTCAGGCCCTGCTAACGTGAGTGCAGGCAATTCTAACTCACAGTAATGCTTAAATGAGGACATGCAGATGAAGTTTCATTAATATCTACATTTTGAAGAGAAGATAGATAAAATAGGTATCTCAGAAAAATATTGAAATCATTAAGTAACATTTTCTTGTACAATGGGGATTAGGATCCCTTTTTCTTAATTTTTAAAAATGAATTTCTAATACAAATTTTTTAGGTTGCTATAGTCCCCTTAAAAACAAAAGTGAACAAGTTTGTGGTAGAATGAGAAGATATTAATGGAATGAAAATGTACTTTAAAATTATTCTTTTTGTTTCCTTTTATTGGGGGGGGTCATTATGAGATAGAGTTTCACTATGCAGTTCAGGCTGACCTTGAACTCACATTGTAACCCAGGCTGGCCTCAAACTCACAGTGATCATCCTGCCTCAGCCTCCCAAGTACTGGGATTACAGGCATGTGCTACCATGCCCAGTTAAAATCTTTATAAACTAGAACAAATCAAAATGAGTGGGACACATTATTACTCTTGTTTAAAAGGATAAGGAGAATTAAAACCTGTGGCCCTGCATATTGCAGTGCAAAGCATCACCAAGTCACTATCGCTATGGTCCTTAAATTGACAAGTTCTTCCACACACTATGGTTCAAAGATGGATACAGCCCCTGAACACCTGTAGCCCTCTCAAGCTTTTTTGGTCTGCCTTGATTGTGGCACTGGCTTTGGTGTGGACAGAGAACCTTAATCTAGACTTCAGCTTCTGTCAGTAGGGAAGTGAGGAGGCTCAGATTGCTCTGTGCGAAATCACATCAGATCCTCATCTCTCCAAGAAATTCTGGAAGCACTGTAGCAACACTAAGCCAACTTCCAAATTATTTTGAATTCCATGTTTTTGTTTTCCATTTAATGTATTCTATAGCATCTTCCTATCTTATTTCACATGTAAAATTACTTGATAAGCTTCTGAAAGAAAAATGAATCCTCATTCATAAAATAATCTTCAATGTGAATGAAAAACCAGCATTTCACCAAGCCTTACTTTGCTGTCCTGCAAATTTTTAATTTGTAGTTATTTTTCTTATATAATCTGTTCCTTCATTCTTTTAATGATTTTCTCTCCTCTCCTCTGGGTTCTCATTAAAGCTTTTGTTTCTTGCTTTATAGATTTGACCCAAAAGATGAAAGAATGTTTTAATTATGATCTTAATTGTATTACTATTCCCAGGAGAGTTCCTAATACTATTATATAACCCATAACCAAAATTCACGTGCTGGAAGGAAAAACACACTACATTGCTGGCTGTGGATGATAATTAATCAAGTTGTTTTGTGAAGAATTTAGCCAAAGGGATATTTTCCGAATTTCAGTATTTAGAGTTCATGGATGTCTCATTCTTAGGGTTAAACTTCCATCTCTTTTTCTGTCTATTTTTGCAGATTGATTTCTTTAATTAAAAATCTTATCTTCTATTCTGAAGTTGCCCAGAAACTATAACATCTCACTCTCAGCCTACAGTAGTATTATAGTTTGTGTCTATATGTCCTCACAAACCTTCATACAGTCATGGGATGGACTTCTAGATTTATGATTTATTTATAATACTGGTATTATGAGTATGAGTGCTACACCTGCCCCTGGGGTGAGTAGCTTACACATGTAAGGGAGAGAAGAGGTTGCTTGATGCCACTTCTCCCTTTTGTTCTTGTTGCCTTTGCTATCTTCTGCCGCCATGAACAGTTGCCCTCTGCCACGTGCCACCCTGCCTTGGAGCCAGTAAGGACTGAAACCTCCACAGACTGTGAGGTACATAAACCTTCCCTTCCTTAATTTTAGCCATCAGGTATTTTGTCTTAGCAATGAGAGAAAAGTAACCAAGACAAATAGACTAAAGATTACTTGATGTGGCCGACAAAACACGACTCTGCATGGGATAAAAACAGAAATAATTTCTCTGAACTTCACTAGTGACTCATAGAATCTATTTGAAGATAGAAAACCAATTTAAGAATGAGGAGGCACCAGTTCACATCCATAGTATGAGGGCAAAAGCCCCCCAAATAATTGCTACAAGATAAAAGCAAAATTGTGGTCTGCTACTGTAGCAAATGCAAAAATCACAGTGATAGAAAAAATTTATTAAGTACTGGTCTTTACTGCTGTTAATTGATTTAGTTATCATCAATATGACTTTGATGCTATCCTTTTCCCTATTTTTAAATATGAAAATGAAGGCAGAATGCTTAATCAGCTTGTTTAAGGTCACACATCTAGCAAATTGTAGGATAAAGAATGAAGTGACCTTTATATTTTGAGAGCACACATACCACTTGTTATAGTAAGTCACCAAGAGTTTTCAGTCTTCAAGATATTTTGGTCAAGACTCAAAATGTATGATAAGATCAGCAGATTAACCCAGTTTGAATTGGTGCAGAAAAATTCTCTGATTGTATTCTAATTAGCCAGAGATCAAAGAAAAAGAGCTAATTTCTTATTTTAATATTAGGATAATGTTAGAAAGGGAAAATAGATGTCAGAGAGCAAACAGTAAGAAGTTATCTTATAAAAGGTCTGGCCTTTGTGGTCCCTCAAAATGAGTCTTTGAGATTGTCTTTTTCATTTAAATAGAATAGAAAACACAAACATACCAATTGATTTTACATTACTATTTTAGTTCAGTTTCAAGAATAAATACTGTTGTATACTTTGAATTATAACCCAGAATAAAAATTATCTTGATTGAAATAGTTTTCATTTTGTTACATAGTATTGCATAGTTATTTTTGTATGAAATAAAGTTATCACTGCTGTAATAAAAGATGAGGCAGTGATGTACTGGATGCAGCAGCCGAGTTATTGACAATGTTATTTTTAAGAACAGGATGCTTTCATTGAGTGAAGTCAAGAGGAATCTTATTTCTCATAAGGGACCAGAAGTATTACAAAACTGTCTTCGTTCCAATGCAACACAACTGCAAAGCATTGTTCAAGGTCACTGGGAGTGCACACATTTGCAGTGTAATAGAATATGCAGCTATTCATAACACTAATTCATTGGTTACGGAAAAAAGAAACCTTCAAATAAATATATGCCCAGTGTTAAGGTAAGAACATTATTCAAATATGTGGCTTATCCAGGCATTGTTTAACTAGGGTAAGTTTGTTTGCTTCTTTAATGTGATTTGCTAATTTCATGCTTCCTGAATGTCAACAAGGGTAATAAAATAGCAATTTAAGGCCACATTAAAAGCTGAACTAAATGGCACCATTCTACTGAAGACATTAAAACAAAATTAGAGCACATCCTCCTATCAGAAGGCATCTTTTTAGCTTTAATGTAGAATGAGGAAGCAGAGACCTTTATTCTTTACCCTGTCCTCATCCCCTTTTTACCTGGGGCTGAAATTCTTTTTAGAAACAATTTAATACTCATTCTCTCTCTGTCTCTCCGCCCCTCTGTCTCTCTCTCTCTCTCTCTCTCTCTGTCTCTCTCTCTGTGTCTCTCTCACACTCTCCCTGTCCCTCCCCATTCTTATTCCTTCTCTTTTCTCCCTTTAATGACTTGACATAAAAACTGTAGCTATTTAATTCATATAGTCTGATGTATTTGCAAATAAGTACACAACTGTGAAAACATAAATCATCATCATTGTAGATGCTATAAATTTATGTGTTGATCCCCTCCAAAATTTCTTCCTACACATGTTTTGTTGCTGTTATGTAAATTTGATACTTCCTTTTTTCTTTATTTTCTGGTAAGAGCACTTACCATAATGCAATTATACTAAATGTCCATTTACAGATGAATGGATAAAAAAGTGATATATGCATGAATTGGAATATGATTTCAACCTTTTAAAAGAAGATAAATCTGCATAGACGGACTTACATGACAAAATAGATGGACTTAGGTGACATTAGTCTAAGAGAAATAGACCAGGCACACATGATAAATATTGTACTACCCCACGTATGTGTGGAATTAATTGTTTTATTGCTTGAATTATACACATTCTTCTTAGGATATCCACTGTTAAGATTTGAGAATAGATTTAATGTGTACAAAAACAGCAGGATAATATCTTTTTTTCTCCTTCATACTACAGGCTCACTCCAAGGAAGCTTGCCTGTGCATTTAGGAATGCTACATTTATTCTTTCTACCCAAATTAATGTATTGCGTATTGCCAATATTCAGGTATTGAACTGAGACTTCTCCTCTTGTACCCTATCAGGCCAAGGTACAGCAGCTGGTAGATAAGTTAGCAATCTAACTTTCACAACAATATCTTCTAAAATAATTGTTTCTTCCTAATGTGTGACATCTTTATCGATATTCACATGAGGTAGTTTTCCTATAATAATTTGTATTAACATGCATGTTTTTCTTTACCTCATTTATCTCATCTAGTAAGGAACAAATCGTGAAAAGTCATTGAGGGGCCAAAAAGAGCTTGATATTTATATTCAGAAAAAGATTGGCATCCCATCAAAAATAATTGCAAATATTTCTTAGTCATTATTTTACAGAATGTCTTTATTCATTTTCTTATTTTAACCTCATGGCATGCTGTGGTGGGAAGGGAAAATGTGACTTAACTTCACAAAATGAAACTAAGATTTAAATTATACATCCAGTGCAAGACTTTTGTTTTTCTGCTATCATGAAAATGACAACAAATAGAAACTTTTAGGTAAAACTGTCTCTTTAGGAAATATACAGAAAACTTGGGGCAAATTGGTTTTACTTTTACTCTAGCTGCTGCTAAACCTCAAGCTCTGCTTTATTTTTGCAAATTTTTATGAGTTTCAGAAGATTTAAAAACTGTGGAAGCCTTGTTTTCACATGCAGCAATAAAACAGCCTTAATTCTGTGAACTTTTAATCGTTATACTTCTATCAATCTTTGTCATATTTCCATACTATCACAACTCTTTCATTTTATTTTATTATAGACATTGTATGTTAAAAAACAATGCCTAGCACAATGGTCTCATCATGAACACCTTTCTAATTAAAACTGGAAACATAGGACTCACACTGGGCAACTTCTAGTAGGTGGGTGTGCTTTAGTACATTGGGTAAGGTTTCACCAAGTTTCATGGTAAAAGACATGTCTAGACAGCAATGACCTCTGTAAATATCAATTGACCTTTCCTAAATATAAGTGACAGTAGCAGCAGATCATTGGAATCTAAAAATTTTCACGGTCCATTTAGAAAAAAATAATCAAAATAATTATTTAGATGTTTAGTGCTTATTATTAGCTGATCATTCTTGCACTTTCCAGAACATTCTTCCTGGAGAATCATTGTAATTATTAACCTGCCCCATTTCCCTCATTCCACTCCTGGGAATGTAAAGTGACTTATAGGATTGGTAATGTGTGAAGTGTGCGTGTTTCTCTTAGCCTTACCATTTGTCCTGAGAACAGATTTATTCCCAGAAAGCACAAATTTCCTTCTTCTATGTTGTGTCAAATGTTACCTGGGTTCTCATTTGATATCCCCCGCTCTGCTCCCGTTCTGCCTGATTGGTGGGTAAAGTTCGCCTAATTCTGAGATTTACTCTTTCTTAAACTACCCTATTCCTTTGACAATTAGGGAGATTTTGTACACATTATCTACTTTTATCATATTTCTTAAAATGTTCAGAAGCTGGTAAATGAGAAAGGTACTATTTATTGAGAGCCTCATTTAAGATCCAATGCTTACATTATTGAAGAAAAGAGACTCTTAATCTATTTGATTTATCCAGTAGCTTTTAAAAACAATATTAGACTCCTTTTATAAATAACAAAGCAGCAGCTCAATGATTAAATAACTCAAAGTCACAGTATAAATATGTAAGCCTGGATTTTTAAATAACCTGCCTGCCCATAAATCCCATATTTCCTAATCCCATATTCCTGTATTATGCTCCCTTAACTCATTTAGGTGAAGATTATTCGTTTTTACTTTCATCTCACTAATTAGTAAACAGCCTCAAACAGAAATTAAATTAATTGTTGAAGGTCATTCAGCCCATAAATGACTTATCAAATTTGGAAATCAGTTTCTTGTCTTGGTCCTCTTGTACAATTTATAATCTTGAGTAAATTAAGCAGAGAAGTTTAGTTAAGTGCAGTTACAACACTTTAGAGGAAATCATTTAGCCAGAAGATGCATAATCTGTGGCAAAAAAGCTTAAATATCCATTTTCAACCTGAGTTTAAAGAATGAGAAAATATAAGTAACTATTTTTAGCAAAGACTAGAGTCTAAAGAAAACATTCAATTTTTACTTTTTACGATTTCTGTTACAAAGCTAAAAAGAGTAATGAAAATTCATATCTGCAAAAGAATGTGAAATATTTTTGTATTGTTAATATATTATGAAGATCTACTCTGATGTTGCTTCATAGAAACAAATTCCATAATGAAATTGGTTTGTGCTGACTTTAATTATTAATCTAATCCCTATGTTCTCTGACTGAATCTCAATAGTTAATCTGAATACCCCTTTCAACCATACAACCATCCACAAGCCTTTAGATACTGCACTGGCAGTTCTGAATTTTATATTAAAATATATGTACTTTGATATTGTTTTCTATATGTGCATACACAGATAAGATAGAAAAATTCTTCTATTCAAATCCCCTTCATAAAATAATTTTCATATGTATTATTTAGTTGTTATTGGTAACTCTCAAAAACACAATGGGTTAAGTGAACGAGTCATTATTATGTATCTTCATCATCAATCCAGCTCATTTGAACTATTGTCTATAATCAGCTGATGGCTGGCCAGGCAATTTTGTAGACCTTGGTATGATCTCATACATGTCTGAGCCTTCGGGTAAGATGTTATGCCTATGTTCTGTATGAGTTCTCTGCATTCAGCAGGTTTCTTCTTAGGCTGGTTCAAACATATTCTAATAGTGAATGTAGAGAAGAAAATGAAAACTAGTGTAAATATGCCAGAGGATTTACTTTCAATAGTGTTCTATATCAAGTCTACTACCAGCCTATTGGCCAAAGCATTCCAAATGACTGAGTCAGAATATGAGAATGCTATAAAATTATAGAGAAAATATATAATTACAGGGGACTAATAATAGGGATTATCAGTGCAACCACTGCACAATGCATTGTTAGACATTGACATTTAAAATTCATTGGAAGATTTTGAAGACCACACAGATGCCTCACATTTAATAAAAATGTATATTGTGTTGGCTAAATCCTGATTGTATTTATAAGCAGTTTAATACCTATCAGCAGCATATATTTATTCTTATTTATGCAGTTTAAGCAGTATAATGAATTGTATATGACCACTTAATAGTTTAGATGCTGTCTCACTCTTTCAGGTTCTTATACTAGTGAGACAATATGTTGCTTATGCATTCAGGTCTGATTTATTTCACTTATGAGTATGGTCTCTAGTTGTGATCATTTACTTATAAAAGCCTCAAGTTTATCTTTCTTTATATCTGAGTAATATTCCATTATATAAAAGTGCCACAATTTTTTGTCCATATTTGTTTTCCTGAGAAACCATTTTGAAGATATCAATATGTCATACAACAACCATTGATAATTTCCTGTCACCTTGTCTGTAATTCAGTATTGCTTGAATTGTTCTTGTGCTATTTTGTAAATGGATGTCTGTTTGTTAATATCTTTTCATTCTTTTATTTTTAAAATAAAAAATAGACGCTGTCTCAGTGGAAAAACTAATACCATATTCCTCTCCCTCTCTCTCTCTCTCTCTCTCTCTCTCACACACACACACACACACACACACACACCCACACACACACTAAACAAAACAAAGAAAAATAACTCAAGCCTAGCCAAACCTTCAAGTAAGCCTATTTTCCACTGGCTTTTTGTTAAACAAAATGATCAACTTTACCACTGGGACAGGTAAATGTCTTGGATAGTGACTTGAACTGCTTTGAAGTTAGGGCCTATATCTTTTGACTTTTAGAAATCCCTTCCAACTCTTACAACAAAGCTTTGCTTTGGGCAAATTTAACTAAGTATGTATCAGTTAAAACTAAGGTAGACAATTCTATCATATTTACTTATTCTTAATTATACAGTCACTGTAATCAATATGTGCTAAAACAATGACGTCTCTAGATGTAACATTATTAACATAGACATTAAGAGAAAGTTTGTGGAATTTTGAATATTAACCACACAACTAATTAAATCTTACTGAATCTATTGATTTAGGTTTCACTTTATTGTGAACATTTGTCTTGACATTTTGCTTAACCAGGATTATTAGCTTATGAATTGGGTATATCTGCCTTTGTCTTTACTATCATTAATATTGTGGTACTTTTCTATGGAAAAATAGATGAGATTGGCAATCAGTGTGACACTAGGCTAACTATATAGACCCAAACATTCATTGACTGATACTGTCAGCTGATTAATCACAGCTTCATAGTGGGATTTGGGGAAGGATTTGTGCTGAATCCAGTTGGTAAATATTTGTCCTCCTGACTTTACCATTGTATAGGAAAAGTGATGTTGATATTGATCATTTGAAAGATACGTAATGCTTGGCAAGACGTAGCTTTTGCTTTTTGCAGCTTACCTGTGGAGAGAAAACAATGTAATAAAGAACATAAAAAATGATATGTGGTGTGTTAGCCTGTTTTATGAGGCTGTCATAGAATTCCTCTCTTGGATAACTGATAATGAAGAAAAACTTTATTGTCTCACAGTACTATAGGGCGGGAAATCTAACATTTGCATGGTTCTTGTCACATCGTAATGTGGTACAGCAATCATGTGGCACAAACAGCAAAGAGAGAGAAAGAGAAAGGTAACCCACGCTCATGAATCTGTTAATGCAGTCAGAAGCCTCTTCGACCTAATCATCTCATAAAGGTCTCATCTCCTAATTCTATCACAGTACCAATTAAATTTTAATATGAGTTTTAGAAGAGGCAAAGCATAATATGCAGAATCATATAAACTACTGGTCACAAACCTGTGGCACCTGTGTTATTTTACTTTTAAGACAAAGTATGTTAATGTATGATTTGGTTTTTCTAAACTGAAATCTCAGTATTCAGGTGTGATTGCAGTGTTGAGAATTTGTGGTTAAAACATTGATTTGGGTTTGCAGTTTGGGTGATTGTCTCTGAAAGCTTCGCTGTCAGTGATAAACTGTTTAAAACTTAACTCTGCTATTTACTAGCTGTGATTTACTGGATCTTACCAAGTGTTAGTTTGCTCATCTACTAAACTGTGATAGGCACCTAGAGAGATAACTGACAATGATGAAAATCATGACAATTTATGAAAGTAGTAATTTGAACAGAATTCTTCTGTGCATCAAACCATATAGCAATATTTCAATAAGCAAATAATATTAATTAAACTCTATTTGCAGTTATCCCAGGAGAAGGGTAGAATTATCCAAGTTTGTTATTAAAGCTCACATGATCCCAGATTCTGCTATTTTTACCCCCATGGAACCAGTAAGAGGACTTCGGTGTTTCAATTTTGTGGTACTGTCATGTGCTAGTAATAATGAAAATTAAAACTAAAGCACAATTATAGAGGTATTTGACTTCCTTGGTTAGTTTACTTCCTAAGTATTTCATTATTCTTGATGCTATTGTTCTTGGTGAGGCCAGTCAGAGGGTAAGAACAGTTTTGTTTGTCTGGGTACAATGACAGACAGAGAGCTAGAGGGTAAGAAAAAATTTAATGGAAGTTGGAGACTCAGGAAGTTTTCTCATTTCTGTAGAGCAATTCCCTAGTGTGTCCTACCATGCAGAGGCAGGGTGTGCCCAAAAGAGCAGTAGAGTCACTATCCACCCCTAGCAGTGTCCCAACAGTTTCTTGCCTATTCCCCTACTCCTAAGAGCTGAATTACACTATGCCTTCAGAGGGTGGGGCCCAGGGTTTCTCTAATTCCTCAAAAGCTCTGCTGGGACAGGCTCAGACCAAGACACCCTCTATGTGCTTGTAGCTGTGACCTACAGACACATGCCCCACCCCAGCAGTGACATAGAGTTTGCTCCACTCTGCCGTTGCATGGATTGGAGGCTGCCATCTAGCCTGCAACTAACCCAGTCAATGGACAGATCATTTAGGTGTGCCATGTGTGTGTGTGACCTAGAGCTCAGTATGCCTTTTGGTCCCCAAGTTTTAGTCCTTTCTGTAGTTTGTCTAGCTTTCTAATTCTTTTATGAGAAATAGCTAACAGTAACGTGATTTTCTGCATGAGTAGCTATCAAAACCTGTTTGTGCCCAAAGTCTCATCTACACTTTTTCCATAAATGGCCTTTTATCTTTGGGTATCATTTCAGAGTCACTTTCTCAAAGCTCTGTTCCTTAAGCTCTCAAGACACACCCATTGCACTTTTTCACCATGTTTGGCTACCACAGATTTTATCTTTTTCAGCTTACCTGGGGTTGGAGGGCTGTCCCAATTCACCTTGTGGCCATATTTGTCAGCCATTTTGGTTCTTCATAGGGGTCAGCCACATGGTCCTGTCATGTTTTTCTGTCTTTTTTTTTTCCCCTCTGTGACCTCATGAATGCCAGGAAATCTCATTCTTAGAGATAAGAACTAAAGTGTCCACTTTCAGGAAATATAATGACATCTCTTTTCTAAACCAGGTTAGATCTCTTCCCATTTCTTTTAACAAAAATACGGATAATTTAGAAACATGTACCTGAGAGTCTGAGCAGAACAAAGGGAGCAGCTAGTGAAGGTCAAGGCAATAGGCTGAGAGTTTGCAAGTCAATCGATAACAAACCCTATCCTCACACAGTAATTAGAACTTTCTCAAGTTTCTTTTTCCTCTTAAATGCTAAAAATACATTTCTATCTCTATTACCCAAAACAAAGTTATTGTACATTTAGTTTATTATCAGGATAAATATGGGAGGGACACTGTTTTTCCAGTAGCTGGATGGAGCCCCACAGGCTCAACCTTGTTCATTAAGGAGTTTTATTGGGCCACAGATTATAAAGAGGTCTGAGGAAAAGCACCAGTGCTGCTCCTTTTACCAGAGATATTCGGTAAGGTAGTGAAATTTGTGTCTCACAGGGGATGCCCTGGGCAGTCAGTGGATCTCTGTCTTGTGAGGACTTTCTTTCTGTCTCCCTTAGCCCTCGTGCCATGGGAAACACCCTGTCGATGCCCACAACCCCTCCATTAGATTTAACCTTAACAACTGGAAGCTATTTGACCTTGACAATTTGAAGAAAAAACCTTACCCTCTTTTGCAATACTGTGTGTGTCCAGTATAAGCTAACAAGTGGTGTGAGATGGGTATACAAAAATAGAACACTTTTCTTCAATTCAGTTATTTATTTCAAAATGCAAGGAAAGTGATGTGAAATTCCTTATGTTGTGGATATATGGTTCTTTATCAGAAACCATCCATCTGTAAAATCCCAAGAAGTGTAGTACTTAAGGAAACTTCCAAAGAAGAGGACATGGATATTATTGATGATCTGACCCTCAGATGCCCACCTGCCTCTCAGCAGAATATAGGTCTCTCCCACTTGTTTAGTGAATACAACCACACTGGGAGGTCTCTGTTATAACCCTGAGGCCAGTAAATCAACCTCATTCTCTTCAAGTGACTCAGAATCTCCATTGGAGGCTAACTCCCCAAAGATAGCAGGGATTCTGCAGTCCCCTCCTTGTACTTTGAAGACAGTTTTAGGCCCTTAAGACATACACAGAGTGGAGTCTCTTACTCTTCCAACTAACATCCTAGCTTGTCCCTAAGAGAGGTCACAAGAATAAAGGGGACTTCTTGAGTGCGTGTTCCTTTTTAAGTGGCAGATACCAAACAATGCAAAGAAATATTATGCCAATTTTTGAGAGATGTTGGTTATTTTGCAGATGGGTTTCAAACTTTGCTTTTGAGTTTTGGTGGAGAAATGTCCAATTTGTCTTGGCCATTTTCTGTACTCAGGATAAAAAACAAGGCATTCTAGAAGAGGCTAAGAGATTCATAGAAAAATATGCTGCAGTAAGAGAAGGGAATCATCCAAAGACATTGTTGTGCCTCCAAGAGAACCACACTGGGACTACAATTCTAGAGATAGACTAAACTTGAGGCCTAAACCAACAATTGCTATTATCATGTGCATAAAAAGACACATGAAGGAACCTGTTAATTATGAAGGGGTGAGAGAGGTTACACAGAGTAAAAAGAAAAATCCAACTATCTTTCATAGCTGATAAGTTAAAACTTTCTATAAATATGCAAACCTAGATTCATCTTCCAAGGAGAGTGTTATGGTTTGTGTCTAGATGTCCCCCCAAAGCCTCTTGTGGCCATAGGTTTTTTTTTTTCAGAGGCAACTGAATCTAGAGTATGTGATTGATGCACAGTGCAATGCTGGAACTATGGGTGGGCTGGATCAGTGGTGGGATTGACCAGTCTCAATAGACTGGTAAATATGTAAGAGACAGAAAGATGCTTATCATGTATTCCCTTGGTTGCTTTTGCTGTCTTCCACTGCCATGAACTATTACCCCTCTGCCATGTGCCACTCTACCTTGGAGCCAGCCAGTTATGGACTGAAACATCTACAAATTGTGAGCTAACTATGTCTTTCTTCCCTTAACTTTGGGAATTGGCTACTTTGTCTCAGCAACAAGAAAAATAGGCAAGACAGAGGGACAGGCCATAATGGGACAGAATTTCATTAGTCAGTATGCCCCAGATATTCTATGCATATTACAAAAACTTCATATAGGCCTTCAGGTCTCTGTGATACAATTGCTGGATACAACTTTTTCCATTTTCAACAGTAGGGATCTACACAAGAATGAAAAGCAGATGGAAAAAAGACAAGCCACAATGATGTGTTTCACAATTGACAGTGCTTTATGTATACCCACATTGTACAATGGAAAACCAACCAAAGTCTCATCAAGGAAAGAGTTGCTACTTTAAATGCAAAGAAACTGGAAACTGGGCATGTAACTGTGCCAAGAACCACCCAGGCCCTGTTTTGTGTGTCAGGTGGCTGATGTGCCTGGCTCCTGGCACTGCAGGGTTGACTGTCCCCAGTGCTAGAGAGGGAGAAGATGAGCCAAAACCCTGGCCTTCAATTCTGATGAAGGGGATTGGTGGGGTCTGGGGCAATCTGCAATGTTTTGTCTACAGACATGTCCATCTCCTATGACTAACCCCAGGTGATGCTGGACATCATGGGTGAGCAAATCCAACTTCTCATCAATATAGAGGATGCCTACCCTGCTTTAAATTCCTTTTCTGGAAAACCCTTCACTAGATGAATAGCCATAACAAGGTTCCAGGTGACCCCCACTCAAAATTTCTTTATATTTTCTGTTATGTCAATTTGAAGGCCAAATGTTCAATCATGAGATTTTTATTGTCCCACACTGTGTTACTCCCTTATTAGGAGGACAGCTACTAGTAAAATGTGGGGTAGATCTCTGATTCCATCAGACCCCAAAGTGGATTTTCCCTGTTGAAACCACACAGGCCTCCCTGACCTAGTCAATAGGTGGATCCTGCTCTATGGTGCATGAAGCCTCTGGAGTGCAAATTCAACAATGTCGGTAGTTATAAAGTTAAAAGATCCCAGGCAGTTTCCCAAGTAGAAGTAATAGTCAATCAATAAAGAGCCCCAGGAAGACTTCCCAATTCCAGTAGATGGGTTCCTCAAACATGGCCTTCTGTGGTCTTGTCAGTCTTGTTCTTGTAGTAAAATCATCAGGAAATATAGGATCATACCAGATTTCCACCTCTTTAATGACACTGTAATCCTTATGCACACTGTAGTAGCAGATCTATATATAAGTCTCGGGCCAGGGATGTAGCTCAGTGGCACAAGTGCCTGCCTGGCAAGTGCAAAGTTCTGACTTCAATTTTCAGTACCAAAAAAAAAAAAAAAAGTCCCAATTTCCAGGAGACATAAACTGATTCTCAGTCTTAGATCTCAAAGATGCTTTCTTTTCTAGTCCCCTATCAATATTCCCAATTCTGTTTGCTTTTTAATGGAAAAATTTCCTTGCAACAGAAAGAAATAACACTGTACTTGGACAGCTTTCCCACAGGGCTTTAGAGATAGTCCTTTTTGCTTGGGAAAGGATTTAAGGAACATAGAATTTAAATAGAGAATTGTCCTACAGTATGTAAATAATACTCTCCAACCATAACACTATTTAATCCTCAAATTTCTAGCAGAGAAGACATATATAGTCTTAAAGAAGAAACTTCAGATATTCCTTTAGAGAGTCCAACATTTGAGATACATTTTTATTCCTGGGGAACAACAATAATAATCTTGGGCCCAGATCCAAACTGATACCAAACAACAGCTTCCTTACTTTCTGCAAATGGTTGGCTTCCACTAGATAGGGATAACTAATTTTGGACTAATGTCAAAACCTTTAAATGAGATGTCAAAGACCCTAAATGTGAGCCCTTAGATTGGACAAAAATGACTGACAATGCCTTTCAAGAAATAAAATACACCCTCCCTCAGACTCTAGTACTAGGAATACCTAATTTAGAAAATACCTAATTTAGGAACACCTAATTTTCTTTTTCTACATATCAGAAAGGAGAGGAATTGCTTTGAGTGTCTGGAGCCAAAGGCTGGAATAAGAGCACTTCACAGTAGCATACATTTGAAAAAAGTTAGATGCAGAGAAATGGCTTACTAAGTAGCAGGACATGGTGTGGATACCCTTGAATTATCATAAAGAGGTTCGTTACATTTAATCCTAACTCATGGACACCTACAGGCTCAGAGCTTAGTCAGTCTTGTGAATAGGTGATTTCCAAGACCTGTGCAAGCAGGATCAGTGACCAGCCCATCCAAGATGCTGAAGAAATGTGATTCACTATGGAAATTTCTTTGTCCGTGAAGGATATAAAAAGGCAGGTTATGCAGTTGTCAGTTTACAACAGGTCACTGAGGACAAACCCCTTTGTCTAGGAACCTTGGCTCAAAATGAAGAGTTCATAGCCCTTACTCAGGCATTGATATTGGGAAAAGGCAAAAGTCTAAATATGTACATGGACTCCAGAACATGGACTATGTTTTTCTGGTGCTACGTGCTGATGCAGCACTGTGGAAGGAAGGGGGTTTGGTAACTAATAGGCAATCATCTATATAAAGTACAAATGAGTTATTCCATAATTCTACAGGCAGTCTATCTTGCTATGCAGGTTGCTCCCATTCATTGCGAAGGAAACCAAGGGGGTATATTTAAAGTCTCCTTGGGAAATTAAAAGGCTAATAGGAGTAAAAAGGGAGCGTTACAGCTGCTCAAAGCATTAGCCTTATTCCCAATTCCTGGGGAACCATTAAAACTAGCCTATAACCCTCTGGAAGATATGTAGACCTCAGGAAACTGAGTAATTAAAATGGAGGTCTGGTGGTATTTATAAAACAAACTGGTCTTTCCTCAAGGGACACTAGGGATACCTATAAAAACTCTTCATAAAGCTTTCCATTTGGGAAGAGATGTTACATGGGAAATGGCCAGTCCAATTTTTAAAACAATGGGACTTAGGGGAAACCATCTGACAGGTGTGAGAAGTTGCCCACTATGTGCCTACAATAATGCTAGCAAGCCCAAGCTGCCTCCTTTGTTAGAACCTCTATGGAGGAGAAGGACTTACCCTAGGGAAGACTTGCAATTAGACTTTACACACATGGCACCATGTAGGGGGATTAAAATAAACATTGGTCCTAGTTGAGAACTTTACAGGGTAGATTGAGGTCTTCCCTATCCATTCAGAGAAGGCTGTAGAGTAGTCAAGGTGCTTCTCTCAGTTTGGACAACACCAGCCCCTTCACAGTGCCAAATGACTTTGTTTAACCTCTCACAAAAATCAGGGACTAGCAAAGGCCTTAGACATAAAGTACTGTTTTCTTCTGCATGGATACCTCAGTCCTCTAGAAAGCTTGAAAGAGCCAACCGGAACCTAAAGCAAAATCTGGCAAAACCTTGCCAAGAGCCTTAACTCTTACTACTGCTAATAGCTAAATATGAGCCCATTTCAGATGCTATATGAAGACCTTTCCTATCCACTTACATGGTGGTGGACCCAGAGATTCTTACACTATCTTATGAATCTGGTCCAAGCACAGTGGGCTAGCCAACTTTGTGGGAACAAGGTCCTGACAGTTCCTGGCCAGTAGGATCACTCATGCCTACCATAGAGACCAAGTGTTCACTACAACTTGTAAAGAAGGGACTCCTGCAGACCAACTGAAACCAAACTGGAAGGGCCCCTGTTCAGTGATGCTTGCCATACCCACTGCAGTAAAGGTGGCAGTGATTTCTAGGATAAAGCCAGTTTCAAATAAATTTTCTGAGAAAAAAGGACATCCAAAAGGAAAAAGCTCCTTTTGTGAAACTTTAGGAGACTCCTCTTCAAAATACCTTCTTGTTCCAGGTTCAGATAAATAGAGTCACTAATGACCCCTTAATACACCACAATTTAAACAGATCCCTGTATTGAGATTCCTGCATTTCCTTGCATCCATAATGTGGGTAATCTTGCTAGGGGTACAGCTCTCAAGCCTTTTCTAGTTCACCTAATATCTAGTATCACTCTTTGCATACTTTCTTTTCTACAGAAAGTGTGACAATAAATGTAGAAAACTTTTCACATCAGTTTTAATAACACATAAAATAAAAACATAGAAAAATATTGTCTCCATTTGCTGAATCTGTCACAGTTCACATTTTGAGACAAAGTAGGAAATATTCTGACATGTTCCTTCTCATATTTGTGTTCTGCATCCACACCCTAATAGTAAAGTGTATCTACCTAAGGCTTCAGATGGTGATACAGACTATAGCCCATGACTCTCCTGACAAATTCATCAAGCATTCTCCCACTGAATGGCAGCTCAACAGTCCTTGACATGTAGACAGCAAATCTCTTCTCATTGTTTTGTGACAGTTTTTTTTTTTCATCCTATCTAGGATGACTACTAATATCCCAAGATAGTCAGAAAGCATATACTTCCCAATAGGTAGGGCTTCCAGGCCCTTTCAGCTGGAAATAGCTATATGAAGACAGAGATCTCAGCATTCTATAAAGAATTATGGGAATTATGTCTCTCGAGGCTAGTGAGGCAACCCTGGAGGCCCAGTAAACATGCAGAGATCAGTTTCGAAGTCCTATACATGGTACCAATCAAAAAATACTATGTTTAATCCTGCTGGTGTGAAATCAAGCAAGATTTTGATAGGACAGCCTAGACTGGCTGTCAGGCTGAAGAATCAGAGGTACAAAAGACCACCATTAACCTCATCATCATTGATTAGATCCAGGTGCAGGGCTTGGAAAGTATGTTTTGTGCAAAAGTCCTGGGCATCTGTGATTGACAGATCATGTACAGTTGGTCATCTGGTTTGCCATAACCTAGTCTCCTGCCTCAAAGGGCTAAGAATGCCAACATTAGAAGAAGAAATATGTCACAAAGGGATTGATATAAAGGTATGTTAAGTACGTGTACCAATATTATAAAACAAATTTACTGTTATATAATATTAACATGCACTGATAAAATATAGCAAAATAAAAATAAATAACTCAAAAAATAAGATAGGGATTGGTATGAAGTGAGTGGTTAAGTGAAACTTTTCCATTTTAAAAATGTGTGGCTGGTGCATTATATTTTGAAATATACTTGATATCACAGTTGGTAGTGCACTAGGTGAGAATAGGGGCTTATTTGAATGTTTGTATTACAGTGGATCATTGCTTCTTGGCCTTTCAGCTAAGATCAAGTGTCTTACAGTGGATGGGGTTAAAATCAATGAAATTTGGTTCATATACTGGGATCCAAACAAAGAGCTAGGCAGTTAGACACTAGTGGCATCTGAAGAACAAAGGTAGGTGAATTCCCAAAATAATGTGTTGCCAGCTAAGTAAAGAAACAAAGTTACCAAAGTATAATACACTTACAGTCATTTTTTAGACCTCAAACCTAAAGTAATTACACAGAGCACAGTGACCTTTGAAGATTACATATTGTGCATAATCATTTTGATACCTGACCACCTGGCCAGCTGATTCTCAAACAAGGTAAGCAGCATTTCTGGCTAGCATAGCCTACAGTGCAATGTTTTCAGCTATAGAAATTTCCTTCAAAGACCTCCTGCTTCAGACTGGGACCCAGTTTAAATCAAGGACTTACTTTTCATGTATATCTCTTCATAAAGTTTCTCATATGATTAAAGCCTTGTAGGAAACATTAACCATGTAAAAATCAATAGGAAGACATCTTGCAGTTCCAAAGTAATTTTAAGTAAAATGTTGATGAGCAGAATTATCCCTATTTCCTGAACCCCAGGAGTAATTCTTGTGTGCATAAAAAGATACCCAAACTCACCCTCAATCTAGATTCCTTTGTGGGTCACTGTGCAACTTCTTACTTGAAAGTGTACCCGTATTTACATTACAATAAATTCTATCTTGAGTGTCTGGTTTATGTCACTTAATATTATGGTATTAGGGGGCATCCATCTTCTTACAAGTGATTCAAGTTAATCTTTCTTTATTGCAGAGTAATACTCCATTTGATTTATCTTAAATAATGAACCCAAAATATAAATAAAGATGAAAATAAAAGATTGATAACAGGCTGTAGGAAGCTATATCTTTCTAAAAATGGAAAGGGGTCAAGATTTGGAGAGAGAGGGGAGGACCGAGAAAGAAAGGGGATTTATAAAGGAATTAAAGTGTGTTATGTACATGTATCAACTCTACACAAGAGACATGAATATATGCATTCCAAACATACACAAAGTAAAGAGAAGGTACCCAAGAGATAGATGGAGGAGAAATGGAGGAAAGAGAAAGGAGATATAAAAAGAAGAAATCAAAATGTGTTATATACACTGATAGCAATTCTTCACAAGGAATGTTAATATTATGTATTATAAGCATGTACTAATAGAAACTGAAAAAAATAAATTCGACCCATACTTCTGAAAAACTACCTATAAGTCTGGACTAAATTCCTTTTTTACAAAGTGTTCAGAGAATGGAAGACCATGGAGATGAGTGATTCATTACTCACTGTTTTAGAATACAAAACCACCTAAAAAACAAAAGCATGAGATTAAATTTCCAGTTATCCCTATCCACACAAAAGATTCACCTAAGAATGTAAGATTTTGAAATGTTTGTCTTCACTGACATTTTCTCAATTTCAAAACAGAAGCATCTGAACTGAGAAGGCCCAAAAGTCAGTGGTGGAAGCTAGAAAGTCTGAGCAAATGGCATGAAGGATCTGTCCCAGCAGGCCAAGAGTTCTGCCCTGAAGCTAGGAAGCAATGCTTAAAGTAAGCACCAGAGCTCCCCAAAATGAACAGCAGCCACCCTCAGGGACATCAAGGACCTGAGCTTATCCAAGGATGAGAACAGATCTATAGATCAGATCTGTATATCCTGAGTTCATTTCAGGAAAACCAGCATGACAAGGTTCTCCAGGAGAATCAACAGGACAACATCTTCCCCTCCAGTTCTCCTTTTATGCTGTTGGCAACAGTCCTCAGGTGGGCCTTCCACACCCAGCACCATGCTTACTCAGTTTAGCTGGGTGTTACAAGTTGACCATTAGTTAATCCACCACAGCTGTCTTGGGCTTCATTTTACAAATTCTAATTTAGAGATTGTGAGTTACTTGCCCAAAGTGCCATAGCTTGAAAATAACACAAGCAATATTTAAATTTAGACACATTTCCATTCTTTCATGAAAACTCTCAAAAATATCTACAGTATAAAATATTTACTTTCGGTTGCACACAGAAGCAAGTGCTAAAATTTCAATCTTGTGAGCTCTTTTCAAAGAGGGCTAACACCATGCATTTTGAACTGTTCATTATGCATTAAATATACTCTTCAGCACTAATCCCTAACTTAATTCTAGTATATCACTTGCAACTTCATCATTCTCTTAATTAGTTTAGCAAACCCCCGAGCATTTAAAGATGGATTTCTTGTGGGCCCAATCTAAACTCTCTGATGACTTTTAGCTGTGATGTCCAGAAAATGAAGTTTCTGGAGGATCACAGCTCATGTGAAAACCTAACATTATTGTCTTTCTCAGCAAATTTTAGGTAATAACAATATTACTTTCCTCCAGAGAAAGTTTAAAATGACTTGCTCGTTGCAATTAAATGGAATTTTTTATTATCATAATAACTCACCATCAGCTAAAAAAGTGAATTTTTTCAAAGTTCTAGTAAAAATATGCAATAAAGTTAATTTAAAAATAATACTTAACCCAGGCTAAGATTGCATCACCTAATTTCAATAGTTATCCTGTCTTCTTTAACAATATAACATAAAGTATTATATGCTAATTTAGTTAACAAATGAAAAATGAAAAGTCTGCCATGTGAATATCTTAATGCACTAATGCTTGTTAAGAAGCATTTGAGGTAGCCTGTTAAAATATTTAAGTCTTTAGCTACAAATCATTCTTCCCAGTTTCGTGTGTGGTAGAAAGTGAAGCTAAATTGAATGCTGCAGAACTGCAACACAGGGCATCAGAGATAACTTGAAAGCTGCGGAAAGAAAGCACCTTACTTTTCCTTTCACTTGCAAAAAAATAGTTAAAAGTTCTGACATTCCTTGAAAGGACATTCTTTGTAGATAGGGGAGACTTTAGAGGAATAAAAAGTGATCAAGATGACATGTATGTATCTACCAATTCCCACAGTATGAATGTATTTACTATATATCACAAACACTAATCAAAAAGGAAAAAAACAAAACAAAAATTGTTGACACAAACAACTTTGAAGTGAGAAAGAACATAATGTATGAAGCTAAATTCAGAAGTTAAAACCATCTAGTCAAAGCAAATTATGGTAAACAGTTTGTCTGAATCCTTCAATAAGCACGGTTACTTGCTCTTCCTCAAATATTTCTTAAGGTAATTAAGCCGCCCCTGGCTTTGCCTGTCTTTGAAAGAACTGTGCAGCCATAATCTTCATAGGTAGCCCTGTTTATTGTTTATGCTGCTCAGTCTTTGCAGGTTAATTGAGTGACAAAATAGCAGACGATAAAAATATATGAATCAATCCCTCTGTCCATTGCCAAGATGGGAGAGGGGGGCAGCAGGTGGATATTAAGGAAGCAACCTAGAGATACACAGCTGTCACAAAAAAATCTAGAAAGAGAATCTACATTGCTTAACTTCAAAAATGCTCCACCTGATTTCTATTCCACACTTGTTTTCTGGTCACAAATTATGTTACAGTACCTCGATTACCAAACAGTGTGTTATCATGGTATTCTCTATTGTCTTTTTCCTCCCTGTCTCTGTTCATTTTAATTTCCTGTGTACTGACATTGCCTTTAAACATGTAATGAGTATGTCATGGATATAATTTTTGGTCAGTCCAAATTACTGTCCATTTTTCAATTTCTCATTTTCTGCTTTGCTCTCAAGCTCATTATTTCACTTTTTATCTTCCCTGAGTTGCAATTGGCACCTATTAACCCACATTCCTGTGCTCTATGACTCTTCTGGACATTGAGTATAGCTGACATGGGGCTGGGTGTGAAATGCGTGGTATTGACTGGTACTTCACATCAGGTGCAGGTGTAGAATTTAGTATTCCTTTCTATTTCTATTCTGCAAAGGTTTGCTTAATGCACATCTCTTTATTTTGGATCAAAGGGGGAAGATAAAACACCATAAAGGTTGCTTTCTAATATGCAAAATGATTTTGAATGATTTACATTCAGAAATGATAGGATATTAAGGTCCCGTCCTCTTATCTCTTCATCTTGTATTCATTTCTCGCAGGCCGGTCATTTGTCGGGCACTTTTCAGAAGAAATAGAGATGAAAGCACAGATCTTCCTCTAAGCAACTCAGATTTAATTAGAGGTAGTTGGAGAAGAAATGGTCATCATCAGTATATCTTGCAAAGCCTAATATTAGACATGTCTCCAAGGTACAGCATCTGCAGAGAGAAACCTCAAAGTCCAAACTAAAGAAGTAGGGAAAGATATTATGAAGAAGGTGATATCTAAATATTTTAGAAAATGTTAATAAAGAAATCAAGCCATGCAGAAAGACAGAAGGAAATACTCAGCATGATAAAATCTATTGGGGGGGCTGGGGATTTAGGTCAGTGGCATAGCGCCTGCCTGGCAAGAACGAGGTTATGAGTTCTATTCCCGGTACTGGAAAAAAAAATAAAATAAAGTAAAATCTATTGGGTATATTCAGGCCAATATAACAATTTTAGAATGACTGGACCTTAAGTTCTTTCTTAGAAAATTTCCTGAAGCTTCCTTTATACCATACTAGAGTTAAATCATCATGTTGAAAGTAAACCCTTGAATGATATTAGCTAACAGAATGATAGCATAAGATTGTGTTTTATTAAGATGCTGCTATTAACAGTTTAGAAGACAGATGTGGCAAATTTTTGGGTGCTTAAAGAGTTGAGACAGGAGAAAGGAATCACTAAGTAGAAGCTTCTCAGAATACTGTACATAAGGAAAGGTAGAATTGTGAGTAAAGGCAGACTCAGTAAAAACAGAAAAGTGAGACACATTAAAAACAAATCAGGACAGAAATAAATAATCCCACCATAAAGGAGGTGCTGAAGATACGATTTTTTATCAACTGGGTCACATACTTAATGTGCATTACAGCTGCCATTGGAGCTAGCTGCCTACTTCCCAGGTAAGGAACAATCTGAGACACCAAGTTGCTGTCCGAGTCTGTCTTTGACAATGGCAATAATTAAATTTAACACTGAGTGCCTATTTATAGAAAAGGGCTATGTTTAAGAGAGCCCATTTTTGCTCATCTAAGGCAAGTACATGGAGCTGTTCGACTCCCATGGAACTGAATGCCAAAGCTCCTTCAATGCATGAACATCTTGAAACCAAATCAACATTGGCAGCCCTTGTTTAACTGTAGAACAGATATTGCTTCCCTTTTTGTACAAGCAAGGTGCTGATAGATTTCCCATCTTGTATCTCCTGGATTATTTTCTTTTAATTCAAGCCAACAAAAAGATCAGTGGATACTGTTGCTAAGCGTGAGTCATCTCATAATTCAAGCTCTTATTCCTAAATGGGGTTTAGCGGACTGGAGAGAAAAGAAGGGAAGTTTGAGTCTAGTGGAAAATTACCACTTTTCTGCATATCGTTCTTTCATATCCAAATGCCAGAAATTGTGTCAATATTACATCTTCATTATAAGAATCAAATAAAGTGTGGGTTGTAAAGGGCTTTGGGAAACTATCAAAGAGAAAGCTGGAGGACAAAATTGTTATTATTTTTTTCCTCTGATATGAAGCTATGAAGATTCTTTTAATATTGTGTTATAATCCTTGGTTTATAGGGGTAAGATATTCCTTTGCCCAAAATACTGTTCTCAAAAAAAGGTACATGCTACTTGATACACTTAACACTATAATCACAGATTTCAAACTGTTGTTACCTGGTTTTAACTCAGTTTTCGTATGTACCTCTCTTAGATTGCTTTTGGTAGGTAGTAGCAAGGAGGATTAGCTATATACCACCTCCCCCATCATAACTATTAACTTAGGGTGAAAGCAAGTGTCATATACACATACAAATATTTATTAGTAAACATTTGAGAATAGTCCTCATTCACAAGAAGGGAAGGGGAAAAATACACTGGTGCTGTCTTAACACTAGTGTGTGTGTAATGTCAGAGAAGAAAGTCGCAAAAAGGCAAAAGAGAAAAATGCTTTGGTGCACAATCACTGGCAGATTTATCTACAACTTACCACATTTTATAGATTTTAAGAGTAAACATACGGGGCCCTGGGTTACTGCTTTGACCAACACTTCTCATGGCATTGCTGTTTTAAAGAAAATGTTCTTGATCTAACTCATTGCACTACAATTTCTTTGGTGGAGAAAATAGATGAATTAATTAAACTATATAATAGAATGTATATTACCAATATAATGTATCAGGTAACAATATAATCTATTATTGTAATATATTATTTAACGGTATATTACATGTAAGAATACATAACATTTCATATTTTAATATACAGAAAAATTAATTCATTGTAATCATTTTACCCATTAACAAATACACCCATACCTTTTCCTGGCTCTGAGCTTTGAGATATGTGGTTTGGTTTTTTTTGTTTGTTTTTTTGTTTTTGTTTTTGTTTTTTCTCCGGTACCGGGAACCGAACTCATGACCTTGCACTTGCCAGGCAGGCGCTTTGCCGCTGAGCTAAATCCCCAGCCCCAGATATGTGGTTTGTAAGTGGTGTCACAGGTTCAATCTCTCTGCTTTTTCTTTAGCTTTGTTTTTCTGAATCTTATTTATTGTATTTCAATATTGTATTTCTGCCTATTTCAGAAAACATTGTCTAATCCAGCAAGTCTCCAGGTAAAGGCTCCCTACTTAAATAGACTTCACTAATATCCTACACTTGTTAAATCCTGTCATTATATGCATTTTTTAATTATAGTCCTGTAAACTCATCCTCAAGAAAGAGTCAATGACACTCTTCAGTGTTTTTTTAAGTTCCATGATATTGCTACTATTCTACTTTTTTGACTTAAAAACTGCAACTCAGTACAGTTCCAACTCTTATGCACCTTCACAATTGACAAAGTACCTGTCTGCATGCTAAAAGCAATCCTCTATCTTTGGTTGTCTCCCAACACACTTCTTTTTTCATTTAAAGAGAATAATAATAATAATAAAGAACAATAGCAAAACACCAACAACATAGACAAAAACAAAACAAGCCAAAAACAATACAAATGATACAGGGTTTCAGAACAAAATGATAGGACTTAACAATGGTAGTTATATTAGATATTGTTATCATCAAGGAAGTTGCTTAGATTACCTAATGTAAGAATGCAAGATTGATCCAAGTACACTTTTGCTAATGAACACCATTAAATGAGATGTCAGGGAGAATTTTTACAAATTGTGCAATTCCTCTGTATCTCACTTTTACACAATTTAATTTATTATTATTAATGAAATAATCCATTATATAAATATCATTTAATTACATGAAGCATTGATGCTACAGAATATTTTACCAAAATCAAAGATGGAAATACTTGTGGTCTGGAGTAGACACTCAAATGATCACCCTTAAATTGCCTGGGGTACTGGAATAACCACTTCTGACTTGCAAGTAGTCATCTTAGACAAAATGGTATGGTGAAAGGTTACCCCTAAATACTATATATATATATTTTTTTTTGTTATCGATAGAAATAGCTTACTTCAATAAGTATTGAATTCAATCATTACTGAACATGACAAAGCATAACCATGAACCAAATCAATCCCACTGCCTGCTTTTGTAAAGTTTTATTGGTCACAGCCACATTGATTCCTTTGCATACTGTCTGGAGCTGCTATGAAACTAAAACAGCAGAGTTGAAGAGTAACCATAAAGATTTGACTGCAAAGATGACTGTATTTACTGTTTCTTTAGGAAAGCTAGCCAACTTCTTATTTAAGAAATATGTTCTTCTGTATGTTAAATTGCTTAGAAATTCTAGGTCAAAAGTTTTAAATATATGGTAACATATGAGGATAATTAGATCGTGCGAATAATTGGCACCATTATTCTATTTGCCTATTTCAGAAAACATTGTCTAATCCAGCATAAGGTAATGAAACTACCATTAGCAGGCTAATTCCCCATTAAGCTTTGGCTTGAAGAGGAAAGCATATTTTATTGATCATGAAGTGACTCATATCAAAATAATCATGAAATAATCCAACACATAGTGACAAATGTGAGTCACTGAATCCTTATGTTCACATCTTCAGAGTGAGTTAATGTGAAGCCGAAAAACTCCAATTTAGTGTCTGGATTCAGATGCTTTTTGCCTTTTAGGATCCTCATTGATTTCTTTCATGAGCTCTGAGGTTTATACACACTTAAAATGATAGGAGAAGGAAACAAGTAAACTTCTTTATTCTGAGTGTTGCAGATCTTGTCCTGATATCAAGGTACTTCCCTATAAGGTCCTATGAAGACAAAATGTGAAGAGCTGGGCAATGCCTGATCCTCTCTCAGGTCTGATCCTCCCGGCTGCCCTTGCTTTATATCCTTAAATGTGTATCAGAACACATTCATGTTACATCTGTGCTTCTACACAGTATTGAAAATGATAATATAAGGTTTTTAAAAATTTTTTAAAAATTGATTTAAAAATTTGATTTAAAAAATTTATGATTTACAACAACCATATTTTTTCATGCTAAATCATCATCACATTGTCATTTTTCACATATGTGCTATATCTCTGCTTCCTTTTCAAATTCTGCTGCTCAGACATTGTCATTTTTCTGTTGCCAAATAAATTATGACATGTCCCCTGTCTGTCCAAATTCAAGCACCTGTCCCTTCATGACTTATGACTTCTGCTCCATTACATCTCTTATGTTTATCTGACTTGAATTTCATGTATATTTTTAGGTATGTAGCACATATTTATTTTATATCTACCAGTTATTTAGCATGCTACATATGCTATTTGTATAAGAAAAGTATGGACTGAATTCTGAAATATAAAAAAAATATTATTAAGATAGAATAAGGGGAAAGACAGGATTAGAGGAAAGACTGGAGCACCATGAGTGGATGCGTGGGCCAGAGCTGCTTCCATTTCTCATCTGCTTGCTTAGAACCCCACAAGGAATGTGATCATTATGTTCTGCAAACAGGTACTAATAAAAATTTTAAGTGGAAAAAAGGTAAAAGACACAATACTTAAAAACCCTCAAAATACTCCTCATTTCACTCACACATCCAATCTTTCTGACCACTTTATGGAAGAGTTCTGCAAGTCCTCCTTCAGAAGTGTCTTCATTAAGTGTGCTGCTGTTGCGTGTCATCCCTCAGAAAAGCAGGCCCATAAAAACATTAGTGTGTGCTTGTGTACCTCATTTACTTGACCTAGTACATGGTGACTTCCGGCTCTACGTTAGAGTCAAATAACCATCAAGGAAAATGTATTGAATTGATTCAGGACATCGAGGCAGCCACAACAACCGAACTAAAGACACCAGTGAAAAAGGACTTCGAGAGCTGCTTCAGAAAGTACCATGAATGATGGATGAGTGTGTTTGAAGGGAGGGGGAGTATCGTGAGGAGGGTTAACAGGAATGTGTCTGTCATTGTACCATATTAAAAACTAAATGTTAACTGTATTTTATCATGCTTCACTCATATATAGTTATATGTAGTTATGTAGATATATATAGATATAGTTACATGTTCCAGTAATGCTATATCCCAATCATCCCAATCCCAATCATCTCTTTGATTTATTTTATCTATTATTTTTCTCAAGGACTTTATCACTCATTAGAGTGTATTTTATTCTTTTGGTAAATCTGGTTTTTGTTTGGCTCAGAGGTGAGTATCTCTGTGCAATCTTTTTCAATAGTAAATATAGAAACCACCAATTAGTACTAATTCTCTGCTTGACTAATTTTCTTCATTATCTTAGCTCTAGCTTGACCTCATTTCCAAAGCTCCTTATACTTAAACAATGATTATTGAATCAGCAAACCAAATTGAAGCAATCCTTTATTTCTACCCTGAATCAGGAAAATTGTTAGTTTCTCTATTGAGTTGTTCCATGTTTATTAGTTTGTTTTGCCTTCCTTTGCTTCTTTTAAAATGCAACACACTGGCTGAATATCCTATAACTAATGTGAATAAATACAATATAATGATCCATGGCCAAGTTAAGAATAGATGAAAAATTAAAAGATTGTATGATTCAATTTATTTAACTCTGTAAACAAAATACTTCATTATTATATAGGTGATACAAACACTATGGAAAATCTTTACTATTTGCTAGAAAACTTTTAGAAGTGGCTAAACAAGGGTTTACAGATACAAACATGTTATGGAGACCACTACAAAATAGCTCTGAGCAAGCTTTAAAATTAATCAATTGACTGTTTACATTTACCTGTGAGTCTGTCCCAGTTCTGTGCCCCTTGTCTAGAGATGGGCAGCAGATTCATAGTAAGTGAACCTCTGTGAGTCACTGGTCCCAGCTGAGACCTGTGGTGGTGTGTAATGCCATGATGCCTCAAAGGACAAGACACCTCAAAGGACAACATAAGGCCACAGGCCAGGGTTATAGCCCAGTGGGATAGTGCCTGCCTGGCAAGTGCAAGGTCCTGATTTCCACTCCTGGTACAAAAAAAATAGTTAAGACCACAGCTGAGGACCTCTGGATCCAACCCCAAGTAACCTGATAGAGACTGTAACTGCAAGCATCTCACCTCTGTGGTGAATGTCAACTTGGAGGAGATAAAACAGTTTTCCTAACTAGCATGATTTGCTATTTGGGGCAGTCTTTGTATTGACTTCCAAGGTCCTGCTCAGTTTCTCCATGCTTTCCTCAGTATTCCCTTCCTGTGTTTGAAATCAAATAAATAGAGGCCACCCATAGAAGTTCTTTGTATCAACCCCCAGAAAATCTCAAATTCTGCTAGAGGGTTTTGATTCTCCTGGAGCCTTTAAATCTTCTCTATCCACTCATTTGAGAGGTTGTGGGACTGATCAGTCCATGATATGCATTCTTTAATTTAAATAATTCATAACTAGTATGAGTGAATGCACTGGACTCTGAGGATCAAAGGATGAGTAAGCTACTGTCTTAATCATTAGATTTCTAAGTCATATGCTAGAAGAAATAAAGTTACCTTCCACTAGCAGTGCAATATTATAAAAACTAAAACTGATATTAATGGAAACAGTCTAGAATTGATGATTTAGAAAACATAACTGACAATCCAGAAAACATTTGCTATGAAATTTTTTGTTTCTTTGGTAAATTTTAAATGAGCAAATCTGTGATTAACTATTAATGAAAGAGGTATTAGAAATACAGCCAAGAAAGTCATAAACAGTCCTTAGGAGAAAAAGGAAAGGGAAAATATGAACAATGAGTCAAATTAGAGAACTGTATTACATAATCCATCTGAGCTTTTGTTGGTTGCATAAACACAAAATAATTACTGCCAAAATAATGAAAAGGTCAGAACACGCAATAATAAATGAAGTGAGCTTATGTGTGTCACCAACATCTTTCACTTTAATTGGCATTTGTTTTTAAAGAAATACTGTGACATTTACACTTCAATTATGTATGGTAAGAATACTAACCAATTTCAAAACAAACAAAAGATCTGAGAAATGAAAATTCTGTACTTGTTATAGAAACAAGAATATCAAGAGGCTTATATCTAAAATCAAAACAGGATTTTTCCCACATAGGCAAAAGCTTTACATTCACCACTGACTTGAACATCTGAGTCTTTCAAGCTACATTATTAGAATGCTTTTATGAAATGAACTACTAATTGTTAATTGAGAGATTCAGTTTATGTCAGTATGGATGATATAGAGCTGACTTGTCTGTTTTTGGCACTAAATTGATTTCTCTAAAGCAGAACTCATGTTACTCATTTGTAAAGCAAATCTTTGATGGTTTTGCATTGCCTGTTGTATAGGCTTGCTTATTTAACAATAACCTTTAACTCGTCCCAAACGATGGGCCTAAATTACCAGTTATATTTTCTGTTTCTGTCTCGAAGAAATTTAAGCGTCTTTAAACTATTAATTTGATGCCTATGCAACAGAAATTTGCTTCCTTTCCTTGAGCTGTGATACACTTTGCATCATTCACATCCGATGAATGAAAATGACTTGAAAAAATATAAAGGAACTAATCAAAGTATTTCATTCACTTTATACTTCATTAAATATGTGCAGAGTATTGCATGGGTTTTTTTCCAGCTATCTGCCAAAAATGTGCAACTTGGAGGATCTAAATAGACCTAAACATTACTTCTTTGATGATGGGTTCATAGGTACACAGCTTTAGCCCTCATTATATGGCACATGGCCCAGACTGGCAGGAATAATGAGTATTTTATTTTTGTATTACTGTGTTTAGGGGCACACATCTGCTCAAGGGTCTTATATACTTTGAGATAGTGTAAGGCGCTGTTTTTCCTTATTTTTTATGGAATCAAAGAAACTAAGGAGGAGAGAAAAAACAATTCATTGGGCAATATTTGTAGGCTACATAATCTCCTCAGGTGTGGTCTCAGTCAGTTGACTGGAAATGGCATTCAAGTAATTTGTTTGCTAATGAAGAGTCCCACCAGTCATTAACTGCATAGACTTTCACTGAAAATAATAATTTATACTGCACTACTTGGCAGAACAAAGATTCAGAATTGGAAGGCCTATGTAGTGGATTTTTTCTTAGGTATCAGTGTCTTCACTTAGGCTGCTACAGGAGAAT
Source organism: Chinchilla lanigera (assembly GCF_000276665.1). NCBI lineage: Eukaryota > Metazoa > Chordata > Mammalia > Rodentia > Chinchillidae > Chinchilla > Chinchilla lanigera. The sequence continues at coordinate 9,558,192 of NW_004955438.1, read as the reverse complement.
GCCATATACTTTGTGACTTATAAACAGCAGATATTTGTTTCTTTTGGTTCTGGAAGCTGGAAAGATCAAGTTGTTGGTGAATGCAGAGTCCACTGATGATGGACTTCTTCTAGTTCTCTCCTTTTGTTTGGAAAAATGAAAAAAGAAACATTAGGTGCTTTCAGGGTCTTTTATATAAACTAATAATCTGGAATATATTCCTATGGTAGGAGTTATTTATTACACTAGATAATGCTAGTCTCACAGGTTTTACAAAGAAGATCCCAAATCACATCTAAATAAAAAAGCTTGTTATAAAAAATTTTAAAAAGAAGCCAAAAGTATTAGCACAAAATTCTTGATTCTACACATGGATGAAGAATTGCAAATGTCTTCCCTGCTTCATGTACATGTCTGCTAACTACAAAAATATATCAAAGTAAAGAATATATTTGTGATAAAAGAAAGGAAGAAAGCAGAAATGAAGCAGATACAACTTTATTTTACATTATCATGTTTACCTTAAATATACATGCATAACAAAGCAAAAATATTTTTTTAAAAGAACCTTGATGGAAAATTTTAACATACTGGACTCATAGGTGAAAAGTTACAAAAAGAAGTGTATGGCCCACTTCAATTTTAGTTCTACCTTCAAAAAATGAAGTCTCTCTTTTGCACAAACTACTCAAGAAAATAATGAATAAAGGAGCCCTCTATATTTTATTTTATATAACTGTTATGATTCTGGCAACATAATAGAAAGAAAAATAGAGAAAAGAAAAATTGTGTACATATTCATTAATGAATGCAGATGTAATTTCTTTAAAAAATATTAAAATACTGGATCAAAATTAGTACATATTATTACACTGAGTTTATTGCAGAATTCCAGAGTGCTTTCACAATGATATTATAAATTGAAATGTCTTCCCTAGAGTTCATATATTGAGACCCTAATCCTCCAGTGTAACTAGTTAGAGAGACTTTGAAGAACTAATTAGGATAAGTGGGCTCGGAAGAGCGGGGACCATACCTGAGTATCCTGGAACACGTACAGAAAGCACAAGACACTTGCCATGTCTCTCTTCGTGTGTACGTAGAGAACAAGCCATGAGGCCACCCTAAGATGACGTAGCTCTGACATCCAGGAAGAGAAATCTGGGAAGAAACCAACCTGAGCGAAATAGAAACCAAAATAAACTGCATTAGTTATCTTGTGTCTGACCAAAAGAAATTAAAAGCCAAAAAAAAAAAAAAAAAAGAAAGAAAGAATTGAGTGTGAAAGATTACTATCATCTAGTGAAAATAAAAGTTCAAGAAATAGAAAATCTAACACATCAACTGATGTAAATGAAGGGTATAGTTGAGAAAATCGGTAATTGTAGTTTGGTATTTGAAGAATTCTGCAAAACTTGACAAACAGAAAGGGAGAAACACTGAGGATCTCACCAGATTATTGAAAACATTTAAACCACTGTAAGTATGTAGAAAGAACTATACCCAACAGACAAAGCAGCTAGTGTGTTTACAGCACAATGCACCCTTTATAAATACAGGTTATGTGTTAGACAATGTGGAAGATACAATAATTGTATGAATATTCATATCAAGCAAACTATATTCTGTTCTTAAAATGCCCTTAATTAGGAAACAAAGATCATGCTGTGTGGACTTAAAAAACTATGCAGATATTCCTCGTTTAACAACTTACCTGTTTAAAGACTCCTCGGACTTAGCACGTGCATGGCGCTCATTCGGAGTTACTACTGCAGAAACATGAGTGGCTGTGGGGCCTTATAGTAGCTTCTGTAGCACTGCTGTGATTCTTGCTGATGGTACCACACAGTATAGTTCTGTATTTTTGTGTCCTGTTATACATTACGACATTGCATATAAGAGATATGCAAATAAATGCAAAGTCATCAATTTGGAGTTTCCTTGGACCATTCCTTTGACCTAAATATTGTAATATACATACTATGTAAATTCTTCTTTAATGACCAATTCATGTAGTGACCTAGGTGCAGGACTGGAACTTGGTTGTTAAACAAGGAATGTTTATATATTACTAAATCACTGTTTAGCTTAAAAGAAAAGCATAAAGTGAGTGATGAAATATGACAGTATCAGTGTACGCTTTCACTGCAAATTAAGAAACTTGTATACGCGGTAGTGTAGAGATGAAAATCTAGAGTTTTAAAACATTTATAAGCTAAAATTAAAGATATATTCCACTTTTGCTGGTTTGCAATTTTTTTGAATTTTAGCATGAATTTCATATAAGCTCCCTTAGAAAAATTTAAGGAACAAGTATTTGAAAAGAAAGAATTATATTATGTTCTGTTGATATGGACTTTTCAAAGCTAGGACACCAGGCATAAAATGATTGAAATGACTACCATAAAAAATTCCACAGAATCAGCAAAAGATATGTATTGCGATGCCTGTTGTTGACTTTTGTAAAGCGGTAAGGAACTGGAAGCAATCTGAATGCCTATCATGGAGAGAGGACTGACAGAAGATGGATGTGTACTACCGCTGTGGCCCATTTTATTGCAATTAAATGTAGATGAGAAATTAAATGCATAGAAACATGAGCAATATGAGTAGTCTTTTAAAAGCTAGTTGTTAGGAAAAAAAGAACAGATGAGACAATACAATCTATAAGATAATAACATTTCTGTAAATCAAAAATACCCATACATCCATGAATCAGGAAAAGTGTATCTTGCAGAAAAATATGTGCAACCTTAAAAATATAATTTAATGCTTTTGAAGTGGATACCAAAAGTGGTTTAGGTCAGACAAGTAAGAGTGAGCTATTTGGATAAAAGAAAGTAAACATATGTACATAAATACATATGTCTTGTAGGGAATAAACACATTAAAGTATCCTGAACTAAAGTTCATATTTAACAAGAGCTCAGATTATTAATTTTAAAACAATGAAAGGAAGAAAGGAAGGAAGGAAGGAAGGAAGGAAGGAAGGAAGGAAGGAAGGAAGCAAAGTAAATTTAATGCTATATGGTAGCAATAAATAATTGAAAATGTATAAAAAATAGTCCCATTGAAGTGAGCAACAAAATCAGGAGTATATCTAAGGGTGTGCAAATCACAAACATTATTATTATTGATTGTCCTAACACTGCATTGGTTGTGTAATAAATTCATATATATAGGTAAATATGAGTTCTTAAAAAACAATAAAAGGTACATGGAGACGGAAATATAGGATTTATTACTACACATTGAATAATAAACATTTTAATTAAGTTTCTCAGAAATATAAAATGCATGTATGTTTTGATCCTTAATGTTGGTTGACTGCATTTCATAATGCCTCGAAATTGGTAAAGCACACTTCTGAGTGTACCTGGCGACTGTAACTTCAGAGAGCGTCAGCACATGACTCATTCAGTAAAGAGGAAAGGCCTGCCCTAAATGAAGGCAGCGCGGTCTAACAGGATGGGATTAGACGGAACAAAGAGCAGAACGCAGCCAGCATTCACACACACTTGACCTCAGTTTGTGTATTTTCGCTTGTGCTACAACATCAGACTCCAGATTCCTCAGACGGAGAGTCTGTACTCCCCAAAACAATTTTCCCTGGAATTTTTGGGCCTTCAGTTGCCAACTGTGGCCACACCATTGGCCCTACTTGTTTGGAGATTTCCAGGTGTTTGAGATAAGTAGCTACTGTTTTTCTCAGTTCTTCATCTTGCAGCCATTGTAGTGCTATCCAGTCTGTGACTGTGTAAGCCAACTTAATAAATCTCTTATATATATACACTGTTATGGTTCGGTTCATTGGAGATTCCTGACTAATATACAGATTCACATGCAGTTAGAATGAGAACGTCCTATGTATCACTTACTGAATTTCCTAATGGTGCATCTTGGGAGACATCATAACTGAGATACTGGTGTTACTGAAAACATTACAAATGCACAAATACACTGATCATTCCATCATAGTGACAATAGTTGTGGTCCCTTTAAAACTGCATCCATTTTCCATTCATTGCCAGAATGTAACTCATTATTTAGCATTTTGGGATTCGCTTTTTTTAAAATTTAATATACATTCCCAGGGGCTGGGGATTAAACACAGCGGCACAGCGCCTGCCTGGCAAGTGCAAGGTCTTGAGTTTGATTCCCGGTAATGGAAAAAAAAAGAAAGTATATAATATACATATATATGTATATATATGTATATATATATATATATATATATACAATCCCAGCAATCCATTCAAAATGCTGCATATTTTATTACTTCATTAAAATTTTGATTGATAATCAAATTTTAATTTTGATTAAGTAAGATATTTTTAAAACTATTTCTTCTGCTCTGGTGTCAGACTTAAGAATGATGCCTAACACAATTTTTTTTCATATTTTTTAAAATAAAATTTTATGGGTACACACTTTGCATTTAAGCTTGTGATCTCTTTAAAATGATTTATAAGATGTTAGAGTTAGGTTAAAGTTTTGTTTGTGTTTATTTCCTTGCATATGGGAATCTAATTGCTATCACATCACTTGTTGAAAGGCTACTTTTTGCCTTTGCATCATTGATAAAATAAGTTCTGAGTATTTTGGGTTCTTTTTCTGGTTTTTATCCTTCCGTTCCACAATTTGGGGTCTCCCTGTCTGCCAGTACTGCATATCTGGACTATCATACTAGAATAGTATATCAGACAGAGTTTTTTCATTCTGTTCCTTTTGAAGATGGTTTCAGGAGTTAAGAGTCTGGAGATAGCCATGCAAATCCAACATAAACTGTCGATATTTCCCAAAGCTTTGCTGAGAATTTTATAGAAATTTCATGAAAAATGTAACTGAAAATGGGAAGAACTAACATATTTACAAAGACATGCCTTCTAACCCATGCACTTGGAATGTCATTTCATGTGTTTCCATCTTCTTCGCTCTGTTTTTTCATCTTTATTCAACCATAACAGTGGATTATATCTGCATCTAAGTTTCAACATATGTATTCCTGTATTTATGTTGTTAAATTCACCCATGTTTTAATTTCTTTCAAGTGATTATAAATGGTGCCATATTTTATGTTTCAGCTCCTACCTCTTTTTTAAAAGAGAATTAAAATCATAAAAATGATACAGAATTTCAAAACAAGATGATAGGAAATTAACAATGGTTATTATATTACATATTGTAATCTTCAAAGTAGAAATGCAATTGATTTTTTTCTATCTTTTATCATGTGATCTTTCTAAATTGAGGAAGGCCTTTGTGTACATCCCCTAAAATGCCTTATGTAAATAATCATGTCACTTGCACATCAGTTTTATTTACTCCTTTCTAATATGTGTATTTTCCCCTTCTCTTAACTAATTTAAATGTCTGGAACTTCCTGTACTATACTGAGTAACAGTATGGAGATCAGACATTCTTGCTGTCATCATCAGAATAATGCCACTTAATTCCTGTAGTTGTGAAAGCCTCACTCCTGAGACTCTATAAATATGTTATGTGCCAAGAAGGAATTTTCACACAAACATCTTGCTATGTGCAGAATCACTAATTTATTTTGTATGTCCATGCTTAGCACACATTTTTAAAACAGGGAGGTGGGGATTCAAGTATAAGAAAATGAATCTCAGGAGGACCCAGTGTGAGAAAGGCAACCAACCTTTGCTAGCCGTGAAGATGGAAGGAAAAGTATGAATCGAGAAACTGAGGTGGCCTGGAAAAGTTCAAAGGGGGCAGGAATAGGCACTCCTCCGGAGCTTCACGGAGGCGCCCCCACCTGCCAGTCCCGGAAGTTAGCCCAGTGAAACTGATGTACTCTGCAATTCCAGAACAGCAACAAGGGAGGCATATTGTTCTAAGCCACTAAACTTGGGATACAGTATGGTAACACCAATAAGAAACTAACGTATTTGCCGTCGTCCCAATTTTAGAGGGAATAGATTGTCATTCCATGGTGAGATTGAGGTGAGCTGAAATATTTTTAGTAGTTGCTTTTTTATTAATTTCTAGTTTTCTGAGGGTTTTTACAATTGGTAAGCATTGGATGTTGACACATGCTTTTTCTCTAATAATCAATACACCCATTGAATTTTCTCTTCTTTATCCAACCGTAACAGTGGACTATATCAATTGATTTTGGAAAGCTGAGTCAGCTTTACATACCTTGACAAAATCTGAGTTTGTCATTGTGTATACTTAATCAGTATACATGTTTATATTTATTTGCCAATAATTATAAGGTTTGTTAGGTCTGAGCTCATAGGAAAATTTTACTTCTAGTTGGTTTTGTTCTCTTTTTTTTTTTTCTTCTTTTTGTGTAGCTTTATGCTTAGTGTAGGCATCAAGGTAATCTAGCTTCATGAAGTATATTGGTAAGCATTCTAACCCCTTCTATTTATGGAAAATACTGTGTAAAATAGAATTTAGCACTTTAAATATGTTCCCTTAGTGAAACTTTAGGGCCTTGGAATTTGCTTCCCAGAGATGCTGAATTGAAAATTTAATTTATGCAATAATTACATAAGTATTCATCTTCATTCTTTTATTCTGGTATGAATATTGTTAATTTGTAATTTGAGAGGATTTGACCCATTTCTTTTTTTCTGTTAAATATTCTTTGCACCAACTTGTTTGTCCTGTTCTTTTGTGGCCTTTTAATTGCTGCAGGATCAGTAATAATATCTTCTCATTCGTGAGATTGGTTGTTTTTATTCTTTCTTTTTATCTTTGTTAGATTTCTAGAAATTTTATTAATTTTGAGATTTTTTGCAAAAATAGGGTTTTTATTTAATTAAGTTCTCTGTATTGATTTTGTATCTTCAATTCTCTGGAATTCTGAATTTATTTTATAACACTCCTCTCTGCTTTGAACATATTTTTCTATTTGAGGCACAAACTCAAATTAATCACTAAAAGTTATTGTCTTTCCTAATGTAAGTAAAACTATAAATTCCATCTCAGTGCAATTTCAACCATTTCCACTTATTTTTCTATATTGTATTTTCATTTATATAAACGACAATATACTTTAGCATTCTTTAGTCCTTCCTTTGGTCTATGGATTTAGGAATATACTGTGTAATATCAAGATTTAAGAGGTTATTATTTTGTGTGTCATTATATTCAAAGGAAATGCTGAATATGATTTCAGTTATTATAAAAATGTACCTATCTTTGTCTTATGACCAACTGTATAGGCTTTGTCAATTTTCCTGGGGAATAGATAGACACTGGGAGGAGTGGATATATAAATGGGTAGATAGGTAGATATAGTTGGCTGGAATATTCCATATATGTAAAGGAGATTGTATTCCATCATAGTTATTTAGCTCTGTTTCTTTGTTGATATTCTATCTAGTACTATTCTTATTGAAAGCAGAGGAATAAGAATTTTTCCAGATAACAATATTCATATAGGTAAACATTGTGATTATTTCATTCTCTATTCACACACAATAGCTGGTGGGAGATAATGAAAAATCAACCTTTACTCTGCTGCTCAAAGTTCACTCAGAACCCTAGAATAAAATGTCATATTTGTACTTCACAATCTCCTCAGAGTTTAAAATCCAAAGAAATACACCATATTCCTAGGACCTACTTCAGACCTGCTAAACTCACCTTACCTGAGATGAAATGTAAAATTCTTCTATAACACATGTTCATATGTTTTCTGTGACCAACTTAGCTAAAAATAACATAAATTTAAAACATTGCTTCCTAATATGTGTGTTGTGTACTCATTACCACCTGGGTACCCATTCAAAGTGCATAATTTCAGGGTTAACCCAGAGTAACTGAATTAGAATTTGAATATTAAGAAATTCCCAAGGGGATCCACATGCTAGTCAATAGTTTAGGAATACTGATCTCTAACAATAGAAGATACTCAGAAAGATACAAACTTAAACTGAGGATCTGAGAGACCATATGTTTACCTGCATCTGTACTCGTGCAAACCCAGTTATATTTCTTTGTATGTCTTTCTGAGTTTATGACTGGGTATTCTGAATGCCCTCTAAGTTTCACTCTGGGGAAGCACCCCCTAACTTGCTCCCCCCTGCCATGCTTTCTAGAATCTTGGAGATCTCTTTTGTCTGAAGTTTACAGCTGAACTATTATCTCCTTCAAAGTGACAAATTTCATGGGCGCTGGATGCTGTTACAGTAAAAGGAAGTCACTGCCCTCCACATCCCACTATCTGGTCATTATGTATGCTGTATATACTCAAATCAATCTAATGTGTAGTTTGTTTGCCATTACCCCCTCATTTTTTTGTTTTTTCTTACTTTAATTTTTTTTCCATTATTTTAAAAGTTTCTTGTCATAAGAGTGTTTGATTTAAGCACCTCAATACTGTGAGTAAATAGTGACACTGAAATGAGGATATGGGACATTATTCTGCAGGAGTATTATTTACTAAAATAATTATAATATTAAGTACCAAGATAATTAACAATATGATTTCTATAAATTATGCACATAATTTAGTGTGTCACACTGGCCACATGTGATTCCCAACGATATCCACCCCAGGTGCTCTTGTTTTTGTGTAATCTCCTTGAGGACAAACAGAACCTGTAAAGCCATTCTAACCAAGAGGATAGAGCAACCATGGCGAGATGCTAACTTTTTGTTACCATGATATTGTGTCATTTTATAAAACTCTTCAATATCCTGGTTACATTCCAGCTGAATTACTATCCATAGATTCTTCTGGGTCAACCCCCTCTGTTCTGCCATTTCAGATTCTAAAATTCCCAAGTTTAAGTCACAAGTTCAGGAGAAGTGGTATCTAAAATGGTACAGAAAATATAGCTGAGGCCATTGCTTTCCTGGCTAGATTCACTGATATAAGTTCTCATTCTTCTGAGTTATAAAGAAACACAGGAAGCATTCTTTGCACCTTATCTAAAGTCATTTCCTTCCCTTATCCTGTGTTATTGTGTGTAATAATAAGTTTCATATGGTCAATACTATGATTATCAATAGAAAACTGAATGACAACAGTAAATAATGCATGCTTGGAAACTAAATATGGTTTCTAGCCTAATGGTTCAAATGTTATCCTGCCAGGTGGAAAATGCCTTTGGGTTTTCATTTTCCAGGAAATTTGGTAGAACTGAAAATAATTCTGTGGCTTTAAAAGGAGAAGGTGAAAAGGAAATGGAGGGCAGGTCAAAAGAATGTGCGCGTTATTCAAAGAATATGCTTTCTCTCTGGATTTAAATAATGTCCCTGATATTGCTTCTGGGTTATGTTGCAGGATTTCCCACCCTGGCTAATCAGGAAGTCCAGGTACAGGAACCAATAAAGAAACACACTGCAACTCCAGTGACATGAATACCTGGTGCTATAAACCACAGAGACCTGTACAAGGCCGTGATCTCTCTCAGGACTGCTATTAGATGAACTCAGTAAGGGTTCACACATTTTTTTTGTGTGTGTGTGGTTTTATTTTAATAACACTTTGCCATCCTTTAGAGCATCATAGATTTTTCTAGGCCCGGGACCAACCTCTAGGACTCCTTACATTCTGATCACATTTTAAACACAGCATTTGTCATCCCTGTATGTTTTACAAAAGCGACCTTTCATGACACAAATATGTGTGTCATTACTTAGCTTGCTTTGATGCCTTGGTCTATCTTTTTTCAGACTCACTCTCTTACTTACTTTTTATACCTGACACACAAAACAAAGGAGGAAAGGTTTATTTTGGCTCAGGGTTCAGTCCATGGTCATCTGGCTCCAAGGCATATTGAAAGGGTACGGTGGTGCAGGAAAGCTGCTTAACTCACTGCAGCCAGGAAGCACAGAGAGAAGGGTGATGCTGTGGGCCAGAATACATCCTTCCACATCAGGCCTCAACTTACCCAACCATACCCAGGCCCACCTTCTAACAGCACGTTTGGCCACTGAATTCATTAATGGATGAATCCACTGATGAGTATAGTGTCCTTGTGATCAAATCAGCACTTACACACACAAGAATTTTTTATAACACTCACTAAGTATTTTTAAAAAATAGAGACCATGGTATCTTTAATACTGCAAGTATTCCCATTGAGTTCTCCTGGGTGTACTGAGAAGAATGGATGTTGATGAGAATTTCTTTTGTTTATAGGAAAGAAGAAAAATTTTGTTTCCACCTGTATTAATTGGGTTAGACTACCATAACAGAATATCACAGACTGGATGCTTTAGAATAGACGCACTTATCATCTCACAGTCCTGGAGGCTGGAAGTCCATGGTCAGTATACCAGTGGGATCTTAGGAGTTCTGTCCCCTTGGCTTTCATGTGCTCCTCAGTTTATTTTCCCATGGCCCTTCTGTGTACACAGAGAGAGAAAGAATGAGTGAGCTATAGGGAGCAACTGCTATTGTTATTTTCTCTTTACTAGTTCTATTGGATTAGGGTCTGAATTTTATGCCCTTATTATACCTTCATCATCAATTATCTTTTTAATACACTTACCTCCGAAAGTGGTCATACATATCTGAGAACACTGGATTGAGAATTTGTTCATCAAATAGGCGGATGGGGGAGCACCTGAACTGACCACATACCCAAGTGGCAAAGCAACCACACAAGGAATAGTCTAGTTTCCACTGGGAGATAGTAATTGAGAAGACTCTTTAACTGATGGTTCCATCCACTCAGAAGTGTTTTCAAGACACTAAGTCCTGGTCCCTGAGCATAGATACCAATTCACCACACGGAGGCAGCAGTCCTTTCTCCTGCACACTGCAGCCACTGAGCATTTCATGAGATGCATCCACTCTTAAGCCTTCTCATCTAATCTGTTCCTTAGAATTCATTTCTCTTTACTTGGAATTGCTCTATACAGTTTCCGTCCCACTCTACTTCTATTGTGTATGAAATTATGGCTTTTAAACTGCTCATTCTCTTTATGCTAAAAGCAAATATGTATATATGTTCAATTCCTTGTAATTATGCAAATATCATGCCATAATCAAAAGTGGAAATTAATGCCAGTAATGATTCAATTTTCTTACATTTTAAACTCTGCGGAAAACTTACACTCTGCTATCCTGGTTATATCAACATTGTGAAGCTTTACATGGAGAAACTTGTTTTTCTGTCTTAATATGAAAAATCAATACCTCTTCATGTATCCTTCTGTCAAACACGTCTCTTTTCTTGAGATTCTGGTTCAACTCTCTACTTGAAGTTCATTCGTTCTTTCTCACCAAATGCAGGAATGAGAGTAGGTATTGCGTTGGTTAGTGGTGAGCAAAGAAACCATGTGACCCCTTTCCCCATTGCACTCATTGCCTGGATAAAGAAAGAAAATAATCAAAGAGTGACATGAATAAATGAAAAATACAACAACACTGATTGTCCTGAAGTGTAAATATCAACTATCATGATGGCTTGTATTAAGATACTTTCAGGTAGTTGTGCAGATTGAAGACAGTTTCTCTGGAGAGCTAACATGTAAAGGCTGAGGATGATTTCATTTGATGGTAATGGTAGGATGAATATTTATAGCAAAGGAAATAATCTCTACAGAAACCATGTTGAATCACTGGAGAGACACAATTCATACTGGGAATGATTAGAAGAGGAGGCAGACGTGTGTTCTGACCCAGGTGGGATCATACAACAAAAGCCTTTGGCCAAGGGAAAAACATTTTCCCAGTGCCCAATGCAGCAGGTGACCACTGAAGGCCAGGTCTCCCCATCGAGGCTGCCTGAGGCCAGCCCCAGGTTCTCTCACCTGACTATTACTCTGTCCACACTACCGTGTCTTCCTTTTCCTTTCCCAGGTCTACTCTCAGCAGCAGCCAGAGGAATGGATTTAAATTCTGGTCAAGTCAATTTACCCAACTGCTCTCATCCAATTCTAACAACTTATCTTTCCCAGAATAGCAGCCAAAGTCCACCTGCTGGTCCTAAGATGGTGTCCACTATTGATTGTCTCTAACACGATCTCCTCCCCTCCTCTCCTTCTCACCTGCTGTTTCTGTATAACCTCAAAGTCCAATGGTAGTTCCCATGATCTTCAAGGTGCTCAGGCCTCAGGGTCTTGGCTGGTTTTACCCAGTAAACCGGACTTCTCTTACATATGTGCCTGATAGACATCCCCGGCACACTAGACTTTCTCCGACATACACCAGGGAGTCATCCTTGATGTGCTTGTACAAAACAGCTACATTTTGTCCCTGCCGTTCACCATCGCTTTTGCCCATCATTCTTCAGTTTCTGTTCTGACTCAGAATATTCACTTGTACATAGAAGAAACACAGATAGGTTCTTGTCATCAAACAGTGGGCACCTCCAGTCCTGCTTACTTTCTCATGCTTCTTTGCAAAAGTCAGCAGTCTTTTTCTTTAAATTCCCAGTAAGCTTAATCATCTAAAGCAATAATTTAGCTATGATAGCCCATGACATTTTGTAACTTCTGAGTAATTCTCATTTGATTGGGCTTTTTTTTGTTTTGTTTTGTTTTTTGGGTTTTTTTTTTTTTTTTTTGTCTTTTTGAGACAGGGTCTGGCTATGTAGTTCAGGCTGGCATTGAGCTCACTTTGTAGCCCAGGCTGGTCTCGAATTTGCAACTATCCTCCTGCCTCAGCCTCCCTAGTGCTGGGATTATGGGCATGTGCCACTACACCTGGCAGTAATTCTCATTTGAAAATACATACTTGAACTCCCTTTTCTTGCATGTACAGTGCCAATGTAATGCTCATTAGCAAAAGGAGCATAAATGCTTGCTGTTTGATCAAGAAAACCACCATGCATTAAGTTTGAAGCAGGAAAAAGCAATACATGCTTGTCAAAAAGTAGTAGTCAATTTTAGTTGATGCACAACTCTTTTGTGAGGAAGTTGGAGAAATAGACACAGAAAAGTAAATTGAGTGTTTTAAAATTATGTGCAAAGGTTTAGAATGTTTTCTTTAGCAAGAAGACATTCGTTATTACAGATCAATGGCGATTTGGAAAGATAGCTAGGGTAGTATTGTTGAGGCTAATTGGTTAGAATACAAAGAGAAGCTGGTTGGTAAAGGTCATCAAAGTAGGTCACGCTGAATGAGGCCACGGGCAGAATAAGCAGAAAGAAAAGAGTTATTTTTGAGGTTCTTTACTTTTATTAAAACATTTACTGACTGAGATTGATTTTGTACGGTGCTAGCCATTAGGATGACAAAAATGAGCTGGAAGTTCTTCTTCAAGAAGGAACTGTAGGCCCAATTTGTTAAGTAACTGGCCCAAAGTTGTACTGCCTGTGGACTAATAACTGAAGACATATAAGCACTTCTGAATGCAACATGAACTTCCTTAGAAATTAGCTCCACGTACATTTTAAAAACTTATGAGTTAATTTACCTGCAATAATTCCATTAGATTGCTTCTCCAGAGACAATGGCTTACTGTCTAATTCCATTAGTTGTCTATGTAGAGATTTCATATGAAATATCAATAGTGCTGTTCTATATTATTTAATTATTTTTGTTACATGGGTATATTAGACTATATGGGCCAAATAATAACTAACAACAAACCAGAAAACAGAAAAAAACAACGCTTTTCCTTTTCCCTTGCACTGAAAAGCTTTTGCTTCTTATTTTTTTATTCAAAAACAGCAGAAAAAAGTAATTTTAAATATACATATATATGTATATATAAAAAGAGATCATCTTCTGGTTTTAATTATTAAGAAAAATACTTTTTAATTTCAGTTTGTATATTTTGAATTTGTTATTCAAATAATTTCTCACAATATGAAAGGTAAAAATTGAATTATAACAAGATATCACATTCTATTGGGGAAAGTTAAAATAGAAGCCATATCTCTCTTTATTCTGCTCTATGAAAACAGTATTATTAGCTTATTAGGAAAACAAACAGTACGAATACACTATGAGTATGAAATGACTTAAATTACACTTTTTCATGAAAGCAAATTGTGATTGAAAGACAAGAAGACTTGGTAAAAATAGGTTGAATTTTCAAAATTTCAAAATATTACAGTAAAAGACATATTATCATTAATCCCCCCAAAAGGGCCTCCCAACTTTGAACACACTTATCCCATCAATGATACATGTCTTAGTTACTTTTTGCTTATTGCTGAGAAAAAATACCCAACACCCAATATCAAAGAAGGGAAGTTTTATTTAGCTCACAGTTTGTAGAGGTTTCAGTCCATAATTAGCTGTCTCCAAGGCAGAGTGGCAGCACACAGGGGCAGCAGCTCAAAGCGGCAGGAGACAGGAAAAGCAGCAAGAGCAAAAAGTGGGGAAAGCAAACCTTTTTTCCTCCCTTGTATTGTAAGCCAGCTGTTCGCCCACGTTATCTTCTTGCTGTCCTCTTCCATGAGCTCAGGATGTTTACAAACTAAGGACCCTAGCCCCACACTGAGCTCAGCTTCTAAACTTCTCATGTTGACACAGTGTATCAACCATTACAGTATGTAATACTCAGAACCCTTTTTTTGATTTTTAAACACTTTTCTCTAATAAAAGGAACCAAAACTCCATGGGGAAATGGCTGATTGTAAGGCTAGAGCAAGAAATAAAAAAGATAAATCTAAGAAAATACGTAAGGTTTGAATATAAGAAATAGTCAAAAATGATCCCAAAAGTTTGAGGGCTGTATAAAAAGGAAAATTGGTAGAGTTCCAAATGGGCAAAAATAGAGCATTTCAGCAAGAAAATAAGCAACACAGTATTGCCATATAACTCCAATATAAAATAAATATTCTGTGTTCATACACATGTAAAAGACCAAAGAAATAAAACAATAGAGAAAAAGAGATGAATCTTAACTCATGCTTGCTTCCTTTCCTCCAGATTACAGTTTTTTTTGTTTTTTGGTTTTTCTCCGGTACCAGGAACCAAACTCACGACCTTGTGCTTGCCAGGCAGGCGCTTTTGCCGCTGAGCTAAATCCCCAGCCCCCAGATTACAGTTTTTAATATGCAATACAGAGTAAAACTTTAAAGGAAGTAAGTAGGAAAACTAGTCTTAGATGCTTCAGGGTTAGCAAAAACATTTCAATTAGAAGTGGAAAGAATACCAGTAACAGAACATTCTGGAAGGTGAACACATACACCTGCCTAGAGCTGGAAAATTCAAACTGGTGAATATTCACCAACCAACTAAAGTGAATCATGATTATTAGACATAAAAGCCTTATGTTAGAGGGTGAAGACTTGAAGCTTCATATTTTTCCCATAAACTAAGAGTGCTGAGGATGTCAGCTGCCCAGTGCTGTACAGATCTCGTGCCATTCAGAGATGAATAATTAGAAAACAAACATTGTGCTACGTCTCTGAAAGACTGTAAGCAAAAAGACAAAACAAATATGGTCCCGATGTTTCCACCAGAGAAAATCTCTCTGAAAAGCTTCGGACTGAGAAAGACTTGCAAAGTGGAAACTGAGAAAAAGTATAAGGTATAGACCTAACATTCCAAAAAATGATGTGATATTATCACATTAAATGAGAAAAAAGTTAAGGTCAAAAGATAACAAAGAGCTTGATTTATATAGTCTATTTGGAAGGTATTATGAATAATGTGAAACCCTAGGTTACAGATTTACAGTCTTGATTTACAGCAACAAAAGACAAAAAAGAAAGAGAAAAAGATATTCAAAAGAGTAAAGGGAAAGCTAAAAAAGTCTCTCCTAGGATGTAAAGAAAAATAGCATTAAATTATTCAAATATGATGATCCACTACTGAATTTATTGGATGAAAACCATTTAAAATTTTATTAAAAGCATTTTTCCTGAACTGAAGAAAAAGTTCAGTGTGCAAATTAAAACAACTCGTGGTGTTATGAAAAACCCATAAGATGGTAACAATACCAGTCTATGGCCAAGAGAAGTTTTTGAATTTTGAAAGGAAAAGACAATATAATCCCACAAATAGTCAATTAATATAAATACAATAGCTGCAAAAAATCATATTCATAATGATTAAAAGTCACAAGTGTATGAAGCAGTATCTACAACACTTTGAAAGACAGAAACTGAAATAAATCTATATATATCTACTCATGTAAAAAGATGAGGAAAATATGTAGACATTCAAAAAATATCACATTTAATTATTTTTCCTGAGAATAACATCAGAAAATATTATTTTGTTAGTTTAATTATGCACAAAAATGTCAAGAATGAAAAATTCATGGAATAAAAAAACTGGCAATAATTTTAAAAATAATTAAATGCAAATATCATGAGAGATAATTTTAATTTAATGATCCTAGTTGTAGTTCTACTGATAAAATGGCATTGAATCTTGAGCACATCATTTAACATGACTTGTCTTTACAGTCTCCATTTGTAAAACATTGCCATGTCTCAGTAATGTCAAAGTTTTAATTAATATTTTAAAGCCACAGGAGTATGTTAGCTGTTTTCTTCACAGTGCTCTTTTTTAGGAAAGTTCTGTGATCAGAAGACTTATCCAGATTGTAACCCTCATTCAAAAACCCTGTCCCAAGGTGGCAGATTGTTGCTGTTTTTAAATTTTTTCCAGGGTAGGACAAAATATTTACATTAATCTTATTTTTATTCAAGTGCCAGAATAGAGAACAGAAATTTTATTGATTTTTAGCCAATGAATATTCCTTTTTAAGAGTATTTGAGCATACCTTCTTATACGCTGAAAATTGTACGTCACATTCATTCCTTTGTGCGATTGCCTTCTTCCTCACCACTGGTGTTTCTCTAGGTTGCTGTTTGCTGAATGCAAAGAATAAGAGATAAACGAAACAAAAGAAAACAGAACAATCGAACAAAAATCCTTGTTACTTTCATGTCTAGGTTCATCTAACATTGAAAGGACCCTTCCAAAATATGCTGTTTATTCAATCAGTCAAGGAAGCATGTTTCTGTTGTTGTATAGCTGGTGAGGACTAAAGCGAAGGAAATGGAAAATCATGTAAATGCATCTCATAGAGTTTTCACATAGGTTCTCTGCTGTACACAAGGACAATGTGACATCTGTGATTGCAGGAATGTTAATTCTTAATAAAATCTCCATACATTTCAAGATCTGTAGAAAATCAAATTGAGAAAAAGATGAGCTAAAGTGAATTAAGAAAAAGATGCAATCTTTTTTTCTGAATTCTTTCAGGGTAGAATAAATGATATACAAAGGAAGGCCCTAAAAGCATTCAGATGTGGGCATGGAATTGGTTATAAAGTATGCATCATTTCTACACTTCTTTATTTCCTCTGCAAGCAGTGTTCACTAGGGTCAGCTTGATTTGATAAAGACATTTGTTTATAAAATTAATAACAAGATCACTGAGTGTTTTTTGCATGCAGCAAGCATTTTAAGTGTTACGTGTATTAATTCACTTGAGAATTGCACTAACATATGTAGTACATACTCTACCATCATACACTTTTTTACAGAGATTCCATGCATTTAATCATGCCCAGGTCCCCAGAAACTTTGAATAGGGTTGAACCAGAAGTTTGTGACTGAATAGTCTGGTGTAATATTGTTACTTCCACATTTCACAGTTGTCATCTAATGTAATGGGGAATGTCATCTAATGTAACTGAGGGTTCAATTCCTCAACTCTATTTTTCTTTACTAATTGCAGTTGGAGAACTGAAGACTGGATGCTGTGCTGGGTTCATTCTTGAATATAAGCTCTTTTCATGACTAGCAAAGCATGCCAGCTTTTCCTGTATTTTTCATGTTAGTGTGGAATAAGTCAACTCTGCGGTCCAAATTCTGCCCCATTTCTTCACCCTGTTGCACTGGAGTTGTATTTGTAGTTCACCCCATTGGATCTAAACCTGCCCCAGCTTCCCACTCTGGGTTTGTGTCTGGTGTGTGTGTGTGGTGTATGGGAAGGTGGAGGGGTCATGATTCTTCCTGTCATCAGTAAAGTTTTAATAATTACAATTCATCATTATGCCTTTAGGCTATGTTATAGTATTTTGGGAATGCATAATCCTGACTGGCTAATTTTCTTAAACCTCTGGTATATAACTTAGCAAATGACACATGTTAAGGGGATGATGGGTTTATATTCTTTCCTTCTAACTCCTCCACTTCCTCTGTCCACTCAATCTCTAGTTTCATCTTCATCTCTCTATGCCATTTTCAATATCATGTATTCATATTTGGTTATTTCCTTCTGTTACTTCCATGCTCAAAATCACTTACATCATGATAAATTGAATCATTTCAGCCAAGGATTTTTTCCTTTTTCTTTCCTAAGCTGTGACTTACATCTTACCATTATCTTAATTTTTACTCACTAATTAATTATTGCACTCAGTTAATACTTAACTAAGTTAATTAATATTTACCAGTTACCTGACATCATGAAGGAAGCTGAGGACAAGAGTTAAACGATGAAATTTTCCAGTCTATGTGCTAAGCAACCTGTACACTACTTCTTCCCCCAAAATATTTTTCCAAAGGTTGCCAGACATCATCCATCTTACAAGGTGACATTTCCTTAGAGTTCTTCTTGTTTAAGTTATGAACCATTTTATACTATTAACCATCCTTTCCTTTTAAAATTCCCTCTTCTCTTGACCTTTATGGTTGTGCTCATCAAAAAAGGCTAAGAGATGGACTGCTGGTCTCCAAACTCTACTGAAGTCCATGATGGCACACTGAGCAATGCCAGAATTCAGTCACTTCTGTCGGGCCAGCTCACTTCCTCCCTATCTCCATCCTTTACTTTTATGAATGTGTGACAACAACACATTCTTGGTGAAGACATTGTTATGGGGAACAGGGGATTTAGCTCAGCAGCACAGCTCCTGCCTGGCAAGTGCAAGGTGATGAGTTCAATTCCTGGTACTGGAAAAAAACAAAAACAAAAACAAAGTGACAACAAAAAAAAGACATTATTATGTTGGTTTAATTTTGGCACATGTGGGACTTTCTGCTTGTGTTTAATCTCCTCATGAAAGGATACTCTTACTTTCAATAATTTTTTTTCTGTTCTAAAGTTCTTTTTTAATGCCTTAGTATCTCTCTCTCTTTCTCTTTCTCTCTCTCTCCTTCCTTGGAATTCTTATTCTCATTCATTATTTCTAATGTTTATTTGATTTTATTATATGTGTGGTAAATGATCAACTTTAGCTGTTGACTTCTTGGGTCCTTTAAGTTTCTTTGAATTCATATTAGTCTTTCATATTAAGATCTGTAAATATTCTAATATAAATAGTAATTCTTGTGGTGCAGACTGTATGTGCGCGTGTGTTTGTGTCCTTGTATTTCTATGCATCTAATTTGCGGTTGGGATCGCTTCTCTGCCTTTTGGCTAAGATCAAGTCTAATGTGCAGTTGGGAATCTTTTGATATAGTAAAGATCTTCATTCCACTCTGATGCAGAAACAGATGTATTTTCTGTTGGTAAGTGGTAAATGTATTTTCATAATTTTGTAGACAGAAAGTTTCAGAGTTTGGAGTGACTTCTGCCCCTCCTGATCTTTCCTAATTCCCTCTCCCCACTAGCTGATGCTAGGCAGTCTCTCTCCCTACAGGTGCCATATCTTGTTATTTAGTTACTCAGCCTTTTCAATGGCACCCTGCACCCTGGCTCTGCTCAGATTTGGCTGTGGGTCCTGCAGTTAATCCTGGGAGTAACCACTGGTCTTTGTTACTCTAAGCTTTTCCCTAAGAAAATAATCCAGAACTGGACCCAGGTGATAATATACTTTTGAAGGCACTGGGTGGTACTGGAGAAAGTAGACTGGTTTATTTGGGGTCACAGAGCTTTCCTTGGTGGAAATTTCTTGTCAAAATAGCTAAATCATGCTCAAGTCAATCATGAAGTATGCTCATGGTATGAGGACTATGTATTTACAGAACCAAATTGAATCCTTTGATTATACAATGCTCAATTGCTTCTTTGTAGAAATATAAATGAACTGAGGCTGATGAGTGATTTCCTATAAAAATGATCATTAATAACTAAATTGGAACGCAGATACATTGATTCTTCATCATTTTATCTGCGAACCTTATAAACCCCCACTCCATTCACATTAAACAGTCTATCCAAAAGTATACTTCTATTCTAATTAGACTTTTATTATAAGTTAGAAGAAAAAAATAAAGGATGACTCCTTAAAGGTTTTGAATACATAAAACATAAGGTTTTACTACCCCAAAGAGAGACATTCTATTATGCAAATATATTAATTCAGTTGCTTGTATGGAGAATTTAAATAGAAATAAAGTTTAAATAAGGATTTTATGTTGAGAAATTGCTCAGTAAAATAATCAACTGTTTGATATTGCTTAGTTTGCACGTAGATTTTCAAATAATTCTTCCTTTTAATATATATTAGCTTATGCAAATCATTCATCATGACTACAGATTCTTCCAATTGCTCTTTGAAGAATTATCACTAGAGATAAACCAAGTGTACAACAAAACACTGCATCTGGAAATGGATTTATCACAGATAAGTCTATTTTGAACCAAAATTGCCTATAGGAAAGTCAGAGTAAAACTTTGCCCATTTCTTTGCTATTTATGTATATGCAAGAGATGATTGCATTATGTATGTGTGTATTTGTGTGTTGTATATAATTATGCATGTATACAAATATGCATATAGATACACATATGTATGTACAGTGAGGGGAAGGAGGGGCAAATCATTGAATTTGGAATGAAAATTTCTCACATTATACCATTATTGTTATGATTGCCAGTGTTTATAGTGATACAGTTCATTATTTTTTGTGTGTGTTGCTCAAATATTCTTGGAATTTTTAAACTTTGAAATTTTGAAAGCACACCATGGCAGACGTTCCTTTTCTGTCCTTTCAGCTCCTTGCAGCCATACAAAGCGTAACTGCACCCCACCAGATGCACTCTGACAGTGAGTGACACAGGAAAGCAGGCACTTGCACAGGTTCCCCTCTGACAAGTGTGGTCGCAGAGGTAGACACCTGAGCATGGGTGACTCTGGTCAGGGAACACATACAGGTCTTGGTGCAGTGGTTGGTGCAGCAGTGCTAGAGTCTGTAACTGAGCAGTTCTATGGTACAATATAAGTTTCCTTTCAACTGTCTAGTCTACATATTCTGAGTGTCCTCATACCTTTTGAAAATCCCTTCTATTTTAAGTAGAGTAGGTTCCATTAATGGCTTTTAAGAACCTTGACAACATACTGCCCTAACACTTGTACTCTGTCACCTACTTAGGGATTTCACTTTCCACTTCCTCTCTCTCAGTTTATCTCCTCTTTCTCAACAGTATACACATATGCTATTGTCTTCCCATTTTAAATATCCCTGCACACTTAATCTCAGTGCTCGGGGGGGGGGGGGGGGCTGAGACAGGAGTATCCTCATGAGTTTGAGGCCAGCCTGGGCTATATAGAAATACCCTGTTTCAAAAAATAGAAAATCTCTGTCTGTAAACACACTTTCCCTTTGAGATTATCTCAGTTATTTCTTTCCTTTTGTTTTGTTTTGTTTTTTTTCTTGTACCGGGAATCAAACTCATGACCTCACACTTCCCAGGCAGGCGTTGTCCCACTGAGGCCACTGAGCTAAATCTCCAGCCCCTAAACTTTCTTTTTCTTTTTTTTTTTTGTACTGGGAATTGAATTCATGACCTCAGGTTTGCCAGGCAAGCACGTATGCCACTGACCTACATCCCTGGCCTATTTCTTTCCTTTTATGGTAAAACTCCTAGGAGTTATATATATGCACTCCCTCAAATGACTGCCCATTCTCTGTCAAAGTCAATTCAGTTACAGTTTTGAAACTGCTCTTTTCAAAGTTTCTGAGGACCTCCAGCATGCTAAGTTGACCTCTACACAGGAAACCGTCTTTAGTACTTCCCTTACTTCAGTGATTAGATGTGTACCATGAAACTGATCTCCCTCCTTAAAAATACTTCCTCAGTTAACAGGGCAGTATAATCTCCTAGCTTTCTTTTTTCTCTTTTGCCTTTCTTTCTGCTACTTCTTAATTTTGGAGCATTCCAGGACTTAGTTCTTGAAACTTTTTTTTTCTTTTTTTTATCTACACCTATCTGACCTGAAGGCCTCCAATATTCACCAGCTATTCTTTTTCCTTGGATTTTAGGGTTGCATAGCCGCCTGCACTGTCACTATCTCCACTTGAAAGTTTAGTAGACTTTGCAAATTCACACTGACCAAAGTGAGCTTCTGAGCTTTCTCATCTGCCGCATTCTTACTCTTTGCTTCCCAGCCTCAGTTACAAGCAATTAATTCTTCCACTGGATAGATCAAAATTTTAGAGTCTGCAGTCCACATTACCTCTCCATTTACCTCTCTGGTTCATATTATCACCATTTTTCATTTGCAGTATTGAAATGGACTCCCAGCACTTTCTATTCCTGATTCTTGACCATTTCCTCCCTTTTTATTCTCCAGGTTGGAGTATAATGACTCTCAAATATAGAAGAGACCACCCATGTTGAGTAAGTGATCCCTCAGGGACCTAGGCCCACCCCAGAACAGCCCCCTCCACCTGTCCTCCGCGTACCTCACTATTACTCTAGGGAAAAATGAAGGAGTAGGGTGAATCCAGCTCAGAGCCAACACTTCCAGTGGAAAATAGACAAGTCAGAATCAGGTGGAAAATGAGGAAGTCAGAATTAAAGCTATGCAGCTAAAGTTTATTTACAGTGCCACAAATGCAGGAAAAAGCAATGTTTACAACAGAGTGTTGCTTCAAGTTAAGGGGATGCCAAGGAGTTACCCATGCAAGTGTCTGCCATATCATACTTACAGGGATAAGCTGGTTTATAGAATTAACTCTTTCACTGATTGGTATAATTCAGGCCATTGCAGATCTTAGCCTTTCTTTCTAGGATGAAGAGGTCAGAGGGCTAGAGGTTTCTCAATAAATGTATGCAACAATTTCACAAGAGGTAGCTTCCTTAAGTATATAGTGCACAAAAAACATGTGATTAATTTGCAACCCAAGTCCTGCCTTACATCATCCCTATCTATGTCCCTCTAATCTGTTCCTATAGATGGAACCTCAAAATATTTCTGGTGTAAATATTTCAACACCAAAGTTTACAACAACAATCCATTTGCTTGATATCAATTCTAGCCCTATTATTTGCTGATCATATCCCTGGGTGATTTCCACTCAGTCACTTTGGGTTATGCCTGATTATTCTCTTTTGTAATCCTAGAGCAAACCAGAAACACCTTCGCATCATGTCTCTGGCTGTCTTTCTCTGCCTTCTTACCTCTATCCCAGGTAGAGCATATGCATTATAATGACTCCTTAGATACTTTACCTCAGTCTCTCTTCATTAAAACTTTTCAGGTCACAGTAAAGAAACGTAGAACCTATTTCCCTATTTATTATAGTATTACTTAGCATGATCCAAAGTATGGTCCATCTCCTATTAAAAGGACCTGGCTCCATCAGTATCTGACTTTTGGTGCAAAGGGTAAAAAACTGTTTCTGGTTTGTGTGGGATTGTCCATGTTTAACTCTGAAAATTTTGTCTCAAGAAACCTCAGGTCCAGACAAACTGACACAGATGGTCATACTAGCTCATAAAACATTTGTTGAATAACAGAATGAGAAAAGAGGTGGAGATATGACCTCTATATCATTACTAAACCTATGAGATATTTAAGCTACATCTTTATGCATAACATAATTATCCCAAAATAAATGGATGTGACTACATCTAAAGACATGAAGAAAAGGCGCCACCATGTTTTCAATCATGACCATGTTCCACATAAGTGCTATCTCTCAATGGGGAGCAACATTGAAGTTGTGCTCGTGATCTGATTATGAGGGAAACATAAGTATAAGATGCTTATTATGTCAGATGACATCAAATTTGTAAAAAATATTGTATACCACTGTGAAATACACACAATAGACAGACTCAGTCACATGATTATTTATTGACAGAAAATAATGGTCATGAGTAAAGGACACCAGAATGTTGACCTCACTGACCTAACTCATGTCTCCAATTAACAGGTGCATGTAGTTTTAGCCATGAGTTATAAATCTACCTTTGAGGCATGAAATCTATGGAATACAATAAGTTCATGTGATTATTATAGGTTTATATAATTATTATAGTATTTGTAGCATTTAATATTTATATCATATATCAAATATAGCCTATGTGAATAATTATATAACTATAAAATTCTACTAGTAATTTAAATATAAATGTTAAGTTTTTAAAAGTTAACCTCAACTTTTAAATGTATATGAGTATCCAAATAAATTGACATACAAATGAAGCATAGAAAAATAAGAGTTAAGGGTTAATTTTCTCCCCAAACTGATGTCATATGAAGAAGATTTGTGTAAACTTCCTCTGAAAACTGCACACACAACACTTGACATTAGTCCTCCTCCATAAAGTGTGAGGCAGTAGCTTAGGTCACCTAGTTCTCCCATGAACAGTTACCCTTCCATGAAGCTTAATCATGAAACAACTCAAGGGAATAGCCCTCAATGTAAGCTGCCTGTTGGGACTTCAGTGGAAAATCTGAACATATGTGAGTAGTTGCCTCTACATAGCTCTGGTAAGGCTGTTCCACAAGTCCCCATATATGCACTGTGAAGTCATGCACTTTTGTCTCCTGGACCACCGGTATGGTGAATTAATTATGTGGTATAGCACTGCCATGATGTTTGACTATGGGCCAAATGACCAGAAACTAGCAGCTCAAACTGTGGATAGGAAAAACAGACAATCACTTGAGGACTTATATGCTGAACATTGACCCTTGTCTTGGTTACTTTTCTCTCATTGCTGAGACAAAATATCCAATGCCCAGAATTAAGGAAGGAAAGGTTTACTCAGCTCAGTTTGTGGACATTTCAGTCTATAATCAGCTGGCTCCAAGGCAAGGTGGAACATGGCAGAGGAAAACAGTTCCTGGCAGCAGAAAACAGCAAAAGCAACAAGAGCAAAAGGGAGAGGAGCCAGCCTCTTTTCCCTCCTTTACATTATATGCAAACTAACCAGTGCAGGGTGAGTGTAGCACTCACACTCATAAACCCAGCATTGGACTATGGATCACTCAAACACTCTAAAAACCCATCCCATGACTGTATGAGGCTTTGAGGGGACATTGTTATGATTTGTGTCTGCATGTTCCTTCACATCCTTATGCAGTCATGGGGAAGGCTTCTAGAATTTGTGATTGATCCATGATCCAATGCTGGGATTATGGGTGGGTATAAGTGCTACACCAGCCTTGGGGTGGGTAACCTGCATACAATGTAAGGGAGGGAAAGAGGCTGCTTGCTGCTGCTCCTCCTTTCTGCTCTTGTTGCTTTTGTTATCTTCCTCTTCCATGAATTCTTGACTCTGCCATATGCCACTCTGACTTGGAGCCAGCCGAGTATGCACTGAAACCTCCATAGACTTTAGGCTAAATAAACCTTTCCTTCCTTAATTCAGGGTGTCAGGTATTTTGTCTCAGCAATGAGAGAAAAGTAACCAAGACAGACATCAGGACATAAAGCTTAACATTCCACTCCTGGCCACCCAACGTGTCATGTACATCCCTCTATGAAAAAGACATTTTAGTCCATCTCTAAGAGTTGCCAAAGTCCTAACAGTATCAGCATTGCTGAAGAGTCCAAGTCCCCAGTCTCCTCTGTGATTTAGGACAAACTCTTAGTTGTGAGCCCCTGTACAAATGAAAAGTTAAACACTTCCATCATTCAATGGCACAAAATAAGCATTTTCATTCCAAATGTTACAAACAGGGGAATACAAAGGAATGGAATCAAAGCAAGTCTAAAATCTTGCAGGGCAAATATTAAGTCCTCTAGTTCCATGTCCAGTACTTGAAGCAATTTGTGGCACATTGTGAGCTCCAAAGGGCTTGCAAGACTCCACCCCTATGGTGCTTCTGGGGGTTACAACTTCCATGGCTTCTCTCTTAAGCCCGCTTTGCTCCCTCCTTGCAGCTTTCCTTAGACAATCCACATTCCTGGCTTTTCCAAATTTCTGTAGTCTCCAATGCATTTTTTGCTTCACACTCACAGCTTTACACACTGCCCTCTGAGGGGCACACTGCCTGACCTCCCAGGCCTTCTAAAATCTAGGTGGAAGCCTTCTTAGCCTCAGAACTCTTGCATTCTGTATGCCCTAAAACCAGTACAATGTGGATGATACGAAGGTCTGCTACCACTTTGAACAGTAGCCAAGTTTTCCTCTCTCTTGGCCATAGGGGTCTAGTGCCTGGATTACTGGACACGCTGAACCCGACTTTGAAGAACAAATTCTCTATGTTGCCACAATTCTGCAACCTGGTGCAGCCACTGCCACCATTCTGGAACATGGTGCTCTGTGGCTTTATTCCCAAAGCAAAGTCTTTTCTTTGCAGAGTTAAGGCTGCAATGGGTGGAGACTTGCTCCTTCTTGTGATGCCCTCAGGCCATCCTTTCTATTCTCCTGTTCCTGCTCATCCATCAAGATCTCAATTCTATCTTTGCAGTCCACAGCTTTACTGGAGCTTCCTTTCTGGCCAAACTCTTAACATTTTAAATCATCCTGCTGGACTTGCTCTTGGTTCTCAACATAAATCTAGCTAAAAGCCACTAACAATAGCCCTGCCACTGCCTCAACATTCAACTGCCTTGAAATTTCTTCTTCCAGATTAATTAGTCCACTGCCCTTAATCTCAGTTTTAGGCAGTCTCTGCACACAGCAAAATGCAGACAAACTTTCTGCCAAACCATAACATACATTGTCTGGACTCCAACAACAAATGCAGTCCTTCTTCCCAGTAGAAACCTTCCAAACCCAGTTTTTACCAGCAGGATTTCTATCAGCCTTCTGGTCTTCTGAGCTCTGACCAGACTCTCTCATACAGAACAGCTGAAGGTGTTTAAGCACTTCTGTTTCAAGTGAAGTCTCCAAACATTTCCAAGCACTTTCCAGAAGCCATTTCCAAAGGTTCTTGAAGCACATGGTCAGGTATTGTTACAGCAACCATCCCACTTCTCTGGTACCAAATTCTGTCTTGGTTATTTTTCTCATTGCTGAGACAAAATATACAATGCTCAAAATTAATGAAGGAAAGGTTTATATAGCTCAGTTTGTGGACATTTCAGTCTATAATTGGATGGCTCCAAGGCAGGTGGCACATGGCAGAAGGCAATAGTTCAAGTTGGCAGAAAACAGCAAAAGCAAAAAGAGCAAAAGGGGAGAGGAGCCAGCCTCTTTTCCCTCCTTTACACTGTATGCAAACTATCCACACCCAGAAGAGTGTAGCACTCACACCCATAATCCCAGCATTGGACAACTCAAAAATTTTAGAAGCCCATCCCATGACTGCATGAGGCTCTGGGGAGACATCCAGACACAAACCATAATGATTCTAATGGGAACTGGCCTTTTGAAACCCAAGAAAATTAAAAGTGGGAAGATCAGAAGTTGCAAGATAGTAGTCCCTCACTACTACTGATGGTACTAGAGAAGTGAAGAGCTCCTTAAGAGAAGTGGAAGGTGAACCTCACCTAGGAAAAGGATGAAATGGACTCCTTCCCAGATAATTTTTTGAAAATAATGAGCAGAGCATGCACTTTTTCAGAATATACTGACTATAATTACTGGAACAGGGATGACAACTGGGCCACTTTTATGATCTTTATTTTATATCTAAGTCAGTCTGAGACAGCATAATATTGTTCAAGCTCTATGAATACTTTATGATTGAAAACTTGGAAAGAAATGGTATGAAGGACATGTGGATATGATGTCTTCCTAGGTGAAAGTGATAATTGCTGGGAATCCTAAATCTGCCAGGTAAGCCTCTCTACTGTTTATTCTGTTTTATTCCTACAAAAATGTTCTCCACACTTCAGTGCCTTGCTGAATATCCAAGTGGATGAACCTGGAAGATTGCATACCCCTGACACCCTTACAGCATGGGATCCTGTAATGAATTGCCCCTGCAAATCAAAAGAGGATGAGGTCAGACAAAGAAAGACTCTTTCTCCCCTATTCCTTCTCAGCAGCAAGGTTATGTCCCTGGCAGGAGCTGATTCCTTCCAGGACTACAACTTCATCTTCCAAAGGTCCTCTTCTCAAAGGGCTATGGTAATTGTATCTCCTTACAATTTCTCTTCAGCCTTAAGGTGGTAATTGCTTCCCTCTGTTGCTAATCCCTCCAATGCTCTGCTATTTGTGTTCTTTTAATGCTCCCTACCCTTGGGTAAAGTAACCTTGTTTTAATGCTTCTTTTTTTTTCCACCCATGGAGACCAAAGATAAATCTTTTTGTTATTTCCTCTTGCTAATACAGTTTAATCTTTACCCTTTTATGTTGAGCTGAAAGTAGTACACTACTGGGATTTATCCTGGGACAGGACTAGACTGATTTGTGTAAGATGAATCGCAGTTCAAAAACAAATGGTAGTGGGTGCTGGAGGGAGTACAAATTATCAAGATACCATATGTATATATGTAGCAATTTCGAAGATCAGTGTAATTATTATGTATTACAATGATATACTGATAATAAGAAAAAATATCAAAAAGCAGAAGAAATGTCAAAATTTGCATATTAATAAATTTCTGTTCAAATTTAAGAAGAAATAATATTATAACAATTTATAGTGAGATATGGATAAATAAATGGATATTTCTTTTGTTGCCTAGAATGATCTATCCTGAGTAGATAACAAACACATGTTTAATGATGCAGTCTGAATAAAGTGAAACTTGGTTAAGATTGAAGTAGATGCATTTCCTTGGAGACAGGTACATTAGATGGCCAGAAAATGTTCACTATGTGAATTAACCTGACAGTGAAATTGCTTATAGTTGTCAAGTTTTCAAAATAAGGCAGTAAAAGCACTGATCTGCTGCAAGAAGTCACTAGTAGAAATTGTCATTATGGGAGAAGAGAAAGAAAAGCAATGCTACATAACTATAGGAAGGCAACATTCACCTTTCTTTTACAAAACTAATGGGCCAATAATACCTACTTTCTAAGAGCTCAGTAAGCCTTGAATAAAGGGGCATTAGATATTAGCATTAGAGTCAATAAAATATGCTTTCCCACGGTGTTTGCCATTTGCTTCTGTCATAGGTTCATCCAAAGTTATTAAATTTTAAAATTGCACTAGGACTTTTTATATGTAGTGCATTTATAGCCTCTGATTTATATAGCACTTTTCTTCCATAGAGCTATTATATCCTCATTCTCCAATTCAATTCTACTTATAGTTAAATATATCAAGCAATATACGTGTGTGCTTTAAATATATATGTACACACACAAGATTATATATATATATATATATAAAACTTTGTGATCTTTATATACCATATTTCCTAGAATAATGCAGTGGGTCGGAATGTAATTTCAAGATGACTTGCAATACAGCATGGTATTTGCATCCAAAGTACTTTGGTATATTTCAAAAATGCCTCTAAATAGTAATCATTCTGAAGCAAGCAAGGAAGTGTAATCTGTACAAGCTTCCACTCTATGTGAATTTAACCTATATAAAGTCAACTACATGTGCTTCACAAACAGAGAAAAAATAAATAAATTTTAAATTGTACAAGCCATTCTGTCTATGCCTTCCCTGAGGGGAAGCCGAGGGCAGAGAAGCCAATTTAAATGTCTTTCATTCACTATAGCTTCCTTACTCTTCTTAGGACTTGTTCTGGGTTAATAGGCTTTTAGTGATTAGAGATACATATATTTTCTACAGACCGTACCTTAATCTTAAACCACCTACTAGACCCGATGTTAAACCAATGAAATGAAGG
Organism: Chinchilla lanigera; assembly: GCF_000276665.1. Taxonomy (NCBI): domain Eukaryota; kingdom Metazoa; phylum Chordata; class Mammalia; order Rodentia; family Chinchillidae; genus Chinchilla; species Chinchilla lanigera. Next base: position 9,528,470 of record NW_004955438.1, on the reverse strand, counting down.
TCTTACCCCAGTCTAGGAAAAAAAAAAAATTGCTCATTTGGATTCAGGACATTGAAAAACAGTAGGTCAATCTCCAGCAAGTATTTCGAAGGACATCTCTGAGTGATTCCACCCCTACATAGCAACTGCTTCAGCTTTAACTTGGGATACCTAGTGTACAGTACAGTTTGGACTTTTCCCAGAATGAGATCTCTGTGGAATTCTTAGCAGTTACTACCGTTCAACTCCTACTTCATGTTCTGCATTGTCATACACCAACCTACGCCGAGATTTAACGTGGTTTAAAGGGGAGACACGGAGTCACAGCCTTCGCTGGAGTACATAGAACTTCTCTTTACCTCAATGTATTGAGAATGGGATGGTCTAGGAACCATTATTAGGATGGTCATTTGGCTGGTGATTCTTCCGAACCTTTGAAAATAGCACAGAGGTAAGTATATTAATTAGACCCTCAATGTTAAAATAAATGGTTGTAAAAATAAAAGACACACCCAACTGCTTGGAAACTACTCTTCTAATATACCGAACTGAGAAGATTGCTCATTTAACCCATTAAACGGGTTGTGGGGAAATACATTTTGTCAAGAAAAAGAAGCTTGTGGTAACAATGAAAAGTATGTTACACGGACCCCCCAGGGAGCAAGTTCAAAGGTGTTTTAAGATCACAAGAATCTAATCTTCAAAATCCCCCACTATCAGGAAGGAATCATTACTGTTCTTGCCCTGTATTTTTTTTCATAGCAATTATCATAGAAGATGTCTCTTTTTAGAATTTTTGCCAATTGGTATTTTAACTATTGAACTGTTAGGAAAAAAAGAATTTTGATTCTAGTGCTAGTATCACAATGTAACAGCGAGCTGGTAATATTTTATGGGCATAATGGGAATAACGATAGGTTTATTATATAATGGGAATAATAATAGATATCTCCTATTAGTTTTCCTTAGAATTAAATGGGTTGGCAGTAATAAGAACTAATGTTTATGTATCCCTACAGCTTAATTAGCTAGTCTTCACATACATCATCCTAGTTATGAAACCTCAGGATAAGAAGCCTTTCTTCATCAAACCCGCATGTGTAAACATCCTATTGTCTCCCTAGTGTAAGAACCTGAAAGAGTAAACAAAGCCCAAAAGGTACAATAAATATTGTGAAAGGGAAGGAAATTGCTCCAAGGGAAGTAACAACCTGTGATGAGGGAAAGGCGAAAAGAAAGAAAGAATGAAGGGAAAAATATATACATATATGCAAGGATGGCTGGGATATTTGTACTGTTGTCCACTGGCTTATTAAAAGGAACAGTTAATGCTTAATTTTTTCTCTTGACCAAGTTTGCATGCTCACGTCTGGTAATTTGAGCAACTAATTTGAAGGCAACAATATGCAATATAACAACCATTGTTGAATTCCTACCATCTTGTTTAGTGAAGCTCTGTATCATTTCTAATTTTTTAATACTTGTTATTCTCTTTAATGGTTTGATCAGTCTTGAATTCTTACATCTGGTAATCTGAGCAACTTCATTGAATGTAAAAATATATAATATAACAACCACTATTAATTTCTATCATCTTGCTTTGAAATTCTGCATGTTTTTATGTTGTTCAGTTTTTGTCTATGTTGTTGTCATTTTGTTATTGTTTTTTCCTTTCAAAGAAGAAGCCTTTCCTCTTATAAACTGAGTGAAAAATAATAATAATAATGACTGTTCTTAATGCTAGCTCTACCTATAAAATGAAGTGCATTTTGTCTAATATAAAAATCAGTTTTGAAAAGTAAAGTACTCAACCTTCTATGAAGTTGTATATTTTGCTATAAAAATGGCATAGATGGTTTAGATTGTTGGAAAATGATGTTTTGGGTTTCATGAAGGAGCAGAAGACCTCTTGCACAGCAGCAGGAATAAGTACCAAGGCAGAAGAAGGGATTAAAGAACCCAAGGGAGGAATATATGCAAGAGGCGGAATGGGCTGCATGTTGTTCTCAGAATCTGCTGTGATTTGTTTATTCTGCAAAGTTGGGGTTTTTATTCTCAGTTCCCTCCTTGAGTCTCAGCACATTCCTGTTTTCACTGATATCAATAATTTTGCACTATAATGTGCTCAGTTGTGTATTTGCAATGTTGGAGACTTAGTTGATTAAGTGAGCCTTTTTTTCAGGACCACACACACTAAATCATTGAACAAGTTTTGTTTTATTATAAAAGGAAGACATACCTGGGCTTCATCAATGTGAATGCACCTAAAAAAATCTAAAATCAGCTCTTCCAGCAAAAGAAATTAGTACATCCATCCTACCTATAACTTTGACTCTTTGTTAAATTATTTGGGAAGAGAAAATCCACCCAGAATCAAAGAAGTAGATGTGAGGATAAAGTTTCTCATTTTTATTTTTACTATTATTCTTTTCCTTTATGTGACTTCAGGCACCCTACTGTGCCTATTAGTGATTTCTGAAAGGAAAAACCTTTCTGAGAAAGGAAATTTTCTAAAAACAGAATTCAATTTCTTTTCACTGTGCCTTTCAACATACAATAGCTATTACATCCACCTACTCTCATCAGGACCTCCCTGCACCAGGAACCTGCAACTCACCCTCTGGGGTCCCTCAGCAGATGCTCTTATTCCTAGAGACAGTCTGGACAATAATATCGAGCTGAGTTTTTTCTCTTTTTAGCGAGGAAGGCACAGCTACCTTTCAAGTCCAGCACCGTTTTATTATTTCTAGTATGTGAAAGAAATTGTCACAAGGAAAAAAAGGGGAGTACAATACACTGCACTTCTACGATGAGAAAAAAAAGGAAAACTTGTATCATATTAATTTATCTCTTTCCTCTCTCTTTCGGTTTGGCTTTTAGTTGTCAGTTAATCAAGAACAAGTTGTTTAGTTACATAGAACATTTAGTGAGTAAAAATAATAAAGAAAAAGATTGCAAATATTTTATTTTTTAATTTTTTATTTTAAAAATTAAAAAAAAAACTAACAAAACAACAATGAAGACAAATCAAAACAACACAAAAACGACAAAAAGTGATACATGACCTCAAAACGAAATGATAGGAATTAACAAAGGTTGCTACATTACACACTGTTATCTTCAATGAAGTTGCTCAGTTCACCAGATGTAAGAATGTAAGATTGATCAAACAATCAAAGTAGTAACAAGTAGTAATAAAAAAATCATTGGAAAAGATACAGAGCGTCACTACACAAGATAGTAGAAGTTCAACAATGGTTCCTTTACTGCATAATGTTTTCAGATCAGTCATTCTGATTCCCAGATTCAAGCGTGCAAAATTGGTCAAGAAAAAAAAAATTTAAGCATCGACTGTTCCTTTCAATTAACCACAGACATCAGCCAAATATTTTAAAAGGAAAAGTTGTAATATCAGGAGGAAACCTCACAATTAAAGCAACCCAGACACAGGGATAACTTCGTGACTTGTGTATTTATTAATCCACTCATCAATTTACTAATATATCAGATATTTATTAAATTTTGGCTCTGTGCAAGGTGCACTTACTGTGTTGCAAAATCCCTCACCATGCCACCAGTCAATGTTTGGAAAATAATGTGTAGCTTAATTAACCCATTAATACCTTCAGTACAAAAATATTTCCTCACTGCTGGTAGTCCTCATCTAATGTGTAGTTGGAGAGCATTGAATTTTACAAAATTGGTCAATGGAATATATGGGAAATACACTGAGAGTGTATGAATGTATGAATATATGGGAAATACACTGAGTGGGGACATAGGAAAAGGCCCATTGGAAACCTGAGGCTGCCGCTAAGTGTGCAGGGTGAGCTCTGTGACTGAAGGCAGAGGCACTGTTATAAGAAAACGCAGAATTGTTTCACTAAGAAAATGTTATCCTTGAGTAAGAAGTCACAACAAATTATACATTTTAAAATGCTAACACACACTAAAATTATAAAATTTATAAATTAAGATACTGCTTATATGAATTAACTGAGTGGTTACTTCTATGAAATTCTTTTAGCCTTGAACGTATAGATCAATTCTTTGTATGACTCTTCATTAGACATTTCTCTACAGAAGGCAACAAATGGTATTTTAGTCTTTCTTATATAATTATTAAATTTGTTTTATTTTGTTTTTAAGTTGATGATTCAGAAAAGCTATTCTAGGATTAGCAGCTAATTATTGGTAATGTCACAATATTTTAGGTTTGATAGATAATTTGTTATTAATTCTATCACATTTTTTTCATCTATGGACTAAGATTTTCTAGTATTTAATGTTTTCTAGTGCAGTGGAAATTTAAATTATTATCACTCACTTATTTATTTGCCCTTGATGTTTCTATATCATGGCCTATTTTGCATTTTATATAATCTTCATCACTATTTATATTTAGTTTTTATCTCCTCCTAGCTCTATTGTAAAAATGCCTATAATCATATCAAAGTGTGTTTGGGGAATTGAAAGATGAAGACAGCAATTTTAACAAACAGTGGTTCATATGGTTATAGTTTTTGTACATTTTATACAAACATATGCACACAATACCTTTTCAGGGACTTAGAAGGATCCCCTGAAAGTGATAAACATTTGCCTTTGGTTTGGAATTGTTAAAATTCTCCAAAAGAAACTCACTCAGGTTTAAACTAACAGAGTGTTAGGAAAGCGCCACATTTGAAGCATATTAAATAGGCAAAATGTATAATAATTGCATGGTGAAGATAAAATTTCCCTTTCCCATATATAATAATACCTGCTGTTTCCTTATCACCAATTTGCATAGTTACATGTTTGTGCATATGTGTAACAGGTGAGTGCAAAATGTATAGTTCTTCACCTGCCAGAGCCAAAAGGGGAAGAATTACAATCTAAGAAAGATCTAGAGCCAAAAGCTAAGCAGAAAAGTTTGGCTGTTGCCATCATTTTGGCCATAACTGGACAAAAATTCCTTGAAAGCAGATAAATTCCCATTCTAAATTGTATTCATTCAAAATGATAATGAAATAAATGTAAGCTACAATCTATGGGGAATGACACATGGTAAATATATAAGTGCAATCTAGCTGAGTAGAGATGTTTTCTGAGACCAGCAAAGTTTGATGCCTGTTCAGTTTAGAGCTCATCCAGAAGTGAAGCAGAAAATGTTAACACTGAATTATAAAATATGCCAAACACTTAGCCAGGTGGGATATTTGGCCATTTTTCCAGGAAGGAAAATTAGAAAAATGGAAAATGAATGGTGTATGTTTGATCAGATGCTCAGGTGGATATATTGTATGATAAAGATTCCAATACTACAGATTAGATGTTTCCTAATGAAACATTTAAATATTCGCTCTGGCACCAGAGGGAGCGTACACTAACAAAGTGAAGGCAGGAAAATTTAAAGGTAAAAAAACAGCAATTCTCTATAGGTGAGTGTATGCATCCATAAAGCATCTCCAAAATCTACTGGAATTCCATTTGTTATTAATTTGGAATTGTAATAAGTCCTTGGACAGCTGAAGATGTACATTGTCTGTAGTCCAGTAATTCTATTCTGAGACACTCTATGTGGAATATTTTAAGACACAGACTTTCACAGATTAATATTTCTGAAATTAAAGAACAATCTTCTAATCAATAAAAAAACATTTTGATATAGTTAATTTAGAGAGCTTTTTCCTTCTTATTTCTGCAAACTAATGCTCTGTATCTTATTATTGATAGTGTGTGTCCTAGAATTGATGAAATATGTACATTTCTTAACTGAACTTTAGTATGAGTGCATTTGACAATAGATTCTAATATATTCATTGCAGAGTTTCCACAACAAAAACCCTGGAAGTAATCTAATTGCCCACCAATGTTTTGAGAAACACTTTGTGAAAAATTTGAAGAATGACACACATCCAAAGTAGCAAATGTGAGTGGGCTATAGTTACAAACATCAACATGGATAACTCAAAATATCCACTCCTTGCGAGAAGTCACAGGAGAATATACAAGGGCTAATTCATTAATCATTAAAGTTCAGGGGACATACACAGATGATACCACATAAACAAAACCAGGAATATTCTTTGCACAAACTATAAGTGCACAAGGTTGATGTAACAATTTGAGTAGCTTCAAAGAGTCCTTGTTCGTTCCTGGTAATGTATTTATTTTTAAACTAAGTAAGAGTTAGCCATTCAGAGAATTTTATCATTTGCTCCTGACCAGTATATGCTTTCCTAAATAAGACTGAATTCACTTCAAAGCACCAAATTAAACATGCCTCCAAACCCTACAGGTGATGTAAACAGAAATAGATTTGACTTTGACCTCTCAGAATTCTCACAGGCAAAAATGCAAGAAGTCTAGTGTAGAATCCCACTATCACTGAGGTAATCTAGCACTGTGTCCCTAACTCCAGTGTGCCTACTCACACCCGTGTCAGATAGTCTCTGGAAGTGTTATAATGATCTTGCAATAGTCAAAAGGTCAACATTACCATGCTCATTTTAAAATACAAAAATGGAGGCAATTGCTTACTAGAATGGATACTTGAGTTTCTATTTAATTAATGACAAGGCTGGAATAAAGTATACTTCCCTTGACTACAAGCCCAGTATTTTTAAGAATCCTAAAAAGATAATGTCAGGTTTGAATGTAGCATCCTGAACTTTACTTATCAGGTCATTTACAGATTTGTGAAGGAAGAATCAGTGTGTGTTATATGTATCGTGTTCTTCAAATTAACAAATAAATATGTCAATTATGTTATATTTGGGTTTTTAGACAGCATTGTTTTGTTACCTCTGTTTTTCTCTGAATATGGTATTGCTATAAACAAAATACTTATAACTGAAATGTAGTCATTCATTCAACACTTTTGAGTTTCCATTATGATTTCAGGGGATTATAGACATGGATAAGACATCAGTTCCAGCTAAACAATAGGAGAAACATAAAATTCAATTTCTCTGAAGAGATGGTTGAAATTGATAACTGCCAGAAGAATAAAACTGATTCATCTTAATGGATGTTTCTAAAGGACAACTCTCATTTTTACAGCATGTTTTAGGGATCGGCTGATTCAGATTTATATTTTCAGGAATTTGGTGTATGGGCAAAAGTCAAACAGGAGAAAGAATTTAAGAAGAGGGGGATAAGAATGACTGAATGAAAGTAGTTTGTTTCTGGCTCATCTTTAGTATGACCATGTATTTGGCAAAGTATTATAGAAGGTAAGAATGACAGTGAATTTTGTTTTTCAGTTCTATTATGGTATAATTAACAAATTAAAATTGTATTCATTAATGGTATGCCACTTGATGTTTTGGTATGTGCAGACATTTAAAATGATTTAATCCAGTTAGATTGCATGACAAATGCTACAACTATGTTTTACAGTGAGAACATTTAAGATCTACTCTCTTAGCAGTATTTAAACACAATATGATATTATATGTTATTAACTACAGTCAATGTTCTATATCATAGATGCAAAGGCATATTGATCCCAACAGAAACTTTATTATGCCCTTTAAAGAAAATCTTCCTATATCTCTCCCTTCATGCCAGTCCCTGGCAACCACAATTCTACTCTGGTCTTCTATTGGTTCAGCTTGTAAGAGTCCATAATAAGTGAGATCATGTGTTGTTTGCTGCTTTTACTATTCTTTATTTATTATAATGGCTTTTATGTTGAACTCTGTTATCATAAACTACAAGATTTACTTCCATTTCAAGGGTGAATAATATTCCATTTATGTGTAATGAGTGCATCTAACTTTTTTTTTTCATTCATCCACTGAAAGGTACTTAAGGTTATTTCCACATCTTGACTATTATGAACAATGTCATGATAAACACAGGGATGCAGATACCTCTTTTTAATAATGATTTCCTTTCTTGTCAATATAGATGGAAAAGCTGTGTAAAACAGTTGTTCTGCTTTTAATTTTTTTGAAGATCTCCACAATATTTTCTTTACATGGTATGAGTTAGCACTCTATGTAAGTGGAACAAACTCAACTGGATGAGATCTTAAATGACAGAAAAATGAAATAAAAAGTAGAACTGAACCAAGAGGCAAGACCAGTAATATTATGCTTTAAATGTTTATGAGTTATGAGTATAAATTTCTAAGACCAGCCTCAGTGTTTCCACATAGTAAACAAAGTGTGCTTTCCTACAAGGCAAGGGTAAAGAGTCAATTTTTCATGTCTTTAAAAGGAGCTATTTAAATGTACAATTTAATGCCAATCCTCTAAATGCCTCACCTTTGTATCCCTTTCCCTTTCAGTTAGTAAAAAGCCTCTGGGTGAATAATATATACAACTAAATGAGATTTATCCTATGTTATCTGACTTTTGAAGACACATTTTGAACAGCTAGTCTTTCTAGTGCTTGTTTTACTCATTTAAGACCAATTACACTTCCCACTGGGTTATACCTTTTAAACTCTCAGCTATATAGAAAAGGTGTCTTTAAATTTTCAGTCTATCTTCAAAAATAAAGGTTGAATTAGTTTGTATTTTTCCTAGATAAACCTCAGAGAAGCTAGAGATTCCTTTCCTATCATTGTATCATCATATCCATAAAAGTAAGAGTTTCCTACTTTAAATGTTATAAATTATTTTCATTAATTCCTTGCACATTGACATTGCTCTAGTAATCTCTATTCTTCTTAACCAGCAATAAGCTCAGATCTACATCAACTCATACACCTACATTTTGTGCACTTATTAGGATTATTAAGGGAATGAACTCTTGCGAGAATTGTAAGTATTGAGAATAACCAGGATCTCTTTGGACACCAGCTTATAATTACACAGCTATTGTTATGACAGCAATTGTGAGGATTATTTCTTGACACTCTCAAAGGAAGATTACAGGATTTCTGGGCTAATTTGGTTTGACCTTCACTTTATTACACCAACAACAACTTCTTGATCCTCAGCTACAGATAGTCCATTGACATTCCAATGTAGCTCCTACAAATTAGGCTTACGAAAATGACAGATTTCAGATGTAGATCCAAAATGTGTATGGAAGGAATATAAAATAGTGCATCCACTTTGGAAAATAGTGAGATAATTTTCTGGGATCAAACTATAACATTTTTGTATGGTCTAGCAGTTTCCCTCCTTCATCTTAATAGACAGAGAAATAAAAATATGTCCAGGGGACCCAGAGCGCTGCCTCCACTGCAGTCTGTGTCTGAGCCCTCCGTGCACCTGGTACAGACAGGAGACACTGTCTCAAGGGACTCGCAAACCCTCTAACACTGGGATTTGAGGAGGGCTTCCCCATGTGCTCCCTGAAACATGAGAGGCTCCAGAGCAGGCAGTCCACAAACTGCTGCAACCACGTTCAAGAGTGGGCCAGGTGGATAGAAACAGGTGGCCTGTCACCACAGCCTGTGCAGCACACATCTGGCTCCTGCATGTGCAGCGAGGTTGGCAGACACGGAATCATGTGGTCTACAAACTGCAGACCTTGTTGTTCATGTCTGGGCTCTACCTTCATCCTGAACTTCCTGGAGTCACAGGACCAAGTTGTCTGTGATCACGCCACCAGACCTCTTCTGGTTCATATTCATGCCCTGAACTATTAGGGGACACTGGATCAGATTGTCTATGATCTGACGACATCATGGTAGGCGTCTTCAGACCTGGGAGAACTAGGTAAACTTCACCAGCTCTGGAAGAACCCAGACTAAGCAGCACACCTCAGCAGCCACTGAGGAACAAGTCTGATCACCAGGAAAACTAGGGACACTAGTGACCTTTGCTGAGCTAGCAGGGAGGAAAGAGATTGAGTGCTCTCCCACCAACATCAAACATGACAAGATGAGGGAATAAAATGCAATCTCAGAACTCTACCCCACTCAGAACAAGTCCAGGAGACACTGACATAGGAGAACTTGGTAAACACACTTCTGAAATTGCTGAAATGATTGCAATGGAAGTAAAGAAACAACTCCATCAGGCCATAGAAGACATCAATTCAGAAATAATCTCTTGGGTAAAAAAATGAAATGAAAACAACAATGAAAGAATTGCTCAGCACACCTAAAGAAGACATATATAAAAAAATAGATGAGTATAGGAATCTGATGGAAACAGTAAGTGACCAATATAAGAAAGACATAGAATGCATGAAACAGATTCAAAGAGATAGCCAGGAAATCAAAACTTCCACTGAAAGCTGCCAAAACCGCTTGAATGAAGCCGAAGATAGAATTTCAGATCTGTAAGACAGCATACATGCTAATGACTGTGAAAGAAAGAATCTCTTAAAATCAACAAAGAATCAAGAAGAAGTCAAGCCCAAAGCCCAAAGAAGGAAGAAGATTATAAAGATCAGGGCAGAAATTAATGCAATTGAGATGAAGAAAACACTACAAAAAATAAATGAATCAAAGAGTTGGTTCTTTGAAAGAATAAAAAAGATTGATTAACTCCTATCCAACCTTATCGAAAAAAAAAGAAAGAACTCAAATTCATGTAATAAGGAATGAAAGGGATGCAATTACTACAGATCCTACAGAAATTCAGAAGATCATTAATACCTACTTTGAAAATCTTTACTCGCATAAGAGATTCTTCTCAGAAGAAATGGACAGATTCTTAGGTATGTACGAATTACCAAGGTTGAACCAAAAAGGTATAAAAATCTGAACAACCCCATATCAATTAATTAATAAGATTGAAAATGTAATTAAAAACTTACTGACAACGAAAAGCCCAGGCCCTGATGGATTCACAGCAGAATTCTACAAAAAATTTAGAGAAGTTTTAATGCCAACACTCCTCAAACTCTTCAATGAAATTGAAAAAGAAGCAATTCCCCCTAACTTGTTTCTTGAGGCAAGTATTATACTGATACCAAAACCAGAGAAAGACCTAACCAAGAAAGAAAACTACAGACCAGTCTCACTAAAGAATATTAATGCAAAGATACTCAGTAAAATACTAGTAAATAGAATGCAGCAAATCATCAAGAAAATCATACATGACCAAGTTGAATTCATTCCAGGAATGCACAGATGGTTCAATATACCCAAATCAATAAATGTTATACACCATATCAATAGGGTCAAGGATAAAAACCACATCATTATCTTTATAGATGCAGAAAAAGCTTTCAACAAAGTCTAACATGCATTTATGATAAAAACCCTACATAAAATAGGAATATATGATCTTTACCTCAATCTAATCAAAGTCATCTATGACAACCTAACAGCCAGCATCATACTAAATGGTAAAAGAGTACAAGCTTTCACTTTAAAGTAAGGAACAAGATAAGAATGTTCACTGTCACTACTCCTATTCAACATAGTTCTGGAAGCATTAGCCAGAGCAATTAGACAAGAGAGAGAAGTAAAAGGAATCAAGATAGAAAAGGAAGAAGTGAAATTATCATTATTTGCAGATGACATGATACTTTACATGGAAGACCCCAAAAACTGCACAGGAAGACTTTAAATTAATCAACAAATTCAGTAGTGTGGCTGGATACAAAGTTAATACTCAAAACTCAATAGTATTCCTATACACAAACAACAAACATACTGAGAGATAAATTAAGGAAACCATACCTTTCACAATAACATTGAAGAAATTGAAATATTTAGGAATCAATCTAACAAAAGGAGTAAGAGACCTATGCAATGAAAACTATAGTACTCTGAAAAAAGAGACTGAAGATTTCAGTAAATGGAAAAATACTCCTTGCTCATGGATAGGAAGAACCAACATTGTAAAAATGGCCATACTACCGAAACTGTTATACAGATTCAATGCAATTTCCATTAAAATAGCATTAGCATACCTTACAGATCTAGAGAAAGCATTCCTAAAATTCATCTGGAGCCAGAGGAGACCCAGAATAGCAAAAGCAATCCTGGGCAACAAAGACAAGTCAGGTGAAATCACAATCCTTGACCTGAAATTATACTA